>NC_139348.1:43990407-44445407 GCF_055883805.1 Amblyomma maculatum
CCAGTGTTTCATCCGACACAAGGAATTAGTGCTTGATTGTCGGCTGTCTCCGCATATGACTGGCGCGCTAGTTTTTTGCTGCTCCTACGCTTTCTGCGATGTGCTAACAGTTTATACTAAATATCGTTACCAAGAGAATGTTCGGCGACAATTTGCATTTTTTTAAATGGCTAGAAATAATATACACAAGCGATCTAAGCCCACGACTGCTGCACTGGCCACTGGTTAGCTGATATACGCTTTTTGACTGGTTTTGTGGGTAGTTCACTTAAACGGGAGCTCACTTAAACGGGTAGCTCACAGGTGCATCATTTTTACACATATACTGCTTGTCCAAGCAAATTTGATCCAAGGGATAAAAAAAAAACATTTCGGAGGCAGGCAAAGGAAACCAGATACATATTGCTGGAAGCTACCTTGAGCGCCACAGAAAAGGTTTTGTTTGGAATCCTTAATTGCATTATTTACCTAAATTACTGATTATTGACTTACACAATAAATGGTGTTGCTACTTTGAAGAGTACCGGCGCAAACCACGTTTGATTATTTGCGATAAAGAACCCTCACGTCTGCATTTCGAATGCCAGATACAGTAGGAAACCACGAAAATACAAAAATCAGATTCCTGGACAATACAATTGAGGACTTGGCTTGGCTCGACAACCCTGTGTAGCGTTAGACCTACAAGTTGCCTATGGTTTCTTCGTCCGCGCCAGCACATTCGTCCAACAAGACTGTATTTGTATTTTACAGCTGAAAAATACTGTTCCACTCATTTGTATCCTTACCGCTTTGTAGTTATTATCCGCATTGCAAAGTTCGGCGCGCTCATTGTAACTCGAGCCTTCATGTGCGCCAAAGGACCGACGCGAAGCAACCATCACCAGCATATCACCCTTAGCCATGCATGGGGCTAGCCATCATAGCGGCAGGTTGTTTTGTCCGCTCAAAATCATGTTGTGAGCAGCACAATCGAGGTGCGCGAATGGGCTGGTAACGGTTTCGGTATCTACATAACCCGGAATTTATCTGCAGCTGAAAAAAAAGGTACACATGAGGTTTCTAACCGCAAATATTGAAACAGGGGTTTCCGAACGTGCTCACCGACTCAGTCCTACTTATTGTCTAAAGTGAATATTTTGTACTTGAAGCGAATAACCTCACTTCCCTACGTACAAAATAAAAATTTTCTGCGCTGTCCTAAGTGGCTGCCAGCAAAAATGCGCCACCGGTTTCCATCGTCTGTTCTAATGGTTTATTTATAACCCTTGGCTCGAGCTATGGGGCGCAGCAGGTGTAATGTAGCTTGAATAAAACCTGCAAGAGATCATATATATGGGTAGATTTGTAAGGTTTACATATTTCACTTACAACGTCTACAGGAATCGCGTCACTGCGGCTTTTCATTAAAATTGACACGTAATAGCGCTATATTCGTGGCTAAAATAAAGTACTCAACGCATTAATTCAGCTTAGCAAATGCAGCTGTAACAGAAATTGAGAGCTGGCGACACCTAAGGTGTGCCTAGCTTTCAAATTTTCTTAGATGGCACAACCGTTCGAATTATGGAATATTAAAAAAAATGCCCTTCATATTGGCTTTCTCACAGCGTATTATGGGTGCCTTAGATAAGAAACAAAATCGAGGTCCCATGGCCATCTTTCGTTTCCAATGAAATTCTTATATGTGGTGGGCAAATATCTAGACACAAAAGAATTAACCTTAGGTTTTCAAGATACGCGTAGTTTCCTCGAAAAAAAATAATTGTATGGTATATCTCTAGAGGTAGAAAACGCTGTTTTTGCCATTTCAAAATGTTGCAAGTTTGGATACCATGATTTTGTCGTCTACTCTTTTTTACTCACTAAATATATGCAGGTTTTATATTTACAAACACTATTAGAAACCCATTTTGTTTTTGCAGTTGAGTTATTAAAAAATCGCTCACTTTTCTTCAGGAGCGATACGCTGCAAAAATATTCATTTTTAACCTTATGAACTGGCATATGATGCATTAGGTTGGTTGCACTAAATATGTTTTCACTTCCTGACGCATGTTCTTAATTCCAGGCAGTATCTGGAGCTCCAGACCACTAGGTGTGTTCTCCACAACGTGTCAAAATTGCTCAGAATTCGAAAACAACAGTAAAGGGCAAATTTGCTGGCATTAAAAAAAGATCATCTTCGATTTTTATTCAAATCCCTCGCAAAAATCTTCAGTACCTCAAATATATCACGGACTAAAAAGTGTTGCGTTATACTGTTTAAAAATATAACATTAAATATTAAACCGAGTGCTTGTGCTGATAATGGCCAAACTCAGCCTGCATTCTTGCAAGATACAATAATATCTTGGCACAGAAACTAATTCTCTACATCATCTAGGTTCCATTCTTTATTTCTGAAAAAATTTGAAGCTCAAGATTTGTGTGTGTATCTGCATATTATTTTGAAATTGGACAAAAGTAAGAAAATGGTAAAATAAGGAAAACTGATTAGAATTGAAGAAACGGCCGCATCATCAATTTTTATCAAAATCTGTGGAAGCAATGCAAAGTACTTTGTTAATTTGAGTCAGTAAATATATTTAATTCAGCAAAATGTAATATTAGAAATATAAAAATGCTTGTTTTTGTTCTATAGATGTGCTTATATGGCTCCCCCTTATGGAGTAGGCATCAAAAGTTCAATTTAGTATTTGCTGAATTTAGTTACATTTTACCTTAAGTAAAATTTAAAACCTTGTCAGCGCTTATACACCCTTTTTCTGCTTCTGGGAAAAATACTTATTATAGCTTAAAATGGTATTAATTCACTATTTCTGTCAATTTCATGGCAGAACGCAAGTGAAGGCTGAACTTTTTCTCTGTCCTGCATTCTTTTTTATTGCTAGGTGCAATAGTATTCAATCTAGGTTATTAATATATTATTCCATTTCTCAGCTTTGACCACCACTAACAATACTATATTTTTGAAGATGATTTTTCAATGTGTAATTTTTATAATTACAATCATAAGCAAATCGCTTTCCAGCATAATACTTTTGGTGGCGTTACAGAGAACACACATAGCAGTTTAGAGCTCCAAATTCTGCCTTAAATTAACAATATGACCTGCGTAATAAACACAGAATGTTTTAGTGCAAACAACGCAACGCGTCACGCCAGTATGTAAGGTTGAAAATTAACATTTTTGTAGCGCGTTGTTCCTGAAGCAAAGTTTGCGATTTTTTACTAAATCAACTGCATCAATGAAACACACTTTTAATACTTCTTATACAAGTAAACGTTACCCAAATGCGGTGAGTAAAAAACAGTGGATGACAAAATATTACGCAACCAGCCGGCCTCCAAACGTGCAACTTTTTGAAACGACAAAAACGGCGTTTTCCAGCTTTAGTGATAGGCGTTTTTTTTTTTTTTTCGAGAATACTACGCCGCATCTGGCAAACCTAAGGGTCATTCCTTTGTGTCAAGACATTAGCCCACGACATATGAAAATTTAATTAAAAAAAAATGGTCATGGCACCGCGATTACTGTTCCTGTTCGAAGACATCCATATTTGTTTTCATTTCGTCTCTTCAAACAGGCTGGTTTAGCCAATGCGGTGAATAAAAATATCATCGCATATATTAAAGATTTTCGCGCTATATGTTATACCTAAAGCTGCCTATATTGTCACAACTGTCATATATTATTTGTAGCTGAAACAACATCACAAAAGGGATTCAATTGCAAATTGTTCGCTAGTTAAATAGACGTACGAGATGACACACGTATACTTTGTAGAATACAAGTTAGGAAAGAGCAGATACAAACTACAGGCGAATAATGCTATGATATGGAGCATATGTATTACTCCGATTAACAGTAAAAAAATCAACTTTTAACATATTAATATATTCGACAAACTATTGCATGCTCACATAGGAACACAACTAATGAGCTCATCCACGCATCTAATGTCTATGGGCATTAGATGTGTGGATGACTTCGTTTTATTCCAATTCGTGCGTCACTCAAAATAATTGAACGAGAAAAAAGTTAATGTCTACACAATTTTCAGTGAGTATACCACAAATTATACTAAGGTGCTTCATATATGTCACATCACCTAGCAAGTGATGGAATAACAGAAGTAATCAGACTCTAACCCTGATCCGCATTTCGCTTTTGCGCCATCTTTGTAAGTTTTTAGGCAGGCTCTTCCACTGATTATCCTCTTCTTTATACCCCTGCCACCCACAGGACACAAACCTTCTGGGGGTACCGAACTGTTGGTTTTCGCACCAGTGATACAACTTAATCTATCCATTTATACGTAGAAAACACTCTCGATGCGCACCTAAAAAAAAAAATGAAAGCATGTATGTGTAGGCGAAATCATTCACCGGCGATTTAATAATATGATTTGAACAATAAAATCAAAGGATCACACTCGAAGTAACAAAAAAGTGGTGGAGAGATAGGACTTGAAGCAATGAAAGGCGGTTGCTTTCTGCAAAAAGCCAATAGCAAGAGGTCCACCGTCTATAAGAATAGGCAATAAAAATAAGGCATATTTAAAGGTGCATGCAGCAGTTAAAGCGATGCAGTGTTACCTTTCTTTTTCACTGCAGTGATTGGCATAAATATTACAGCTATTGCTAGGCATCTCAGGTAACCCCATTGAAAACTTCATCCAAGGTACCGAGGAGCGGTGGCGTGTTATTTGCAGCTGTTAACGGAAAGACAGGCTATCCTATGAGTGCATGCGCATTTCCTCCTTTTTGTACCTTGAATAAAAGCGACTGAACAGTGAGTATTGTAAGAGGTGCAGCGTCCCTAGGAATGGGGAACAAAATTAAGTTTTAGTAAACAGAGGTACAAAAAGAAGCAAATATGCCTGCAATAATAGCATGATGGCCTACCTTTTGATCAACAGCTGTAAACAACCTGTCACTGCCAGTCGGTTCTTTAGATAGGCTTATCAATGCCAGAGCTTAAAGCTAAGAGCAATATGAGTAATATTTATTGCGGTCACGGCCGTAAACAATTCTAGCGGAACACTCCATTACTGTAAATATTCAACCGTGCATTTATACATATCGTTCATTAAAGAACCATGCACATCATATTAAGTTGCTCTTTTCTACTCCCAAATGATTTCCTATACAATTAGAATGCGTGGATCGCTGCTTCGGTTTCAACATTATTGCACGATGGCTATGGCGTGCACTTCATGCATACGGTACGGTACGTGAGGTACAAAGAGCTGTAATTGCCGAACAGGCAGACCTGACGTCCTGTCCCATTTCGCCTGAAAGTGGGCGCCGTGATCGAGCGCTTCGCGAGCAATATATTTCGGACAATATGGTCGCCTCATACCGGCCGTCAATGTTTTGTACAATGTGTCCCGCGTGCACGTTGTTTACTTTGCAGTGACAGGGATGCAGTGCACACACGGCTTATGTGCCTTTTTGCTTGTATTGTTATTTTCCCCCGCCTTCGAAGCGCGTCTGCGAAATCGCTCTCCTATTGTCGCCGCTTTCTGATAACGCCCTCACCTGAAGGCGCGTGCTCAGAAGGGGGCCGTCGATTAAGAAAATTTTGAAAAGGGGCTCACTTGCGCTGTTCACGGCTTTCAATTCCTCAATATGATATTAACCATTATAAAAGTGGAGGTTCATTATGACTTAATTATAGCCTAATCATCAAGCGGCATCACGCACATAATGTCCGCCCCACTGTAAAATTCGCTTGCACAGACGGCACGAACAGTTTTCAAAACTTCGTCTGTACATCTGAAAACAAAAAACTGCCCTTATCTCTTAACAAAATCCAAAAACTATGTGAACATGGCTTCCTGCGCGCAGAAGAGAGGCTGTCCAAAATATATGTACAAAGCCGGGCGCATAGTATCTGGTTACAAATTACGAGCGCTGCGACGGAGAACAACAACGAGAGAGTAATGACAAGGACAGGCGCTACTATCAACTGAACGTTTATTCGAAGAACACAGATTAAATACTCGCAGAAGACAACCAAAGGCACATGCGCTTCACAGATTTTTCCTAGGTATCCAGATAAACAATCTCACATTCTTGGATGCTTACAGATGGTGAGCTCACGCACGTGTCACTGTTTTTATGGATGTGATATGACTCGCAGCGCTCGTAATTTGCAATCATGTACCAACTAGCTCAACTTTCCGTATTACTGCAGTATCTGGTTACTAATTGATTGCGGCGCGCTGCATAGTCAAAAAACTGCGCAAATGGCTGCCTGCAGTGTTCTGTCAAGTGTTGGTGGCATACACACCTGTTACGCACGGCTCCTCTATTTTCGGCGCAAATGCTATTCATATCGCAGCCAGAAATAAGTCCACGCACTTGCTTGCATGTAACCCGGACGAAAATTCGCTTAGTTCTTGAAGTCATGCTTCGCGCAGTTGTTTCGAGGAGAATACGGAAAGAGAACATTTGGGACTGGTAGGAGATTATATAGAACCAATTATGAAGCAATGGCATGCTGCAAAGATATATACTCACAGTCTAAGATGACGGCGTTTACTGAGTCCGATAATGCCGATGGTATCCCGCCGTTGCTGTAATCCGTACTCCGGCGACATTTCACAGCTCAGCTATTCACTGATATGTAGCAAGCACAAACCAGAGCACATGGACATGTATAGGCGCAAGAGAAAATTATGCACAGCACAATGAAAAAGAAAATGAATGAGGGAAGAAATTAAAGAAAGGTTTAAGAAGCTGTCACAAGTCTTGTAGCGTCTCCAACAAGCTCTGAAATGAACGTTTCGGGAGGAGGCCGCACAGCAGCGCAGCTGGGGATGCTGTCTGTTGTGTCTTGCACGTAGACGCGTAGGCGGGGGGGAACACCGAACCGCTCAACTAGTGGGCGATTCCCGCCGCGGTGTTGTGTTCGCAAGGGCTGCGCGTAGGAACGAAGGACCAACGACCCTCTCAACATTCCATTCCTCCTTTACCCAGCCCTCTTCTGCTTGCACCGGCCAGCCGTGACTTCGGACCGTGCCGATGAGCGGCCGCCAGCGCGCACCGCTCGAGTCGAGTTCTAATAAATAGTTTTGTTTTGTGTGTTCGCAAACGCATTGTTTCTTCAAGCCAACCACGGACATAACATTTTCTAAAAAAATAGAAAGCCTCCCCATCTACTATCCACATTTTTGCGTAAATCCATACTGTTGGTGCATCGACAAATGCGCGCGTCCCCTCCCTTTCGCCACCTATGATCGAACAAAGGATGGTCGTTCGACCTTTTATATTTACTTCAAAATATTATATATTGTTGCGTGATGACTGATTAATAATGTCAAAGAGGCGGAGTTCCGAGCTTCTCTTCTATTCTGGCCAACTTTGGTTATAGATTATACAAATTATGCTCAAGTTAGCTAGCTGAAAATTATCCGATTAAATATATACATGTTTTTATTTGTATTCAGTTAATGTTCGCTTTTCGGGCATGAGTAGATGTTTTTATAAAAATTCTCATATTGGCCCAGGAAACGAAAATTTTCCTAATTTGCAGGCCTTTATTTCAGAAAAGGTTCATGGTAGAGCAGCAATAATTCCACAATATGTTCTCAGCATAATTATCCGCAAACAGCTAAAGCTCATATTTTTATGACATTTGGATACAAAGATACGATCGCGCTAATTTACAGAAAACAGCGAACATTGAAAATTTTTAGGAAAACAAAAACAGTGTTCACATTGTTTAAACTTTTCCCACCTATTCTACACTACCTCAGCTTTCAAAACCATTACAGCACCTTGCATAATTTTGTTGCGCAAGTAATTATGGCCACTTCGATAAAGCCTTTGTCCAATTATAGCGCACCGCGCTGTTCTGAACATTCTACGGAATTTGTGAATTGTTCAAGGTTTTTAAATTTTGGCATATAATTTTGTAACAGGGAGAAATATATTTACAAAAGAGGATTAAAGATATTGTAAAAGAAGGCTAGGTCGAGACGGCGAGGTCGTAACGGCAAGGACAGCCAAGCCTTGTCTAGCGTTTTAATCCAATCACGAACCCAGGCGCGTGCCGGAGCTGGCGCCGCGGGACGATGATGATGGTATGTACAAATGAAAGAAGAAGATCATGGCATGTACAAATGAAAGAAGGTCCACAGAAGGCTCACACAATCTGCTCGGGGGGTCGGAAGCGGCCAGCCTGGTCGCTCCTAATTAACCGATGTACCGCGGCGCACAAACGGTTTCAAGCGAGAAACATGAACAATTTCAGTTCCACGGTGGCGTCGATCGGCTGGGGCATCAACAGGCGTGACTTTGTAGTTAACTGGAGAAGTTTGGCTGATAATTTCGTAGGGACCAAGGTAGCGGTGGTGGAATTTGTCACTAAGGCCAGGGGTGCGCAGTGGTGTATACAGCAGTACTTCGTCACCGGGACGATAAGAGACCACGCGATGCGTAGAATCGTAGCGACTCTTGCGGTCTTCCTGGCACGCTGCTGTGTTGAGGCGGGCAAGATGACGGCATCTGGCCACACGAGATAAGAACTGGGTAGGTACTGACGTAGAGTAGTCGGGCGTAGAGAAGAATGAAGCGTCAAGAATTGTAGTGGGAGGACGGCCATAAACGAGGAAAAATTGAGAATAACCGGTAGTCCGCTGTACTGCTGTGTTATAGGCGAAAGTGACGAATGGTAGAATAGTGTCCCAATTTCGATGATCCGGTGTGATGTACATGGAGATCATATCCGTTAAGGTGCGGTGAAATCGCTCAGTCAGCCCGTTAGTCTGGGGATGGTAGCTTGAGGTTGTCTTATGAAGGGTGGATGACGCGTGAAGAACTTCGGCAACGACTGCCGATAAGAAGGCCGTCCCGCGGTCACTTAAGAGCACCCGAGGAGCGCCATGACGCAATACAATTGATTGCAAAAAGAAACTTGCTACTTCTTGAGCGGAACCGGTCGGTACAGGTGCTGTCTCAGCGTAGCGTGTAAGGTAGTCAACAGCTGTTATAATCCAATGGTTACCCCCATCGGAGAGAGGTAGGGGACCATATAAGTCAATGCCGACTACGTCGAATGGCGTGACGGGACAGGGAACAGGTTGTAGAAGGCCAGCGGGTGAAGAAGTCGGCCGTTTGCGACGTTGGCAGAGAGGGCAGGATGCGACGTATTTGGCAACGCAGGAAGATAGGCCAGGCCAAAAGAATCGTTTTTTCACTCGGTCGTAGGTTTTGTCAACACCAAGGTGACCTGCAGTAGCGTCATCGTGGAGAGCCGCCAGTATACGTGGACGAAGCACACGCGGCATGACTGGGATCCAGCGAGTTCCATCAGGGCAATACACGAAGCGGATTAGGATGCCATCTTCGAGCTTAAAATTGCGAAGTTGTCGGCGAAGCCGATCATTGGGTGGGTCCGAAGCGCCAGTAAGGCGGTCGATGATGGGTCGGCAGTAGGCATCGGCTAATTGCTGTGAGCGGAGAGAGTGTTTGTTTTCAGAGTCATCAAATGAAACTGTTGTGATATACGTCGGAGAAAGAGATGGTCGGCTGTGGTCATAGGTGGAAATGCATTTGGAAGAGAAACAGCAAGCCGATTCCGAAAGTGGACAGCGAGAAAGAGCGTCGGCGTCTTGGTGTTGGCGACCCGATTTATAAGTGACGTCGAAATTGTATTCTTGCAGGCGTAGAATCCAACGGCCAAGTCGGCCTGTCAAATTTTTGAGCGAAGACAACCAGCAAAGAGCATGGTGATCGGTCACAATATATACATTGAGGAATAGCCAAGGAGCCAGGCTACGAGGGCCGCCCATTTGACGCACTTCTTTTTCTTAATCTTCCACAAACGAGCGCGCCACTTCGTCCTCATCGTTCTCCAGCTGTAACAATATTTCTTCGCTCATGTTTTGTCTCGACTTCGCAAATCGACGGTCACAGACACAACAATGAATGATTCAGAATCAATTTTGTGCGCGTCGAGGTCCTGATGCGCTGTGGCATCAGGCAACACACAGACGTTTTTCGCAATCACCTTCACCTTAACGCGGATTGCACAAAAAGACGATAACGTTCAATGAGCAAGCAACGTATTCCAAATCATTTTAGTAGAATGAAAGAATTGGAAAGGGCATGGAAAACTGCCTCTATAAAACAGTGTTTCTAGGCTGCATTAGTTTTTTCGAATGACTCGACAGCGCACATTATTTTCATTCCTGTACAGTTTTTTTTATTCCTTTGCCACCGCCTAGCGCGGTTGGAAAAGTCAAACTCTAAACTAATAGGCAGAAAAAACTTTTTTTGTTTTTTGGCGATGTATATGTTGTGCGCCATATAAATGTACCGGGGCATTCATGCTCGCAGTCTGCACGAAAAACTGTCATTTTTTTACCACCGTGTGAATGCCCAAAACTAAAATGGTAACCTCGCGAGTCTTCCGGCTTTTCATTTTCCAGTGATTGCGTCTAGAAAGTACACACATCGTATTCGGTCCTTTCTCCAGGTAAACAGACGATGCTGCGCGTAGTTCCTTATGGATAATACAAAAGCACTAGAACAAAAACATCGCTGAGAAAATGGTCATTTGTTCCTTCAACTTGAGGCAACGTTTTCCTTCTCGCCAATGAAAAAGCTACCTTCCAATCACTAATTTCATGTCACATGAACATGCTATGGCGACACGATTTCGTTTTTATGCGCGTTCTCACTGACAACTGGATTTGTACTTTAGGTCAAGTATAGATGCAGGGATGTAATCGGCATCCAATACAGGCATATTGGGTCGTGAGTGCTAGCCGGTCTGGGATATACATATGTGGTCGGACGGTCGTGCTATCATTAGATATAATTGTGTGACAAACGTATGCGCCTGCGACGAAATCTGCATGCATGCCAATAGGCTAAAACCGTAAACACATATAGCTTACCCCCAAAGGTGCGCCGCAAATGAGCGCACCGAAAAGACGAATCCAGACAGTTGCAGCGGTACGTGCTTGAATGCGTTATAGTAATTGTCGTCCCGTACCTGGTACTCTGTGAGGTCTGAACGATCGGCTGAAATGTTGTCGGAATTAAATGCCGCGGTTTGGCGTCCAGCGCACGTGTATTCAACCCTAAAAATGGAGAATTTGTTTTGATTGAATGCTCAACAGCAAATATTCCCTTCGGCAGCTCATTAAAGCTGCGTTTTTAGGATGGCAATGACAATTGCGAGATTAGCGGACAAAGTGGTCCATCGTGGGCAGTTTTCATACAGGGATAGCTAATACTGGAAAAACACAAGACAAATGGCAATGGTCCATTACAGCCAGTTTAAAAAAACGAAACGGTCAACGTCGGAAGAACACAGGACACCTTGGTCCATTGTAGCCAGTTTTAAAAACTGAACGGGCAACGCCGGAAGAACACTGGACAACATGGTCCATCGTAGCCAGTTTTAAAAAAGGAACGGCCAACGACGGCGGAACACAGGACAACTTGGTCCATTGTAGCCATCCTTAAAAAAACTGAACATCCAATACTGGAAGAACAGAGGATAACATTGTCCTTTGTAGCCATGTTTAAAAACCGGAACGTCCAATGCCGGAAGAACACAGGACAACTTGATCCATTGTAGCCAGTTTTAAAAAACGGAAAACCCAATGATGGAGGGACGCAGGACAGCTTGGCCCATTATAGTCAGTTTTAAAACCCGGTGCGACCATTATTGGCGGAACAACGGCAATCTCGGTCCAATATAGACATTATGAATGTACGGCAGTGCCAATATCGGGTACTCACTGTACATCTTGGGCCAAGCTGGCCAGTGTCGGCTACTGGCAGCGCCAACACTGGGAGCGCATTAGCTAGTCTGGGCCATTGTTGGACATTGCGTTGACTGGCATATCCTATGTTGAGAGCATGCTGGTTAGGCTGGCCCAATGTAAAGCCACTGTTTGCCGTCGTACTTACAACATTGGCCCAATGCTTTGTGCTGCCTGGGGTACTTCTCATCGATGGACCTGAAGATCGGGTATTGGCAAATTGAGGTCGACGAAAGAGAGCGCGAGAAAACTGCATTCATCACACCGGACGGCCTTTATGAGTTCAAGGTGATGCCATTTGGCCTCTGCTCCGCATCGGCCACTTTTCAACGAGTAATGGACACAGTCCTGGCAGGCTTGAAGTGGCAAATTTGTTTGGTATATTTGGACGACGTTGTTGTCTTCTCGTCAAACTTTGAAGATCACCTAAAACGACTACAGACAGTGCTGGAAGCCATCAAGTTATCGGGACTAGCGCTAAAAGCGGAGAAGTGACACTTCGCCTACGAAGAACTCCGGTTCCTAGGTCAAATCGTTAGCATGGACGGTATTCGCCCAGACCCGGAGAAAACAGCTGCAATCGCACAATTCCCACCGCCTGCCGACAAGAAAGCTGTGCGCAAAACAGCGCACCGACACTAGACGATACAATTTACGACGACGCCACGCAGAGTACAATCCAGGAGACCAAGTGTAGGTTTGGACACCAATTCGCCGTCGCGGATTAAGTGAAAAGTTGTTGCGTCGATACTTTGGGCCATACAAAATCCTTCGCCGCGTCGGAGCACTGGACTATGAAGTCATTCCCGACGGAACGTCAGCATCACAACGGCAACACGCACACCCAGAAATTGTACATGTTGCACCACTGAAGCCATATTACGCGCGTTAAAGAATGTGTGGTGTTTAAACTTTGCAGTGTTTAAGTTTCTTTGTTTTGGAACATCGAGGCGATGTTTTTTTAAGGGGGGAGCAATGCCGCAAAACCTTCAAAACAGTATTTGTTGTTTTTTTAACAGCCGCCGGCATACTGGCTTATCACTCTGATTCTGGACCTCGTATCAGTTTCGTAATCTTTGTTTGTTAATGCTCGATGTCGCGAGTCACGCTTTTATCAGTTTTGTTGTAGCGCAAGATGCACCGAGATCTGTCTCGAAGGTTCTGGCCACTCGTGTGCCTTTCCACAATGTTCCAGCCCGTGCTGGTATCTGTTTGCGACGTTGTCAACATTGTTGTATGCAGCCTTTAAATTGAGCGTTGACGAGTGTGACGAGCGTTCTTTTTTCGACGATCGACGAGCACGTTTGTTTCTATCGCCGCCGCCGAGTTGCTTGTTCTTTTGCGGGCGCAAGTCAACCCAAATAAAGAGTTTCTTTAGTGCAATCATCGGCCCCTTAATTTGTGTCGTCCACCTCGTCACCACTACGTGACAATATCTTCGAAATCATATCGTGGGAGAGTTCTTATTTGCCAAACCGGGTGGACACAATCTACTGATGATTAAGATGAAGCACAAGTGCACCGAAAAAACCAAGGCTTCTGAACGATCTCAAGAAAGAGCCGACAGTTTTGAGGGGCTTCTAATGAGGTCTCTCTTTTTTCAGCTCTGCAGTTTGCCGTGATACGCCGTTTGAAGTGCAATTCAGTTTTCTCGACGACACCGTGTCCCATGCAGCAGCGGGAACTCGCCACAAATAGAAGATATTTTATGAAGACGATGGTAACAGCATTATGGCTATTCGCCTGCAGATGTAAGCCCAGGATCCTAATAGTCTCCGCCTCCGGAACCTGCACCCCACATACGAGAATTTGAATTTTTGAAGGCTATTTATTTCTGAGCGCCCTGTCCTTGTATAGGAATAATTCCGACTTTTGCGGAGAGTACTCCAGCCCCGTTCCGCCGCGTATGCTACAATACAGTTGGCTGCCACCTGTAGAGTTTGCTCAATCTCTCCATCACTGCCCTTATCTATTCACAACGTAATGTCATCTGCATACATTTTGAATTTAAGATTCAGGTAACCAAGCGCCTTTAGCTGCTCTGGCAACTGCCTCATCGCCAAATTAAACAGTAAGGGCGACAGGACCGCCCCTTGCGGTGTCCCCCTACTTTCTAGCGGAATTACTTCCGAAGTGTTCTCCTGAAACACTTTCTCGGCTCTCCTTTCTCTCAAGAGAGAGCAGAACTTTTTATTTATTCCAGCGGATGAAGAGGCTCCGGCCCCCCGTCGCTTGGGATGGATGGCGGGTGCCCCGCCTCAGACGCAGGCCGGCAGACGTTGTTGGCCGGCGGCGTCCTAGGCCAGCTGGATGGCGGCTAGCTGGAGCCCAGGGTCCGAGCAGCGCAGCAGCACCTACCTCATTCAGTCTTTTTAGGACTGCCGAGTGTTTTATATTATCGAAGCCCTTTTTAAATCATCTAGCCCTACTGTGATGTGCTCACATTGGTTCAGGCCTTTATTACAAATAGAGTGAGCTATGCGACACCTTACTTGAACTTAAAGGCGGCAGAAAGGAGAACAATTGATGCGCTTATGAGAAGCTGTATCAAGAGGGCTTTGGCGCTGCCTATGATGGCATCCACAGAGTGATTAGTGGCTATGGGAATGCATAATACTATGGCGGAATTGATTGAGGCGGTAAATGTCTCGCAGCTATAGAAAGGCACAGCACCACGAACGCGGGGAAGGTAATTTTCCAAAAAGCGGAGCTGAATTCGGTTAGGGTAAGGGGCATGCAGGCCACCATACAGTGGAAGGCACGAGAATGGATTCGGGTCCCCCATTTATTGTTGTTGTGGCTGTAAAAAGAAAAAAAAAGAAAATGCACGGGCCTGCTACTGGCTCTGTAGCTGAGCCACCTCCGCTGCCTCGTGTGGACAGAAGAGAAAACAGACAAGAAAGAAATAAAGAGGGAGAGAAAGATGCGCGCTGCAACAACAGCCGTCATCCACCACCACCGAAGCGGTAGCGGGTGCAATCACGGCCTACAACAGATAAAATCAGCGGCAGGCTAGACCCGCCCCAAGCGGCGGTGACCTCCCTGCCCTAGCCCCATCACCCCCTTTTCCGAGAAACAGTGTTTCACCGTTTCCGAGAAACATGCACCCCGAATACATTACAGTGACAAGGCAGAAAAGGGCTGAGGCTCTGAAACGCATATATTCAAGGAAGCCGTGGGAGCGGGAAACACATGTAGATGCGGTGGGCGGTAAAGGGGGGAAGGCACCTTAGCGGTACTGATTTGGCAGAAGAGGTTGCAATTGCTCTCGCTTACGTCGGTACATAGGCCATGTATTTGTTGAGCGACAGTAAAACTGCAATTCAAAAGTTTGGTAGTGGGAGGATATCTCCTATGGCACTCAAAATCCTAAGACAAAAAGAATTGGATAGGACAACTAATCTGATTTGGACCCCAGCGCCCGAATCAGTCAGTGGCAATGAGGCTGCTCACAACCTGACTCGAGATCTCTACTGCCGAGCAGGTCGGAAGGAGTTAGCTGAGGAAGGCTACAACAGAGAAGGGCGTCTGCTGTAGTATTTTGATGTGACGCAGGATTTCAAACGCTACCCCCCCCCCCCCAGAGAAGACTCTAGATGGAAAACAGATGGCGGCATAGAAGCGTCATGCAAGCAGATGTTTATCGAAATCCGGTCTTAAATAAATATATATTCCCAGATTTTGAAGATGAGAGCTGCAGGATTTGCGGGCAGAGGAAAACCCTGAAACATATAATATGGTAGTGATTGCATTCTCCAGGCAGGGCAAACAAAATTGACAGTAGCGAACACTGGGAGGCTTTGCTGGAAAGCCCAACCCCGGAACACCAGCTACTAGCGGTTCGACTGGCTGAACAGGCCGCCGAGACCCAGGGGATTTTTGCCAGCATCTGAAGCGGAGTATAACTGACATTTGAGCGAGTTGGTAAAGCATGTTAGAAAATTACCAGCGCGCACAGGACTGGGACAAGGAAGAGAACGCCACAATCGCTGACTCGCAACTAAGATTTATCCGCAAATGCAGAAAATATATACTAAAAAAACATAAAAACCTATGCAATCAAGCGGATTCTCATCTGCCCCAAGCCGCCTATCCTTATAGGGGAGGGCCTTGGGTAGAAAATAGCCTTTTCTGGCGGCCAATAAAGTTGATTAACTCACTCCCTCACGAAGGCGAATGAGAGCACAACTCAAAAAAAAATGCTAGGAGCACTTTGGACGCTTGAAGGGCGATGATTGGTTTGGTTTAATTGTTGGGTTTAAAGTCCCAAAGCTGCTCAGGCTATAAGTGACGCCGTAGTGGAGTACTGAGGAAATTTCGACCACCTGGGGTTCTTTAACGTGCACTGACATCGCACAGCACACGGGCACCTAGCTTTTCGACTCCATCGAATAGCGGCCACCTAGGTCCGGATTCGATCCCGCACGCTTGCAACAGTAGTCGAGCTCCGTAACCACTGCGGGCGAAAGCCTTTGCAGCTCGGGGTCCATAGCCCTCCACTACGGGACCTTATTCTCTCTTCTTTCACTCCCACCTTCCTCCTTTTCCTTCCAGTTGGTCAGGTGTCCGTAGAGAATTGTGACGGATACAGCGCCTTTTCATGCATGTAAACCCATTTGAAACGCCGCTGATGCCTGCTGTTGTACTGGGTTGGTTGGTTGGTTCATAGGAAGGGAAAGGCGCAGTATCTGTCACACTTGCTCTGTGGACACCTGAACCGCGCCGTAAGGGAAGGGATGAAGGTGGGGGTGAAAGTGGATAGAGAGAAAGGGGGGCCGTAGTGGAGGGCTACGGAGTAATTTCGACCACCTGGGGATCTTTAACGTGCGCTGACATCGCACAGCACACGGACGCCACTTCGTTTCGCCTCCATCGAAGCGCAGCCGCCGAGGCCGGGATTCGATCCCGGGAACTCCGGCACAGTAGTCGGGCGTCTTACCACTGCACCACCCCGGCGGGGTTGTTGTACTGGGTCTGCTTCTATATTCTGTGTGGTGTGGCGTTCGAGGAAGTATCAATTGTAAGGCGCCGAAAGGACGCCTGGATCGGACGCCCGGCGGGAGCCTGTCCGTATATGCATATGTGCGTGTATGAACAACATTTATTTCCACCAGAATGAAGGCTCCCTACTCCCTTCTCCCGGCACGCAGGCCCAGGGGACGGGGGCCGGGACCTCCGCGATTAGAGGCAGGCAAAGAGGTCGTTGTTCCTTGCGGCCTCTTCCGCCAGACGGATGGCTTGCGTCTGAGGAGCTGAGTCCTTGCTCCGCAGAAGGATTTCCCGGGAGTCGCTACAAAGTATTTTTGTCTTAGCACCTGGGGAGCTAGCGCATTCCCAAATTACATGGTTGAGGGTCCCTTTCTCCCACATTACATACATTTATCGTCCCGTCGCTCATCTTTCCGGACGTGATAGGCCCAGACCGGGTGGACGTAATTCTCTGCCTGTAGACGCCGCCATACGGTCGCCTCTTTGTTGCTGAGACACGTATCTGGTGGTACACCAGCTTTCTGCTTTGTCTATAATTTTCGAATATTTCTGCGAAATTTATTAGACGTTCGTCCATGTTCTGGCAATCAGGCGGCTCCACGGTTACCCGGAAGTAGAGATCTCGGGCTAACTCGTGTGCCGCCTCGTTACTAGGAACAGACGCGTGCGCTGAAGTCCATATTAAACTGACTTTTCTATTCAGCTGTTTTCCAGTCAGGATTCTCACCGCTTCTAGTGCGATCCTGCCCTTTGCGTAATTGTAGATGGCTATTTTGTTGTTACTAATTATGAATTTTGCTTCCGTTCCTACTCAAGCGAGCGCTATCGCAACTGCTTCAGCTGTTTTTGAGTTTCGGCTTTTGATAGTCGCTGCCGATACTGGGGCGCCTCGGCCGTCGACTACTGAGGCTACTGCCGCACCCGACTTCCCACTCGCCGCATCAACGTATGCAACTGCCTTGCTGTCCAGTGGCTCGAAGCGCTTTTTGAGTGCTTCTTCTCTCTTCTGCCTCTTTTCCGCGTTGCATATGGGGTGCATGTGTCGAGGAAGAGGGGAGATAATTAGCTTATCTCAGTATATCTGTGGGATGCTCGACTGTCTGCAGGCCTACCACATTTAAAATGGCCCTTCCTGGAGTTGTCTGGCTTAGCCTTTCGAGTTGCGATACTATGTCTGCCTCTGCTATTTCTTCCCACGTATTGTGTACCCCCATAGCGAGCCGCCTCTCTGTAGATGTACTCATTGGTAGGCCCAGAGCGCTCTTTTTGCCTTTTTGCATCGCCTAATAAGTGCTTCTAATTTTCTTTTTTCCTCTGCTCTAAGATTTAAATATGGCGTAGAGTAGCTTATGCGGCTTATGACATATGCCTGTTTAAGTCTGATCAATCCTTTCTTTTAAGCCTCGGCACTTCATTGTTATTCTTCCAGTTTCTTTACTATTCCGTCGATGTATTCATTCTCTTGAATGCGTAGCCCTAGGATTTGTATTTGATTAACATTTGGTACGGACATTCCTTCCACTTTGATATCGAATTCTCCGATTTGCTTGCACCTCAACGATTTTGGGTTGTAGACTAGTAGTTCTGATTTGTACGGATGAGCACGAAAGCCCCCTACTAGCCGCGTAGTCAACTACTGTCTCTGCCGCTGCCTGCAGTCGTTTCTCTATGCTCGCATCACTCCCCTGCGTTATCCAGAGATTGATGTCGTCCGCTTACATGCTAAATTTGAGCCCCCCGATGTTGCTCAGCGCTTATGCGAGACCCCTCATCGCCACGTAGAGGAGGAATTGAGAGAGAACTGATCCTTGCGGTGTGCCCCTGCTTCCCAGCTGCAATGGGGGAGACTCAATGTCTTGAATTTAATGCAGGCTGTTGTGCCTGTTAAGAAGTTTCTTATATAGTTATGTGTTCTGGATTTCACTCCGATTTCCTGTAGACCGCTGAGAATCGCCTCATGCCTGACGTTGTCGAAGGCTTTCGTTAAATCTAGTCCTAAGATTACTTTGGCGTCCCTGGATCGTGAGTCTATTATATGCATGGATTGTCTTGTGGGGTCATGACCGGATGTGACGTCACGCCGGCTCATGACGTCACGGTCAATGACGTCGCCATGTGATGACATCATTGTAAGTCATCTCTATCATTAGTCAAGGCTATAAAGTAAAGAGTAATGACTAATTAGTGCTAGGTAATGACTAGTTAGACATAAGCTAGAACTAATTAGTGGCTAGTTTAGGTACCGTTAGTACTGGCTAGTGATTAGACGTTATCAAAATAAAGCGTCACGAATGGACGGACACGATCGGCGCCGCGAGCACGAGCCAGGATTTCGCCTTAAAAGAGACCTCCCTCCTATCGTTTCGGTGGTGCAACAGATCACAGCATCATATTTCACGTGAAATACAAAAATGCAAATCCACTAAGTAAAATTGTTGCCCTTATTTTCAGTGACACACGCAAATAATTTACTCCCTTCCCTGGGTGTGTGCCACTTTTTAGGTCACATTCTTGAATTATTCTCAATCGTAATGGCCGCAAAGAAATTAAGTCAAGCCAGAAGACTGAACCGAATGTTATCGCATTCTATCATTTAGAGAATGCAATTAACATTACCTATATGATTGTCAGATCTCTACAGTAGCCATACCTCTATACAGATCTATACAGATCTCTACAGTAGCCAAAGTAGTCAGGACCGTAATGAGATTGGCGGTAGGGAAAAACAGTCAGACGTTCCACCAGTGACGAAGGACGAGGTCAAGAAAGCACTAGAAACTATGAAAAGGGGGAAATCAGCTGGAGAGGATCAGATAACTACAGATTTGCTGAAGGACGGGGGTGGTATCGTGCTAGAAAAACTGGCCACCCTGTATACGCAGTGCCTGGTGTCATCGACGGTACCGGAACCATGGAAGAATGCAAACATTATCCTCATTCACAAGAAAGGGGACTCTAAGGACCTTAAAAATTACAGACCAATCAGCTTACTGTCTGTTACGTATAAGGTATTTACTAAGGTAATCACTAATAGAATCAGGACAACCTTAGACTGCAATCAAGCAAAGGATCAAGCAGGGTTTCGGAAACAGTACTCTACTATCGATCATATCCATACCATCAATCAGGTGATAGAAAAATGCTCGGAATATAACCAGCCCTTATACATAGCATTCATTGACTACGAAAAAGCCTTTGACTCAGTTGAAACCTCGGCGGTGATGCAGGCATTGCGAAATCAGGGGGTAGACGAGCCGTACGTGAAAGTGCTGGAAGATATATATAGTGGCTGTACAGCAACCATAGTTCTGCATAAAGCAAGTAACAAAATTCCCATAAAGAAAGGTGTTAGGCAAGGAGACACAATCTCCCCAGTACTATTCACAGCTTGTTTAGAGGAAGTATTCAGAGACTTGGAATGGGAGCAGTTAGGGATAAGGGTAGATGGAGAATACCTCAGTAATCTGCGATTTGCTGATGACATTGCCTTGCTAAGCAACTCAGGGGATGAACTGCAAATAATGATTGATGACCTAGATAGGAAAAGTAGAAAGGTAGGCTTGAAAATCAATATGCAGAAGACTAAGGGGATGTTCAACAGCCTCGGGAAGGAACAGCAGTTTACATTAGGTAGCGAAATACTGAAAATAGTAGGCGAATATGTCTACTTAGGACAGGTAGTAACCGCAGATCCGGACCATGAAAAGGAAATAACAAGAAGAATAAGATTGGGATGGAGCGCATTTGGCAAGCACTCGCAGATTATGACTAGCAGCTTACCGGTATCGCTCAAGAGGAAAGTATACAACAGTTGCATCTTGCCTGTACTCACCTATGGGGCTGAAACGTGGAGGCTAACCAAGAGAGATCTACTTAAGTTGAGGACAACCCAGAGGGCTATGGAACGAAAAATGGTAGGGGTAACATTAAGAGATAGAAAGCGTGCAGAGTGGGTCAGAGAAATAACTCAAGTTACCGACATTCTAGTAGAAATTAAGAAGAAGAAATGGACATGGGCAGGACATGTAGTGCGAAGAGAGGATAACCGATGGTCGCTGAGGGTAACAAATTGGATTCCAAGGGAAGGAAAGCGTGGCAGGGGGCGGCAGAAAGTTAGGTGGGTGGATGAGATTAAGAAGTTCGCAGGGGTCAAGTGGATGCAGCTAGCACAGGACCGGGTTAAGAGGAGAAATATGGGAGAGGCCTTTGCCCTGCAGTGGGTATAGTTAGGCTGATGATGATGATGATGATATGATTGTGTGTCTTCGCTATAGATATGTGTAACCCTACAAGTTGTATCCAAAGCCGAGCCGTGATGCAAGCCGATGTCGCACAGGATCCTCATGATCCCGGATGTGCCTGCTGACCACCTTCCCTATACTGCCGTCTTTTCTTTTCACAATAACATTGATTTGACATAACTCGAAGTTTCGTTCATAGACACTCTGTATCGAAATTTGAATAATTGTTGAAATTTAATTCTTTTGTCGGATATGACGATGCCTAACCTTTCTTTTAATTGAAAATCTTTATGCACTAGCTTCTCTGCTATTCCGTAAATTGGCAGCCCGAATGCTGAGCATACACGCGCTGTAGAAGACTCTAAAGAAGAATAGCACGTGCAAGAGAAAGCGTGTCAGAAGAAGAAGAGTCACAGGTCACGTTGCACGCGCTGTCCACTGCTCCGTGATCGTCCGCACGCTGGGCCTTCCTTGCCTTTCGCTTTTCTTCTGGGTTTCACAGGAGCCCTATAGTCTGGATACTTCGGCCCCGCAGTCTTCCATCCTCGCCTGGACACACGTGGCCTGCTGCCGTCATGACGGAAAGCGAGGAGGAAAGCGACGGCAGCGAGGTAGGTCTCGCCTTCGTGGGAGAATCTGAGCATATATTCATAGGATGGCGCCACTATTTTACAATACTTTAAGGCTTTCGGTCATGCGAAAGGAAATTGATGATACGCTTAGTTCTAAGTGGCAAACCCGGCAGCATGCACGATCGGTATGAAATCGAAATATGCTGGCTTGAAAACTATTCGCTTCGAGATAATAGATAGATATGCTTGGTTGTCTTTATCCTTCACCCGCTGATATTAGCAAGGTATAGCAGTTTGACGGTGGCGACCAATTTTCATTTCCAGCAGTCCTTTCTCAGAACGGCCATGTGCGCACACAATGAAGGACGTTCAGCGCTAAAAGTTGATGCGCATTCGTGACTGTGAGGTTGGAGTAAAACTTGCTTTGTAGTTGGTACCACGATAACTCAGGCACGGAATTTCGGCCCGTAGTGTTGACCGAGATTTTGACGAGAGGAGGGGGAGGGTGCCAAGCGCAGCTATCTCCTCGCATCACTAAAGATAAAGGGCCACTAGGTGGTTGTTTATCGAAGAACGCTTTGCGGTAAGCAAACTGCTCTAATTGGAGCATACTGCATTTGCGCAGGCGACGACGCAACTAGGCTTTCAAAGCCGCGCGCACAAGCTGGCCACGCTGTTCATCATGACGGCTGGCAGCGCCAACGCCACTCGCTTTCCCGAGATGTCCATCGCTCACGGCGGAGGTGCGTTTCCTCATTATCTCGGCAAGGACTATCAAGTGTTCATTTAGTAAGAAGAAGAGGCGGTTAGTATACTTAAGAGATTCTAAACGTTGCTCTTGCAGTAGAAAAGTACCCTTAATCACAACACAAGTAGCGCGTCCAGTCTGATTGTTCGGGTGGTTGATTTTATGCTGGCCTCCACTGAGGCAACCCCTGTAGTAAGAAGATGCACAGCGAACCACTCGGTAATAGCCGTAAGGCACCCTAGTTTTCTGCAGGAGGACCATAGCAAGTTTCACGACAACTAAGGGGACCTATTAAGAAAACAATCTATTTAGTTAACTCAAAAGAACGCGGGACCCATTCCAAAGCATTGAAGAAAACATTTTTCAGTCTCTAATGGAACGCTGGCCTCAAACGGCTTCGCTGCAAAGGCTCAGTGACGCCAATATTCGTTTCTATGCAAAGATTGCCATACTGGAAACTCAAGAGCCACGGATAAATTTCTCCTTTTAAATTCATATGACCGCTACCATCTCTGGTGCCTAGTTTCACTAGCTCATGCACAGTAGCTGGTCCACTTCTCAGCACCGTTGTTGTTCTTGTGGCGTTCCCATCAGCGTCGAATTCATTAGCGACTTCATTACGGAAAATTGTTCTGTCTGCAGTTCCGTTCATGCTGGCCTACTTGACGCTGCTGTGCGCCGTGGCGATGCCCGTCATGTACCTCGAGAGTAGTCTGGCCCAGTTCTCCGAAGATGGCAATCGGGGCATCTTTGGCGCCGTTCCACTCTTCATAGGTTCGTCGCTGCCAACGGACATTATCAGAACTTTTGGTGTGGACTGTTTGGTTATCCATATTGATAGACTGGTTTTGTTTTTCCTATTTACCGGCGTGTTTAGGCACCAAATGCAGGCATTTGCAGTTGCTTTTTAGTATCCATTACACTATAGTCTGGTACTTAAGTCGGGTACCTATACCCGCCGGGGCGGCGCAGTGGTTACGGCGCTCGACTACTGTTCCCAAAGGTGCGGGATCGAATCCCGGCCTCGGCGGCCGCTCTTCGAGGAAGGCAAAAAGCAAGGCTCCCGTGTGCTGTGCGATGTCAGGGCACGATAAAGAACCCCAAGTGGTCGAAATTTCCACAGTCCTCAACTACGGCGTCTCTCCTAACCTGAGTCGCTTTGGGACGTAAACTCCACAAACCAAACCAGAGTGAGATATAACCCGACATCGACGCGGCAAAAGGAATTCAAAGCAGCTACTTCACACAACGTCGTTTCCTAACTGCCCTGACTTTGCGGTCAAGCGCACTAGACTTGGTGAGGAGGGGACCACAGATGCAAGCAGACTGAGTGAGGGTCACACTTCGATGCTGTTCGGCAGGAAGCCTCCTTTACAATGCACTTGCCGCTGAGTTCCTGATCTACGCGTGTTCGATTCTGACTGGAACATTCACTAGCAGTTACCACGTCTGGAACGACGAAAGAGGAGGTGCCATTCTCTCAGAAGCATGTTGTCGATTCCATTGCTGAAGTGCGAACATGCATAGGTATCACTGAAATGCAACAACAATATGTGTTTATTGATCACATGTATGGCCGCCTAATCTTCCGTCGTGGCGTTCAGGAAGCGTGCACGACGTCAACAGAGCGTACTCCACAATGATTAAAAATAAAAGCTACACAGTGCCTTTTCTGAAACGGCTTCAAGCGAATCACGGTTCTCCCAGCAGGTTGAGGTGTGGGATGAATAGTGGACGAAAGGGAGCGCGATACGAATGCTTGCCAAATGTGGGCCCTCTAAGTTCCAATTTCCTTCGCGTGCGTATAGAAGATATGCACCCAGAAAAGGGGAAATGCTGTCTTATACTGTGCCTGACAGAATCACTAGACCGAAGCGTCCGAAAGACTTCGATAATGGCAGCTGGTCTCCGCGCCCGCAGGCCTGGGCTACACTATGAGCCTGTGCGCGGTGGTGCACATCTTGGGCGACTCGGTGCTGCTGTCCAAGCACCTGCTCCACCTGGTGTCCTGGCTGCGCAACCTTTCGTGGACTGGCTGCCCCGCCGGGGAGATATTGGCCAGCGACAGTGCATGCTACGCCGCCCCGGCGGTGAGCGCATGTGCACGCGTTACCGCCTACTGTGAGTGGAGACTGATAACGTGAAAGTTTGTCTAAAGCTCCCGACCCACTTAGCGCGCATGGAGTATACAGAAGTTAACTGGTGATGTAGTCGGCTTCCTCTTCTGCTTATATGCCCCTTCTCTGTTTCTTTCCTTTGATCCTATATTTCTTCTATATACTAGGACGTAGTTAAGGTGCGATGCATTCTCCTTCACTATCCTTTCGAAGCTGGGAGCGTCGAAAATCGGTTAAAATTCTACCCCAATTCCCTATTAACTCTAAAATAACTACTACAGCAGCTAGTCCTGTCACTGTAACTACATGCAATTAACGTTATGCATCGCTGCATGCAACCTCACTAAAAAAGTATTATGCATATGCTTAGGTAAAAGAACAGAGCTATGAGAAAAAAAATATCCCGATATGTTCTAGGTTTGTCAAAAGGAACAGCGCGAAAGGACCAGGACGATGAAAGAAACGTGATGCACGAAGCGCTTTCAACGGAATTTAAATGCGAAAAAAACGTTCGTTTATAAAAGCTCTAAAACCAGCACTCGCAAGCGCAGAAAACCTAAAAGAAAGTAAAAGAAGAATTTTATTTAGCAAAGTAGGCGTGATAAATTAGAACGTGACAGAGGGCTCGGCGACGAACGGTATGTGCGATCAAGCCATCAGACACGCTTTAGGTGTTTCGTAATAAGCTGATTTTTGTCCCTCTGTCACACGCCGGTGCACCTCAGGTCTAGTGAGCACATGGTGTCAGTTTCTTTTACCGCAGTCGTGACATTGAGTGACAAGATTTCATATGAGGTAGCTTTGGACTCCAGCTACCTGTCGTTGTCGAGGCTGTCGGGCACGCTGAGGCACCTTCCCGTCTCAAGTTTTCGACACGACAGTGGTACAGAGTTCTTGTCCGCCATGACGCTATCCGTAGACTGCGTTTACAAATCAGACTCCTGTACTGAGCCTGGACACGTCCAGCTTTTTTCTGATCACAGCAAAAATTTGACCGATGTATCCAGAAGTCGCCTTGTTTATTGAGTGTCACACCTCTGTCTTCTCTTGGTTTCTCCGGGGTTTTTTTGTTTGTTTGTTTTTTGTTTAGCTTCCTGCGCCTGTTTGCGCAAGTTTTATAAGCTTATAAACACGATCCTTTCATATGGAAGTCCAGTTGATAAGTGGCGCTTCGTGTGTCATTCTTTCTCATCCTGTTCACGTCTAGCGCTTTTCGTTACACTGAGCTCTTCAGACTTGGGGCACAGCGGCAGAGGTTGGAGCATTGAATGACCTAAACCCTTATTAAAAATGCTAGGTATAGCAGCCTGCGTTGAAGTAATTCAGAGCTTGACTCTGTGCACACAGACCTACTGATAGGGCAAGGTACTCACTCGCAGCCGCTGTGTAGCAACGTACGCTCGAGAATGGCAGAATTGTTTCGCCGAGAGCAGCTCGACCAGGGGCTACCAATATCCGGTGACGATGGCCTGGTGGTCGTGGTGCCCGTTAGAGACTACCACGAAGAAGCCGCTGGCTGCATACCAGGCGTCTACGACCCTGTGCACCAGTCACAGCCGTGAGTGAAAAATCTTCGCCATTTTATGCGGTGTCAAAATTCGCGCACTTCCGAAGAGTTCCGCCCACTGAGCGCAGGACACAGTCATATGCACACTATAGACATACGGAGACTACACGTCTCTCTTCTTTTTTTGTTTAGTAACCTGCACCTCGTAGTCAGTAACTTCCTACGCTTTCTTTTAAGCTATTCTATGATTGACCAGAAAGTACTTCCACCCAGAGCGGGATACAAAAGCGATTGAAGATGCTGTTTGAACATGGCAATGATACAACTGGTGTTAAGATAAAATGGTCGTTGACAGAGCATGTTTTACGGAGTACAGTCAGCGTGATTCCTTGTCGTAACATAGGAGATTGCAGGAGAAGACTTGGCTGGGCGCGCAAGAGACTGGGAACGCTGCGGAGCAGGCGCCACATCTAGCAGAAAACTTTTTTAATTGAACATCCATTAGAGAGGATTTTTCCTCGACAAGACGTAGCCGGGCTAATTATGGTAACACATTAACGTGAAATTAACACACGCTGTCTTCGCGAAGAATCATCACGAAACTCTAAAGCGGCAAATACAATCCGGCACCATTTCATCATGCTGTACACATACCGTTGCGGGAGCATACATGAGCGGCGGACGCGAGGCAAGTGTTGGCTGCGGCACAGAAGGCCGGTCTTTGCGCTCCAGGTTTTTGGCGCTCATTTCGTTACCCACGCTACTCAGAGGTGATCCTTTTTAAGTCGAAAGCTTAACAGCTCATGAGTGGTGTCCGCAGAAACTGTGCGCGAGAGCTGTCCGCGAGATTTCGCGGGATATCGGTAGGGTTCTGGTATATAGTAGGACGTAGTGATAGACAATGTTCTTTCGCTTTCCCTGCCTTTTCTCCGTCTAACCATCTTTCCCCTCCCTCTGTCAGCTTCTCTCCTTCTCCTCTTTTAACTCCCTCACTCTCACTGTCTCTCTCTAGAAAGAGTAGAGAAAGGAAATCTCCCTTTCCAGAGAGTCTCTCTCTGCTCTATCTATCTCTTTAGAAAGAGAAAGTAGAAAGTGAGACGGGGGAATCTAGAGAGAGGCGTCATATTTAACTTTTCAATCTCTCTTGAGTAAGCTTCGATAATGAAGAAGGGAGCCACTCTCAGAGAGAGAGAGAGAGAGAACCTCTCCTTCTTTCTTTCTCGAGCATCAGGAGCGTTCCAAGGATCGCAGCACGGTGGTCAAAATGTTTTCGCCTTGAGGCACAACCTAGGGGACTGAAGTTCTCCCCTGAAATTTTGAAGTGAAATCTTCACTACACCATGTAAAGCCATGGTCACTGGAGCGGGCGGAGGTCACAAGTACGCATACGCCGTTGCCATGACGACCGGTTGCGCTGAGCCTCAGACGTGCGCTGCGAGAGCCGCCGCTCTTCCCGCGTCGCCGCGAGGAACCTCATTGCTATCCTCGCAACTCACTGCTGCTGAGAAAAGTCGCGGCACGTGCGCTCGCTTGACAAATTCATAATGGATAAAGAAGAGAATTGCAAGCGTACCGATGTGTAAATAAAAACCTTTAAAATCTGTAAGCATGAATAGGTACGCAGCGGTGGAGTAGCGGTATAACATCCGCCTCGCATGCAAGAAGACCGTGGCTCAAATCCTGGTACCGCGCAATTCTCCACCAGATCAAAAAAAAATCCGTTTGCCGATGGAATTGCATAAACAGGTTTGGGGTGCGACCTGAGGCCGGTGAACACCTCCGACAAAGCACTCGCTCACCAGAATAGATGCTGGCCACCCAGGTGTAGTAATTGGCCGTCGCCGGATCAACTGACCACGGCGGTGGTCAGACCTATGACGCAGCAGGGGGTGCTAAGAATTTCTGGCCCGCTGGAAGGCCTCCATTTGAAACTGACCTTGGCAACGTTTACCGCTAGAACCCTAACTAGTGAAGCTAGTTTAGCAGTGCTGGTAGATGAACTAGAGGGTGTGCAATGGGATATCATAGGCCTTAGTGAGGCTAAGAGGCCGAATGAGGCATATATATTGTACTTAAAGACGGGCATGTGCTGTGTTATCGTGGTTTACCTGAGAGGTGAGAACTGGGAGTAGGTTTCCTTGTCAATAAGTATATAGCTGGTAATATAGATGAATTCCATAGAATTATTTAGAGGGTATCAGGCTTCGTAATTATAGGCTTAATAAGCTTCATAAACTGAAGATTTTACAGGCCTACGCACCTAAATGTAGTCATTATGACCAGGCAGTTGAAAGATTCAACGAAGGTGTAGTATCGGCAATGCGGAAAGGAAGGACACAGTATATTGTGCTAATTGGCGACTTCATTGCCAAGGTAGCAGAAAAGCAGGCAGTAGACCAGGCTGTGGGTGGCTATGTGATTTGTTCTAAGAATAGCAGGGAAAGTTACGGGTTGAGTTTGCAGACCGAAATAACTTAAGAATCATCAATACCTTCGTCAGCAAACGGAAGAACAGAAAGGGGAAATGAAAAAATCCTAACGAGTAGACTAAAAATGAAATTGCACTCATACTGTGTTCTAATCCCGCCCTTATGCAGGATGTAGAGGTAATCGGGAAAGTGCGATGCAGTGACTGCAGGATGGTAAGGTCTCGAATTAGTCTAAATACAAAGAAGCAACGAAGCATATTAGTAAGACAGAAGTTCATCAACTAATTAGCGGGGAAGGGGAGGTCAGAAGAGTTCAGGATCTCGCTACAGAAGAGATATTCAGCTCTAACCGGGGATGACGACATGAACCTAGAAAAAGTTAATAATTTGGGGAGATATCATTACCGAGTGCCCTGTAGAAGTATATACGGGTTAGGATAGTTAAAAAGGACACCGGCACGCTTTCTGGCAGACGAAAAGTTTGATTACGAAGCACCAAAGTATGAAAACATCCAATCCAACAGACCAGATAGAATTGGCAGAGGTATCAAATCCAATCAATAAGCGCAAAGTGGCCGATACAAGGACGTATAACATGGAGAAAATTGAGCGCGCTGTAAAGAATGGGAGAAGCCTTAAAGCAGTGAAGAAATTGGGTATAGGCAATAATCAGATGTATGCGCTAAGAGACAAGGCAGGCGATGTCATCGTGAGTATGACAAGATAGTCAAAGTAGCCGAGGGGTTCTATGCAGATCTCTGCAGCAGCCAAAGAGGTCAGGACGAAAATGAGATTGGCAGAAGAGAAAAGCAGTCAGACGTTCCGCCAGGTACAAAGCACGAGGTTAAAAAAGCATTAGAAACTATGAAAAAAGGGAAAGCGCGGCTGGAGAGGATCAGGTAACTGTAGATTTGTTGAAGGACTGGGGGATATCGTGCTAGGAAAACTGGCCACCCTGTTTACGCAGTACCTGGTGTCATAGGTGATACCAGAACCATGGAAGAACGCGAACATTATCTTAAACCATAAGAAAGGGGACGCTAAGGACCTGAAAATTAGACCGATCAGCTTACTGTCTGGTATGTGTAATGTTTTACTAAGGTAATCGCTATTAAAATCAGCACACTCTTAGTCTGCAATGCAGCAAAAGATCAAGCAGGTTTTCGGAAAGGGTACTCTACTATCAATCAAAACAAGATAAGATAAATACGATAAATATTTATTTTCCATTGAACATGGTGGAGACGAGGTAAAAAGCCGTTTTTCGCAGCTTGACTGGACCTGGCCCTCTACAAACAGCAGCGTGTTACGCTTTACAAAATACCCAGCCACAACCTAATATACAGCGCGAAAGTGTGTGGGCACAACGTATCAAAGACACTTTCTAATGATGCCAAAGATAACGCAGGAAGTACGATGCACAGAGGAAATTAAAAAAAAATGAAAATTCTACTCATCTATACATAACATGACAGCTCTCAAAGGGATGGTACAGAAAATAAGTTTATGACACTAAGAAACATGATATAAAAGGAAAATTTAATGAGCATTGTAGTTTTTTCGGAAAAACACAAATGTATCTTAACAAACAGGTGGTCAGGCATGATTAAAATTCAATTGAAATGGTTGACAACAGTAATTTGTGTATCTAGGGTCATTTAAGTTAGAACGCACCCCTCTTCACAAAAGTATCTTTAGGCGTTTCAGGCTCAGCTCGAAGATGTGAATGTTATTTTTTAGGTACAAGTTTAATAAGTGAGGGATATTACAACGTACAGTTTGCATAGCGAAATTTGTGCGGTAGGGATGGATCTTCCAGTGTTCCGGATTTCGCGTGTCATGACGGGAGGTTTCTTTGATGGAAAGGTCTGCTAAGCTCGCTAGAATATTACTGTTGGCTTTGCGTTCTTTTATCAGTGTTGCACATAAATTAAAGTTTTACATATCTTCTATTCGTATTAATGCCAGCTTTAGAAAAAAATCATCAGCGTTGGAATCATATACGGCGAGTATGTCATGACTCTAATAATTTTACGTTTTAGCCTGGCAAGCTTTTGTATATTGTTATTTGTAGTCGTTCCCCAGACCATAACGCAGTAGCTTATGTGGGATAAGAAAAGGGAATTGTACAGAAAGAACAGTGTGTGTTTTGGGAGAAAATCTCTGTGTTTGTAAAGAACGTCTATCACTGACGCAAGTTTCGACAATACACAATCCACATGCTTGTCCCAAGACATATTTTCTGAAAATACAACTCCCAGAGTTTTAAATTCGGTAACGATTTCTAGGTTGTTGTTGTTGTTTAGGGTAAGTGCCAGATCTGGTGTAACATGCTTTCCTTTGGAACGAAAGATAATAGCTTCTGTTTTTGAGTGATTAACTAATAAATAGCTGTTATCAGCCCATGCGCCCAGTTTAGAGTGATTAACTAATAAATAGTTATCAGCCCATGCACCCAGTTTAGATAACAACGAATTACCTAAAGAAAACAGTTCTTCGCAAGTATCAGCAGTGCGAAAAATACTTGTATCATCGGCGTAGAATACAAACTTAGCCCTATCATCGATGCTAACAGTGTCATTCAAATCTATGTTGAATAAGAAAGGTCCCATAATGCTACCTTGGGAAACCCCAAAGTGTACCTGTGCTTTATACGAAAAAAAAAAAACGTTGACATCAACATACTGAAAACGTTCTGAAAGATATGATTTAATAAGATCAAGTGATTTACCACGAACACCATAAGATGCTAATTTTCCAAAAAATATATTTCGGTTCAAATAGTCAAAGGCCTTGGTGAAATCTATAAAGATACCTAGTACAAACTTCTTGATTTTCATATTTCTTAGTATGTATTCCTTCTGGTCCAAGAGGGCGAGTTGTGTGGAGCGAAATTTCCGGAATCCATACTGAGCATCAGTAATGAAGGCGTGTTTTTCAAAGTAGGATTGAAAACGCACAAGAATTAGCTTTTCAAGTCCCTTAGAAAATACCGGTAAGATCGAAGCCGGGCGATAATTATTTAGCCTATTTCGAACACCTTTTTTGTATATGGGTTTAACTTTTGCTAATTGCATATCTTGAGGAAAGGTACCAGAGCTGATACATAGGTTAAATATGTAAGCCAAAACTGGAGAGATAATGTCCAGTACAAACTTTGCTGGTTTTATTTGAATTCCCTCTGCGTCACACGTACTTGAATTTTTTAGGTGCATAAATGTCGCATACACTTCGTTAGCGTTAGTGGGAGAAAGAAATAAACTACTAGATGACATCGTGCTAATTGAATAGTCAGTGCTATGTCTCAGACAAGGCACTAGAAGATTTATGAAATGGTCGTTAAAGAAATCAGCTAAAGAAGTGCCGTGTACTATTTCACCGTTTATAGTAAGCTCTTCAAAAGAAGCTGGTGTGGATGACCGGCCATGGACTTCATTAAGCCTTCTCCACGTAAGCTTGCTGTCGCCTTTAACTGCACTGAACTTGTTTTCTAGATAATACGCTTTATTTTTCCTAATTTCTTTGTTTAGACAGTTTCGATATTTCTTGAACTTTTGAAGCAATGCAGGATCCCGAGTCTTTAAAAACCTACTGAATAAGTCGTTCTTGACTTTAATTTTCGCCAACAGCTGTTTGGTTATCCAAGGCTTCCTAATATTTTTAGAACGCCGAAATGTTTTGAAAGGGAAGTGCTTCGTGTACAACTGCGTAAACTTCTGCAGAAATAACTGATACGCAGCGTTGGCTTCCGAAGTTGCGAACACGTCGGACCAGTCGACGACTGCCATATCATTGTAGAATCTTCTTAGCTGGGAGGGCAGAATTGGTTGATGTGTGATTTGACGGGGCGGCAGCTGATGTACTCCATGAAGCTTGGCGCAGAGAAATATGGGTAGGTGGTCCCTGAGACCATACGACAAGACTCCAGCCTTAACTTGACTAGGATTATAGTTGGTAATAAAAAGATCAATCAAAGTAGAAGATGTTGGAGTAACCCGAGTTGGTGAACTAACAGTATTGTGCATAGAGTATACATCTAGCATTAGCTCATTTACTGAAGTGGTAGGTATAAGCATATTGATATTGAAATCTCCGCCACAGATAAAACCAAAGTTGTTTTCATTAGTTAATCTAAGCAAGGCTTCGAAGAGTTCAAAGAACGTCCGCAGGTTACCATCTGGTGGCCGGTAAACTGCAGCGAAAACAATTTTGTTAGAAAATATAGACAGCACTTCGAATCTACGTCAGATTTTACTAGCATGGAAATTCCTCTTCCTATCCCATATTTACGATTAAGGTTACAGACAGTGTAATCAGGTATGTTGCAACAATCATTTTCATTTTCGTACTAAGTTTCAGTTAACATTATTATGCTAAAATCAACATTGAGCTCGCTCAATAAAGTCTCTGGGCTGTTGGTTTTATTTCTAGCGGACTGCATATTAGCATGGAACACTTTAATAGAGTTTGCAAAACAAGATCCAATGAAGTCATTAATACTGTTAGATTTTATGTATTCCTCTCGATCCATAAAAGATGGCAAATTAAGTTTCACCGACGTCGACACTCTCAAGAGCGCTCAAAGACCGAATACGCCAAGCTGTTTCCCCATCCGCTCGCCGAACATGGATGCGACCGTTCCTATGCCAGACGTATTTGAAATCATTGGCTTTAGCCCATTTCTTCGCCTCAAAAAGCAGATTCTTTGACATCTTGGTGAGGTTTTCTTGAATATGGATGGAAGATGTGAAATCCGTAGGTCGTGTCTCTTCTGAAACCACTGTTCTCTTGTTTGTTGCTTTGAAAATCGAGCAATAATACCTGGTGTCTTTCCAGTTTTAGCCGGAATGCGATGAATGGCGAGGATGTCATCATGGCACAAAACAGGGACTTTGAGTATTTTAGCTACTTCATTTACCTTTTCAGCTAAGTCTTCATCATCTGCTTGACGAATGCCATGGAGCTCTAAATTTTGATTACGCCTTTTCCATTCCAGGTCGTTTAGTTGCTCTTTAACAGTGTTCAGCTCAGACTCCTCCCGAAGTTCAAGGGACTGCATCCTTCTTTTCAGTCCTTTAATTTCGGTTTCATGCCGTGTCATTTTGGATAAGACCTTGTCATATATTTCAGACATAAGCTGCACAGCCGATTCAATGTTTTCTACTGTGTTTTTCAGTCCAAAGAGTTCAGAAAGCTTGGACTGAATGTCTGCCAAAATGACGGCAATGCCGGAAGCTTCACCATTATCCCTCTCAGGCACATGACTTCATGACTTCCGGAAGAGCTGGCTTGGGCTTGTCTGGATGTGCCACGAGTTTTACCCGTGCGGCATCGCAGTGCTTTTTTGTTGTTTCTCTCATTGAAAAGAACTGGCTGTCTGGAATCCCGGAACATTTTCCCGTGTGATACACAAAATGGCATTCATTACATTTCAGGCTGGGATTATCACCAACGTCTGAACCACATACCAAGCATTGCAAGTTATCTTCATTCATGTTAACAGAACGAAGTTATTTGGCAGCAGCGGGGATTGCCATTGGTCCAGCAATGAAACTAGATAAACAAGACTAACCTGCAAACGTTCAGAGCAGCGGTTACTATCAAAAAGGTGATAGAAAAATGCTCGGAATATAACCAGCTCTTATACTAGCATTCATTGATCACGAAAAAGCGTTTGACTCAGCAGAAATCTCGGCGGTCATGCAGGCATCGGGCAATCAGGGTGTAGACGTGCCGTATGTGAAAGTACTGCAAGATATGCACAGCAACCATAGTTCTGCATAAAGAAAGTAACGACATTCCTATATAGAAATGTGTTAGGCAAGGAGACAGATCTCCCCAATACAATTCACACATTGCTTCAGTATTCAGATACCTGGAATAGGAGCAGTTTGGGATTAGGGTAATGAGAATAACTCGAGTGATCTGCGATTCGCTGACGTTGCCTTGCTTAGTAACTCATGGGGTGAACTACAAATAATGATAGATGAGCAAGACAGGCAAAGTAGAAAGGTAGGCTTTAAAATCAATATGCATAAGACTAAGGTAATGTTCAACAGCCTCGGGAAGGAACGGCAGTTTACGTTAGGTAGTGAAGCATTGGAAGTAGTAGGCGAATATGTCTACTTAGGACAGGTAGTAAGAACAGATCCGGACGAAGAAAAGGAAATAACAAGAATAACATTGGGATGGAGAGCATTTGGTAAGAACTCGCAGATTTCGACTAGCAGCTTGCCGGTATCACTCAAAAGGAATGTATACAATAGTTGCATTATACCTGCACTCACCTATGGGGCTGAAACGTGGAGGCTAACCAAGAGGGTTCTACTTAAGTTGAGGACAATGCAGAGGGATATGGAACGTAAAATGATAGGGGTAGCTTTAAGAGATAGAAAACATGCAGAGTGTGTCAGAGAAATAATTCATGTTTGTGATATTCTAGTGGAAATCAAGAAGAAATGTCATGGGCAGGACATATACTGCGAAGAGAGGATAACCGATGGTCGCTTATGTTAACAAACTGGATTCCAAGGGAAGGAAAGCGTAGGAGGGGGCGGCAGCTAGATAGGTAGGCGTATGATTTTAAGAAGTTCCCAGTGGCCACGTGAATGCAGTTAGCACAGGACCGGTGCCATTGGAGGAATATGGGAGAGGCCGTCGCCCTGCAGTGGGTATAGTGAGGCTGATGATGACAATGAACCGTGCGTAATGAAGCTTTCGGTTACAAACTACGTTTAATCAAGCTGAGCCATCGGCAATTTTTTGTGTGGATCGCAGGCGCCGTGCCGGAGCTTCCTGGGACGCGGGATCCTTCGATGAGATCCGGGTGCAGCCGCTGCTCTCGCTGGCCGCTGTGTGGGTGCTGGTCTTCGCGTTCGCTCACCACGGACTCTGCAGTGCCAAGCGCGTAAGTGAAATAAGTTTGAGGCGAACAGGGCGGCCACATGTTATGAGATGTTGAAGGCGGAGTATCTAAATCGGGGAACGAATGAAGGAAGGACTCAATGCACCAAAATTAAGGTGACCCATTTGTACGTGCGTGCGAGCGTGTGGGGGGAGGGGGGCTCTCGATTTCACCCTTTTAGTGTGCTCCGATGTATCACACTCAGCAGGCCATTGGCGCTTCCGATTAGAAGTCGGCTGCATGGGCCTGGATTCAATCTCTCAAGGAGATAGAGAGATGAAAATAACATTTATTGGCACCCGTCAAAAGGTTGGCGAGGATACGAGGCGCAGCTCTGTCCCAGCCATGTCCTCCCCCTCAGCCATCGACTTGGATTTCTTGGATCTGAGATCCGGCCAGGGAGAGACGCATGACTTCACGTTGCCCTTTTTTCGTCCTGCTTGAAAAGTAGTGCCTCCCAGGACTCATTTGTTCTGTCAGGGTCTCCAAATCTAGGACACTTCCATCTCTCAACTTTTTCTCACCAGTAGAACACGAAGCCATTGAGTCGACGAAATTGTTGCATTGCAACAGCTATCATCTGCGTGCCAAGCAACACAGACGAATATTTATGTGGTCGTCTTTGTCAGCAAGTAGCTATATGGCTGAGTTGCTTCAGAACCTCAACCATGACGCTGTTAACATTCTGCATACATTATGTCAGAAGATTTGGACAACCCTGCAGTGGCCTCAGGATTGGAGGAGGTCAGTTTACATCCCCATTCCAAAAAAAGGCAGTGCCAAAGATCGTTCCAACTACCGCACGATCGCGCTTATTTCGAATGCTAGCAAGGTGATGTTGAAAATCCTCCAAGGTAGGCTGCAGCAGTATGTGGATCGGGAACTTCCGGACGTGCAAGCTGGGTTTCACAAGGGCAGAGGAACTAGAGACCAGATTGCCAACCTTCGCTGGATCATGGAAAAAGCAAGAGAGTTCCAAAAACCCATCTACTTCTGCTTTATTGATTATGCGAAAGCGTTTGACTGCGTAGATCACAGCAGATTGTGGAAAGCTCTCCAAGTAATGGGAGTTCCTATTCACCTCATCTGTCTCCTCAGGAAACTGTATGAGGGGCAAGAGGCCACAGTCAGAAAGGGGCATGGTCTCACTTATTGGTTTCCGATTGAGAAAGGAGTGAGGCAAGGCTGCATACTGTCGTCCTGCCTATTTAACCTATATGCAGAGTGCATCATGAGAAAGGCCGGTCTGGACGAGTCTTCAGCCGGAGTGAAGATTGCTGGAAAACGTATCAACAACTTTAGATATGCGGATGATACCACTTCAATGGCAGAAAGCGAAGTGGAACTCAAGAGACTTCTGATGCGCGTACAAGAAGAGAGTGAGAAGTTTGGGCTTAAACTGAACATTACAAAGACAAAGATCATGGCGTCTTGCCCTATCAAGTCCTGGAGCATCAATGAACAAGAAGTGGAAGCTGTGACATTTTCTCTACTTGGGCTCCAAGATTACCTCGGAAGAAGACTGCAGCCATGAAATTAGGAGACGCCTGCTTCTGGGAAAGAGAGCAATGGTTAGCCTTGACCGCCTAGTAAAGAGCAGAGACATCAGTCTGCCAACCAAGATCCGTATAACTCGTGCTATGGTCTTTCCAGTTGTGATGTATGGATGCGAGAGTTGGACTGTGAAAAAGGCTGACTGCCGAAGAAATGACGCGTTTGAATTGTAGTGCTGGCGAAGACTCCTGAGTTGCTTGGACAGCCAGAAGATCAAATCAGTCGATATTGTTGACCATAAACCCTGACTGCTCATTGGAGGGTCAAATTCTAAATTAAAGCTCGCTACTTAGGTCATCTGATAAAAAGAGAGGAGTCACTGGAGAAAGATTTGATGTTAGGAAAGGTTGAGGGTTGCCGGAGAAGGGGTAGGCAGCGAACGCGAAGGTTAGATGGCATCCTCGAGGCACTGCAGGTGAAGTTATGTGATGTTAGGAAGATAGTGAGAGACCGGAAAGCGTGGCGTGACATGGTCCATACGGTCATGAAGAGTCGGACACGACTGAACGACTGAACTGAACTGAACTGAAGCTATATGTCCTCCCATGCTACATAGTTTGAAACTCACGTCATCTTATTTCATAATGTTCACTCTTATCGTTTACTCAATTACGACTGAACGTAGCTCATTCGAGAATCAACTCATTCGTCCCTCCCCTTTCTGAAGCTTTCAATTCACCACTTCTATAGGGGGTGTTTCTGCAAAATGTCAGCTTCTAACAAAAATGGCATCGCGCTGTACAGTGGTTGGAGTTTATCCCGGTTAAACCAAGTCGTCTCGTCCAGGCCAGTCTGCATATAATAACTCTAATGTGCTAATCAACAAAAAATCACTTTATTGGTCTAGTTTTACAGCAACGTTTTTATTTTGTCCTTCGAGACATCTTTAAAATGCCTTTTTGTTCGAGCTGAAAGCACACGAGATTAAAATCTGTTCATGTAACTGCGCGGTTTGTACCTACGACGTTGGCACATCCAAACAAGCCGGGAATGAAGAAACAATGTACTCAATTCCTGTAAGGCAAGCAATGCTTCTTTGTGTGACTCGTGATCTTACATCCGGAAAGAAAATCCTTCACATCGCTGTTTTCCGCTATAATGGAGACAAATTCTTTCTGTTCAACATTTTGTGGTTACATTTCAGCATCTGTAATTGCCTGTACTATGGCGCCAATATTAATTGCGGATTTTTCTCTGTGACCAGTGATCTTTTCATCGATGGCAGCCTTGTGTCACCGCGACTTCCGATCGGCGCACCTTTGAGGGTGTCATCATCGCGATGCAGAAATTGCATTGTCACGCGATAATCACAAACGCTGTGTGATATCATTTAAGCGACATTCAAAATTTAGTAAAGTACATTTAGTTAAAGTTTAGCGCCATAGCTAATATTACAGTGTTTGCGAAATGTTAGCTTAGCGTTTCATATATGTTTCCTAACCCGTCTAAAACTAAACACACCACAGTCGAGTTGTAGCACCTAACCAGTTTTATCGCACTAGGTTGTAGATAACTTGTAAACCTTTTTGATGGGACTTATTCTGACGGAACTCCAAGGTATCAAAGCCGAAGTAGCCGGTTCAATTCGGGCCGTAGCAACCGCACTTCGATTGAAGTGAAACGCAATTGGACGCCTCAAGCGGTCGAGTCGATCAGTAGCTTTCATAACTCGAGTCGCCCCAGTCAGTTAACCTCGATGAACCAAAGCAAACCACACAACTAGACGTAATCTGTCCAGCAAATTTCACAATTTTTTAGATTCACCCGCAAATCCTGAATAATCTGTCTTCCTAGATAACGCGACGTGCAAAAGTTTCATACATGCTACCATGCCTAAAGGCATAGAGACATGTGGGCCTTTATTATCATCCAGATGAAAGGGGGCTTCGAATTTTATTGTCGTTGTTGTGGCTGTAGGAACACGGAAAAGAAAACGCACGGGCCTGCTACTGGCTCCGGAGCTGAGCCACCTCCACTGCCTCGTGCGCACAGAAGAGAGAAAGTAATGAAGGAAGAAAAAGAAGTGGGAGAGAACGATTGAACCTCACGTTGTTAATGCCATGTGCCCATACGCTGCCAGATGCATGAATATGCGCGGAGATGAAGAAAACGAAGACGGAATGGAATGATACATATAATGTGTTCCATCCAGTAAAAAAGCTTCAGTGCATAAGCCGTATGCAGCGTATATACATACTGACACAATCTCCTCTTGTGCCCTGTACCGCAGTTCTTCTACGCTATGGTCTTCCTTCACCTGGTGACCACAGCGATACTCCTAGTACGCGGAGCATCCCTACCTGGAAGCCTGAACGGACTCTGCATGTTATTCTACGCCGACTGGGGCAGCGTAGTGGACGTGCAGGTGAGCGATAGCGCTTTAACAGCGTTCAATACCTAGTATTGATTAACCCACTTCCTCAGCGCAGCTCTCTCCTGTGATATACCAGCCCTGTTAGTTTACAACGCAGTCATATTGGTTACAGATGTTTGTGGTCTGCACAACACTGTACACTTTATATGCCACATATGTCTAGAACGATGGCCGCTGGTTACGCCGCTTACATAACGCAAGATTCAGCAATAGCTTTTTGCTGTATTGAGTGCCCCGCTGCCGGTATTGTTGGGAGACGCCCTTTATGCGCAGTGCGTAAAATAAGAGCAGTACAGTGAAAAGCGCTGCTTACAACGAAATGTGACATTGCCTGTCGCACTCCGTTTCCTTTTCGCCTTACGCCAACGCCTCCTACGCAGCACAAAGAGGAAACGTCCTTTTAACAGCTTTCGTGAAAAAAAAGCCGACGAAGGTACAGCCGCGCTCAATATACGGTCTATAACTAACCGGGTGTAACGGACTCATGATTGCATGGATCGTGCTTCATAGGAAGATTTTTACTGGGAGGTAACTGCATAATTTTGGCCAAAACCAGACTCTCAGCACATTGAAAAATTTTGGACCGACCTGGTTTTTATTATGTATTCCTTGTTTAAAGCACGTAGAACGACTTGACCAGTAAATGAACAGTATGCTGCAAAGATCGTTTCTCTTCGCTCTTAGATGTGGACCAATGCCCTCTATGTGTGCCTTGAGAGCGTGGGCGTCATCGGATCCGTGTACCTTGGCGTCGCGAGGCTCAACGACTTCAAGAACGCCTACCAGGAGTGAGGATCGGACGCGTGATTTTACATTTCTCAGTAGCCAGTCATTCCCCTAAAACGTGCAAAGCTGTCAGATGTTGAATATGAAATATGTTGTCCTTTGTCAGAATATTAATAAACTTTGTCATCTGACGTCACTGACTCTTTGACACGAGAAATATGAGTGTTACGTGAGATGATGCGGTCGCGATCGAGTGTAATAGCAGTGAGCACATTGTTGAAAGGGTGATAAAAGATACCGGGCCTGGACACGAAGGACAATATTAAGCGCTTTTCGTTATATCATCTCTTTTGCGCAGCCTGCTTCAAATTCTCTAGAGGTATGATCGGCTGTTTCCTGGTCGCTAAGCGAACACGCTAAACGCGTCCTATGAGATTTCTTATCGCAAATAAACATTGGGAGCTGCCAACCCCGTGGTGCTTTCGTTCACGAATGAGCCTTGGTACAGCTACTAGGCGCGGCGCTGAGTCAGCTCTGGTACGCAGACGATGCACGAGCGAGTAATTACTCCCTTATAAAAGAATTAACAACATCAACTGTGAGATATTGTAATACGAAATCTCTAAATTCTTATACTCGATGCTCATCCGAACTGACATTTTATTCCCGTCAACAAAGTGTGTATTGCTAAGGCAACTCTTACTTTTGTCTTCGCATACTGAAGCAAATAAAAGGTCGCTTTATGGTGGAAAATAGATGCTAGTCATAATGTGCGAGTGCTTGCCAATGCGCTTCATCCCAATTTTATTTTTCTTGTTATTTCCTTTTCATGAACCAGATCTGCGGTTACTACCTGTCCTAAGTAGACATATTCGCCTACTACTTTAAGTACTTCACTACCTAATGTTAACTGATGTTCCTTCCCAAGGCTGTTTAACATTACCTTAGTCTTCTGCACATTGATTTTCAAGCAATATTGATTCCATTCTTTGATCGCTAATGGAAAGTATTCAGTGTGTTGGTTTGGCATTAGTGTGCAGTAAGCGTATGCGCCTGCTTGTGCCTGGTTTTCCGTGACAGTGAGGCGGATGCATATTTAGACATGTTTATAATGTTACGGGCGTCAAGCCGATGATCACAGGGAACAGAGGTGATGTCCAATGACCATGAGGTGATATTAATGAACCCCAGCGGGCTGGGCGCGAGCGCTCCTGCTCGCGCCACTGCCACCTTCTTCCTCGTCCGTAACAATAATATAACCGTTGTGTAATAACTGGTACAGAAATTTTAGGCGAGATTCCTTCGCCGCAAATGTTAGTAATTGAAGTCCAGGTAATGCGACGAAATTAGTAGGGGAGTCAGATGATTTGTATTTGCTATGAACGAAAATTGAAGCCTATCGTTGCACTTTCTCAAGCCGAGGGACGCAAGTGATTGATTGCGGGAACCAAACAGTGCTTGCGTATTCTAACCTCGGTCTTAGAAGGATAGTGTAGGCAAATAACGTGGTATCCTGAGGATCTAATCGTAAGCATTTTCTCGGAAAGAATAGTTCTCGCAAGTCGTCCGCGGTCACATTGGCGATATGCGCGTCATATCTTAGATCAAATGTTAAAATTAACCCTTGGTATTTATGTTATGAGAGCCTTGAAAGCGTTGATCCATTTATACTGTAGTTACAGTTATATGGCTGCTTTGTTTCTAGTGACTGTCATGTAAACGGATTTTTTAATGTGTAATGTCATCTGCCAAGTGGTACACCATTCATCAATTTTATTTAGATCGCTGCTTAGCTTAAGGTGGTCTGCGGAATTTTCTGTGGTTTTGTACAGGATACAAGCATCGGCGAAAAGTGTTATGTTGCAGTCAATATTTTAGATAATATCATTTATGAAGACTAAAAACAATACTTGTCCAAATCGCTGATGTAACAGGAACTGGTCTTGATTCAACGTGTTCGAAATTTACAAATTGTGAGCGGCAGGCCAAAAAATCCTTCATTCGACGTAACCCTTGGTCATTTCCAATTATGCTTTGTAGCTTCTATGTTTCTTGCGGCTGACACTGTCAGATGCTTTACAAAAGTCTAGTAGAATGATATCCGTTTGACTGCAGTCTGTCAGCACTGAGAGCGAGGTCATGAACGACCTCTGTTAGTTGAGTGATAGCCGATACGCCACAATGAAAACCGTGTTGATGGGGTGAAATGTCGCGTGTCTCCAGAAACTGCTTTACGTGTTTTGAGATAATGTGCTCCCTGATTTTACACGATGTACTGGTAATCGAAACTGGTTTGTTGTTACCGGGTGGGTTTGAATCGCCGGATTTATGAATAGGCAGAAGCTTCGCTTTTTTCCAGCCCTCGGGTAACTTCAATGTTGCTACGACTTAAGAAAAATGACACCTAGGTATTTGCTTCACCTTTCTTCACATAGTGTAAGGAATTGGTTGGGGATGTCATTTGGACCACCTCTTTTCTTTGTGTCTTCGTTTATAGGAAGGTGAAAACAACATCATCGGTTATATTGAGAGGACCAATATATGACGTAGGTGTGCGGCAGCGGTTTGGAAGAGTGTCATTATCTTTTGTGAAAATTGACTTGAAGAAATCGTTGTACACTTTAGCTTTGATCTGTTTTTTACTTATTTTTGAGGAAGTATTTCCATAATTTGAGGATCATCTATAAGAAGTTTAGGGAACGTCACGTTAAAATATTGCTCCTTTGCATGTTTTGATACCTCTTTCAGCCTCACGATTGAACAAGATAGCTTCAATAATTTGGCAAAATATTTTGTCTCTTATCTTCAATTGATCTGCATAGTCGCTTAACTTGTTATGCGTGAATCACGTCCCTAGTTATCCACAGGTTGTTTCTCTTAGGTTTTATTTCTTGTGAGACCAATTCACCTCCACAGTAGGTTGCATATCGTCCTCCTCCTCATCATCATAATCACCATGATTTATTTTCAACATGTCTTTGGGGGTCCCCAGAAGGAAAAGATGTTGAGAAACAGTTTGAGGGTGCCTGGGGCCCGTATTCTTAAACTCTTGTCATAAAGTGTTTACGTTAGGGATCTCACTCGATGCTATTTCAAAATACGATTGGAATTCGTGAACGAGGTTTGTTGCTATACCAGTGTCATCTGCTTTCGCAAAATTAGTTACGATTTGTATTCTTTTCTCATATACGGCTCTCTAATGGTAATCAGCAGGTAGGTATACTATGGTCCGAGATGCCTTCTGTGACATGAACCTGAGCACGGGATTCAAGAAAGTGATCACTGATTAATAAGGTCTAGAATATTACCTATTGATCCTTAGGTATGTGTGGGTATTAGAACAATTTGTTTAAGCTTAAAATTCAACATTAAATCAATGAGGGCCCCTGAAGCTGCTGACGTATAGTGAACTGTTGTCCAATTTACTCTGGGAAGGTTGAAATCACCCATGATAGTAATCTGTTAATTTCGGCCATGGTTCTTAAGGAATTCCTTAATTTCAGAGACGCATTCATGTCCCGTAGTAGAACTTCTGTAGAAGCAGCCGGTAACTATGTCTATTTTTACGAGCTATCTTGCAGAAAACAAATTCCGCGCAGGGGACTTCAAGCAGGACAACGAAAGGTATCTACTTCTTTACCAATGATGCCGCCGCCCCCTCCTCGTGAACCACGCTCTTTTCTGATGATGAAATTATTCGGTGGAGCGATTTCATCATTAGAAATTTCTGGTGAAAGTCCCGCTTCGGTGATGTCATCTACGTCTGGCCCATGGCAATATAAGGTGTTTTCAAGTGACTGAAGTTTGTTTGCTATACTTGTTGCATTTGTATTTATGATGTACAATTATTTGCATCAGCATTCTGGCGAGTCACTCACAGGTTGAATTCTGTGTCCTGTTTTTGAATAGGAATTCTGCTATTTGTTTCTTCGTCGCAAACAAAAATATTTCTGATCAACTCGTCATATGCCAGCGCGACCTTTTCCATATTTTCAGGTTCTTGCTTGGCGCTCGACCGCAGTTTCTTTCTACCTCTCGAACTCAGGCAGAAAAACTTTCACCAATAGCGTATTGTGCGTGTATGTGTCTTTTAGTTTAAAGAGGTGTTTTAATATTTGTGTCTTTTTGTCTCGAATCTACCAGTTTTAGAATTACTGACCTCGTTTTGTAACTTTCCTGCCTGCAGTCTGTGTATTTGCTCGATGGCGACAGCCTCTAGTTTGAGGGTATCTTGCACAACGTTTGGCTACCTGGTTGTTCAAAAGTTTCATTGGTTTCTTCTTGCTCCTCCTGGAGTCCGTATATATTTAATTTGACTTTCTGATATGATTTTCTAGCTCGTCGAGTTTTCTGTTCATTGTTTGGATCACTCGATTCATGCGAAAATATTCGTTTTGGCAGGGGGCGAGCTTTTTTTTTTCTTTCAAGCTGTTAATTCTCGTCGATTTCAACTAGCGGTAACTCCTTTCTTTTTTATGTCGCTCACTAGATTTGCTTGGCAATTTAGGATAGATTAGGTCCGGAGTTAGTTTCAATATCTCCGCCTAGAAGTAAAAACATGCGTAATACCACAGTGATACAAACCAATTGCTGCGGGCACGGCAGCACGAGCAAAAAGGGGCCACATGAGCGGACAAATTTGCCTTACTGTTTTCTCACCTACACAAAATAGATTAACGGGTTAATGTTCCTCATCTTGGTAGTGCTGCCATGTCCACTGCTGGCAGAATCTTCGTAGCTCGTATATATATCCAAGTATGGTGGCGATTGCAGCAGGCCATGTTCTCCGTTAAAACATGCTCGTGACTATCGGCCGCTGGAACGGGCAATCCCGTGCTGACAGCGATGCACATCGCGCATGAGAATGGAGTTGCCATCAGCTGCTAACAATGCCAGTTGGGTGAGGCTAATGGTTGAGGCTCATCAACCATTTTTGTTTTTCTTGAGACTAAGCATCCCGTAAACATTTGGTGGCGAGAGTACAAAATGGAGCCTCCCAAGGCAGGTGGGAAGAAATCTTGGATGTTTCCCCTACAATATCCTGCCCGCGCCTATTTTCTCTGTTTATCGGACAACGCGAATCCTCCGCGGTGAAAAATGAGACAGCAGAGGCGCTTCGAAGAAGCCAAACATAGCTATCGCGGGAACAGTAGCGGGTGAATTATGAAGTCGCTGATGCTCGGATTCTCATTTCTGCCATCAAGTCAGCATGTGCGAGGAATTTCAATCACCGTCACCGAAATGAACCGACATATCTCTGCGCATGCGTGCGACAGCGTGTTTCGAGCACACGTTACAACACAGACGTAACCCTAGAGAAGAGCGGCATAGTGTTTTGTGCTTCGGTGAAACACTATCGATATTGAGGGTTCTTCGTTTTCAGCTATCGCGTCTTACGCTTCAGGCTCAGCTTAAGTGTATTTTCGTGACTTCGGCGCATAGTGTGCGCATAGGCCACTACTGATCTCACGCAGCCTTCTGTGAGTGTGTGATCCGCACGAGCTGAAATACTGTAATCGGTTGCAATATATAATAAATGAGTTCACTTCACAAAGTTTTCTGAGGGGACTGTCAGCAAAGGTGTATACAGCACGCTCATCGAGCTGTAAACACCCGCGTGAAGCAGAATTGCAGGACTGATGATATTAGGCTATTGGCACCAAAGTTGTAAGAAAAAGTAAATGAGAGAATGTTCACGACATTCGTATGCAATACGACGTCGTATAGCCGTACGTCTTAAGTGATATTTTGTCTAGCTACGACATACTGCACCAATTCTGCAAGTCATCTTGAATACGTCACTTTGATGACATCATCTAGTTCTAGTTACGACATACCACACCAACTGCAGGTCATACTAAGCCATATAATATGACATCATTATATTTCTAGTTACATCTACACGACTTGCAAATCGCACTTTGTCATTATTTAATGATGTCATGAATTCTTAGTTACAAATACTACACCACATTAGTCATACTTTGCCCAATAACTTAATGGCGTCATCAGTTCCTAGTTACTACACACTATGCCACTTACCAGCTAATATTTGCTCATATGACACTCGTCTCATATGGCGGGGCCAGGTGTCCAGGGAGAATGTGTGTGAAGAATACTGCGTCTTTCCTACACATCAATTAGCAGTTTGGGTGGTGATGATGGTGGTAAAATATTTATTGAGGAAACCAAGGTTTATTAAAGGATTGCAACTGCTCTTGATGCCGGGTGATGTCCGTCATGCCGTGCCTGGCAGCGACCGCTTCTATCCTGCCGACCATCCTCTCCTACGAAGCCAGGTCCAAGCTGTAGGCAGCGATCTCCCAACCCTCTTGATACGCGAGGCCCCAGTGGGGCGGATGCTGGAATCCGTGCATATAAACAATGTCAAAGGTAGCCATGAGTGCGCCGCATAGAGCATGTGAGGTTCTAAGGGCCCGGGTGAGCCGAGGCCAATTAAGCAGGAGAGGGGAAATTTTGGCTTGTAGCTGTCACCAGATTATTTGATGGGGATTTTAGAGAGCGGGGTGAGTTTGCGGATTTTTTGGCAGAGATTACAAGGCTGTCCTGTAAGCGCGATGTAAATTCTTGTTAAAGAGCCCCATGTGGTCAAAATGCCCGGAGCCCTTCCCCACGGCGTCTCTCATAACCTGAGTCGCCCTGGAAAAGCGCAGTGCATGCCTCACTTCCCGGTGGACACCTACATGCATTTCACATGCAAATTTTAAACGATTTCGCTAAACTGTGAGCCTCTGGATGAAAGCTTTGACACTAAAAATTGATTCTGCCTTTTACTTTCTTGATTCGCTCTCATAAGAGTCAAGCTGTAGCCCCTTTGACGTTCATGTGAAAGTCAGACTCGTCCCCGCCGGCAGAACGTAGCGTTCTACGCATCACAGTGTTGTTGCCAGTTGCTATTGCTGACCTCGCTTCGATGACAAAATGCACGCTGTAATTGAGCGCATTTTTTAGTTACACACTCGATTTTAGCAGGCCCTCAAAATGGTCTTCCAGCTGTTCTTAAACCGTCTCAAAATGCTCAGATAGTAACAGAAATGGATAATAGCTTTACATGGAGTTTAATGCATTTCAATGAATTTTCGTAATTCAGTACGTCAGTTTACGTTATGAAAAATATTCTTGCGGAAGTGGTATGTATTTAGCATTTCCTTCACAGCGGATAATTTATTGGTGGAAATAACCATTTACGCACTTATTGATCTGCAAAACAATCTTGTGTATAACATTTTGGTAAACTGGCATCATTTGCCAATGTTTTAGTGCGCCCTCTTTACTTCATGTAAATTAATTCGCGTTTGGCGTTTTCGGACCATTATGCTAAAGCTATCTTTCAGGATTTGCTTATAGCACAATAACACTGTTAAAACATTGAGATTAATATGTATAGATACCCTCTTTGCCTTGATCTTAGACCCCGTTGAAGGCAGCTTGTCTGCAGTTGCGCCTTTTTGACAGCCGATTTGCCGGTTATGTTAGTTGTGCTGTACGCTTTTCTTACCGGCAGTGTAGCACTTCGCGTTAGTTTTGAGGATGTCGGGAAGTGTTCTTTAAGAAAGGGGGGGGGGGGGTGGGGGGGTGACAAGACATACAAGACATAGAAATTATCTGCGGCACAGGAGCGATTGTGCTGTAGCACTCTTAAAAATTCGCGGCATAGTAGGACTATCCCATGCACTTAATAAAGTCCCAGTTATAGGTGGGGTTATTCATAGACATGCATAGATGTCCTTCAAAAGTTATCGACCAGCCGGTGGCGGGGACTACTAATAATGGCTCAGTAGATATCGTTGCATCTTGTGCTCGCAGCATTACACCCCTCTTATTATTCTGGCCCTTTCAGTGACGTCATCTTCGTGCTAGCGGCGGACACAGCGAGCAAGGGCCTGCGCACAGTCATCACTTTCATGTTCCTGGGACACCTCTCCACCAGCATTGGTGTCGATGCCCACATGCTCGTCGACCCGGGTGTGTCTTTTTAACTTATAATCTCGATTACATTTCGTGGAGCGGGCACGTTTTGCACAATAATTGTAGAAGGTAAAACTATATGGGTTGAAATCTCGAAAGATTTAGCATTCCGTCAGTACTAACCAGCGCATTAGTCTCATTTGGAAACCTGCGGCGTATAGAGAAATGCTTTATTATACAATGGGTTTAAAAATTTTGTATTAGCATCATTTCTTGGTGGAAATGCACACCGCGCCTTCTTTTTTCCATTTTTGTTTTGTCTGTGTGCATGCTTCTTTTGTCCCTTGGCATCTTTCTTCCCAAAAGCCAACATTCGTCCATGTTAGTCATTTCGGGCCTGTTTCTTGAAGAAAGGCCTGAGAAGTCTCATCTTGTATAGCGTTTGCCATCTGCAATCGCACACTTCAACGCGCGCCAAGGAACGCCACGCGACAGCCGCGGCCGTGACACTTTGTCCACGACATTATCAGCCATTAAAGGCTTTCGCCTTAATATGTCGGTCACTGCGCACTTTTCGCACATGCAGAGTCGGACCATGAAGTGAGCATTATGCCCCAGGCCATTAGTGCGGTGCCGTGGCAGCAGTTCTGGGGTCAAGTTCACTCCTTGTGGCTGATCTCCACGGTGCTCCCCAAGTTTGTGAGTATGCATATTGTGACTACGTTCCTTTTCTGCCATGGAGCAGAATGCTGTCTGAGTATCCAGTTTGTCTCAAAGTTGCACATTCGCTAGAAGTGACAGGGTGCTCGAAGGCAAAGGATAAATTTCTTCCTGCTGTGATTCCTTAACCTGTATGCACAGCGTTTTTCTCTATTTTTCCTGAATCGCAATTCAGCTACCTTAACCCTGAGTCCGTGAGCCTGATTTTAACAGCCAAGTGTCAAAGCCAAGGAGATACCACGGAAAATTGGTGTAGTGGTGTGTCCCTGCGCAGGGGCTTTGGAGTCTCCTGTTGTGGTGTCTATTGCCCGGGTGCCATAACTGCCTCGTTAACACGAAACCAACTCCAACTATCCGAAAAAGAAATCGAGGCAACTTTGTCTTCCCGAGCTATCATATTGCTACGGGGCGGCTGGCCGATGAAAAGAGAACAGAGGACAGAGAGATGAAGTTCGATGACCGTGAGATGACGTCTAATTAAATGTTGGCTGGCCTAGCACGAGCGCGCCTGCCCGCGCTACTGCCCGCTTCTTCTTCGTCTATAACATCCCAGGGGCCACCGAGCGATCGTCCCGATCGTGGATGAGGAAGTTTGTCGATGTTGATGAGTCCATGATATGATGATTGGCGTCACAGGATCGCTGAGGAGGAAGAAGACAACTGCTTGCCGCCATGATGATTCTTGGATGAAGCCTGGCCTAGGATGCTTTCGGCCCGCTGGTCTCCAAGATCCGATGGCCGAGCCTAAGGCACGCACCGCATGGCAGGGGCAGGGGTGATGTGTTCATGAGTGGCGGCGTCTTGCGTCGTTGGGGTCTCAGGTCGGCAAATCGGGTCCGTAGGGTCACATGATCATCGGCTCTCGATGTGTCTTGTGATCGTGTGGGTGGGGTCTCGGGTCAGTCTCCTTCGTCATGTCTTGTGGTCAGGGGGGGTGGGACGGGGCGGTGGAACGGCAAGGTCGCTTCGGGTGCGACAGGCTGGGGAACAGCCATATGATGCGCTCCATGGAATTCGCTGCCGACGGCGCAAGCAGACACAGGGCACCGAAGCTCCGGGCCAGGATGATGATTGATGATGACATACCCAGCGCCTGCAACCAAATGTTACGGGGCGGCAAGCCGATGCAAAGAGCAGAACAGAAGAGAGAGATAAATTCGATGACCGTGAGATGACGTTTAATAAACTGTTGACGGGCCTAGCGCGACAGCGTCTGCCCGTGCCACCTGCCCGCTTCTTCCTCGTATGTAAAAATATAATACCCTGCATCTGTGATCTTTGTCGCATCGAACAAATGGAATGTCACAGGCATCGTGGTTGTGCATTGTGCACAGGTTTTACTGCGTTCTTGTGCTTCCAAAACAAGTATGCTCATAAGGGATACACTAGCGAAGTTGACTTCGCCAATGTATCGCGAAATTTAACTTCGTCCCATTTTTACTACAATGAGTGTCTAACCTAATTTAAGTTTGGCCAATTCAGTGGTGCTTTACAAATTGAACTGGGCCAACCCCACAATATGGACCCCTGTCCCCCCAATATTTGGTTTCGTCCGAGCTTGACGAAAATTAGCATCTAACCTAATTTGAGTATGGCCAACGCAATGCCGACTTCCAGATTTTGGTGGGCAACCACATCTGGTCCATTGGTACCCAAACTTTTACTCGATCCGAACTTGACCATGTGGCACGGCAGCTAACCAAGGGCACTGGGCAAAGAAACACAAAACTCATAACGGAACTAGGCTCGGATTCCGCAATGCTTTCTCTTCGTGTAAGCTGTCGTAAGGGCGTGCACCCTGCAGTGGTTTGTGTTTTATACACACATCCGAACAGTATTCGGGAAATCATTGTCTGGAAAAGAGAGGGTTAGGAAAAACGGGATGTGCTTTGTCCAAGTCTGCTATTGCAGGCGCTAAACAAGCATTGTGTTATATTATCACCATTTCAGTAAAGTGTCGCCAAAAGTGATGACTGCTAATCGCGGGATAACCGGCAGCCTCACCCTACCGAACCCTACCGCAGCTCAGTTCTGTCATGACGACAACCTTGGCCCCCTAGTTAATGCGGGTGCGTGGAAGTTTCGGAAGCTTAATTCTCACCACTCTTGAAAGTGCCGCCACTATGGCCTGGCCAGTCGCTCCCCGCTTACATCTTTTTCCTAACGCTGATGATGTGCCCGTTGCAGTTTGAATTAGAGTTCGCTTGCCTGCACGTTTTAAATTTCCCCTTCTGCGCATCGCACCGCAGTTTATGGTGCCGGACATCCTCCTTGAGCTTCTGGCTGCCTCGCACCCTCTGGTGGTGGCCAATCGGACCCTCGTGCACTTTTTCCTCTGTGCGCTTCTCGTCACCGCCAACACTCTGGTCTGCAGCCCCGTGAGTGTCTCCACGCTGCAGTGAAATTCAAAATATCAAACGTCGCCAGGTTTACATTACGCTCTTTCACGATCTTCTAGAAATAGATTTTAGGCCGACATTTCGAGACCTACTGATGCCCTTCTCCAGGGGCGATTGACAAATGGGTGAGGAGCGGCAGGGGGCGACCTCTGCGGTCCGTTTGTAGCCATGTGACAATTCACGGCAGCCTTTTTACTGTCGTCTTCGAGGTCTGTAGATAACACGACTAAACGCGACGTCTCGCGAATGTATGATGCCGGTCACTGGGAGCATGACAATCTGTGCATTACGCCCGGTTATTATTGTAGGGACGCTGTCTTTATGTGCAGCACTGCGTGCCAGCACCTCGCTTGTGCCCTTCGCGTACGGGGCACAATGGGAGCGGTTTCTTGGCTTCGGTGCTGATTAGTTTATCTGAACTCCCTTCCTAACCCCGGGAAATGCTTTAAATAAAATCACACCTATAGCAGTTCTTATCCAGAAAGTCCAGCACCACTAGCTTCTTTTTTTTTGTCTCTCTCTCTCTATCCGCTTGGAAGGAGCAGATGGCATCCGCTTTCGTCAGGACGCTCACCGCGGGATAGCCCTTCTGTCTAATGGTGCGATTGCCAATAAAATTTAAGTTTCTGCCGATATGTGCCGGCTCCTATACACACAGTCGCGGTCTTATTTTTTTAGCAGAACTTTACATGCAATCACCACGTTAACCACAAGGCCTCTGTCGTCGTTAGTATGGGTTATTTCAAGCTCGCAAGATGATGCACTGCGACCTGTAACTTTAGTCTCTCTGCTCCGGCATTAGGGTGGAGCCACAATGGCTTCCATCTTCGTCCACAACCACGACCAAGACCTGCGCTTCCTGGTGCTGTTCCTGGAGTCTGTCGTAGTGCTGCAGTTCTGCGGTGCGTTGCTTTATTTATTTATTTATTCAAGTTATTCTCAGGGCCATAGAGAGTAATAGAACAAATCATAATTAAAGCGTAATGTTACAAAATGTTGCTAGATATACAATTTTAGCTGAAGCATTCCTTAAATAAACGAGCGTCATTGATTCGTGCCAGTGCTGCAGGAATGTGATTCCACTCGTCGGATGTACGGGGTAAACATGAATGAAAGTAGGTTTTCGCTCTGCAGTATGGTACTCCAACTATGTGGGCTTGACGTGTCCCCTACAGCAGGTACATGCTGTAGGGGTGAAATAATATCTTCTCGCGCGTTAGAATGATGAAACTTTTTGGAAGGCGTAGGCTAAGTCTTGCCCGACTAGATGAGAGGCATGACAGGCCGAAGATGGCTTTCATGCTGGGATTGCTTGCACTTCTGCTATAATTGCAAAAGATGAACCGAACAGAACTTTTTTTATGCAAGTGCGTTGATTTCTGCTGATAAGAGCCCCAAGTTTATGCTGCGCAGGTACCATGATTTTAGGGTAGATCCTCTAATGAAGAGAGCGCAGAAAATGAAGCATTTCGGACAGCAATATTTTCGCATGCCGCCTTTTTGCCAGCCGTCAGCCGTCCAAGATGACAAAAAATACTGACGTAATTATATATTTTTATTTTAAAATACTGCAACCCAATTGCGAGGTATAGCAGGAGCGGGTATAAAAACTTTCATACAATTCAACACATCAAAGACATATAATAACAACAAAAAATATTATCACAACACATAATACCTGCTTACTCGATTTCCGGCGCAAATTCAGAAATTGATGATGAACGGATATTTCCATGTAAGGAGCCGTCCCAACTGTCCACAGTGTAAGGAAAGAAACTCTATTTTAAAGCGTTGGTACGGGCAAAAACATTATATTAAGATTAAGATGGCTTTTAGTTGCAGATGTTTCTGAAAACAAGATATGCTCTGAAACGCTATTGGAGGAACTCTGGCTTATGACTGGATTAAAGCGGACTTAGTTTTAGGGAAGGTGTTGCAGATGAGGGTGCAAAATGGAAGTCGTAGCGGCGACAAATAAATCGTACAGTTTTCCGTTGTACACATTCGATTTGATCAATTTCACGGTTTTTATATGGGTCCAGACATTTGACGCATATTCAAGAAAAGGCCGAATTAAAGTTTTGTACATCTGCAATTTGGCATGTTTAGGAGCTGCTTTTGCTATGCGCCTCAGGTAACCAACCTTCCTAAGACCTTTAGCAGTGATGTAATCGATGTGCTTTGCCCATGGCATATTATGAGTAAAAATGATACACCAAGGTATTTGTATTCATCTACTGTATGAAGGGATGAAGCTTAATATGAATGTGATAAAGGATTGGAGAACAACGGTTTTGCTGAAGTTGACATTCATCTGGCACGTATTGCACCAGTCAAAGAATATACCAAAACGCTAAGAAGGAGGTGACCACCGGCAGTGTTAACAGCGTGGTACAATACACAATCATTTGCGTATAAACGGATCTTTGAAGCTATATTAGTAGGCAAATCAATATTATACAGTAAAAATAACAAAGGGACAAGCATGGAGCCTCACATCAGCCAGAAGAATCAACGGAATTGAAGCGAACGGACTGGAAGCGGTGTGAGCGGAAATATGCAATCCAATAAACCAGTTGAGCATTATTGAGAATGACTTTCAGCTTGCTTAACAATTTACAGTGGATGATGTATCAAAGGCTTCTGAGAAGTGGATGAATATGGCGTCGAGTTAGTTGCCGGCATAGATCTTAAGAAGAATGTCATGTGCAAATCCAGTTAAATGAGTCAATAAATCCCCTGCTATATTCCCTACGAAACCCTTGTTCAGCCGTAGAGAGATTACTTGTTTCAAGACACTCCATGATATGTTTATAAATTATGTGTTCTAAATTCATAAATGGGCATGTGCTGTTAAATAGAGGGGCTTATAGTTAGAAATCATTTGCTTGTTGCCGAATTTATAGAGTGGAAGTACAGTAGCTAGCTTCCATGAAAAGAGCCGATGCCGGTCGAAAGATAGTTTTGGAAAATTATGGAGAGGAAATAACGTACAAGAAAAGTGTTTGGAATACCATCCGGCACAGCGTATGCTTTTGCGTTAACTCACAAGATGACAAAGCCTTGAGTTCTAACCTTGATATCAGGGAGTGAACGATCGTAATCAAGAAGACTGAAAGATGAAATTGTGTCGTTATCACATAGAAAAAAAATTGAAAGTAAGTATTAATGCGCCAGATATTTGAGCGGAGTCCGTGATAATTTCGTCATCAATTACAATTGAGGTGGTTGATGAGTTTGAGGGTAGAATTGAGCTCCAAAATTTACGAGGGTTATTTCTTATCAGCCCTTTCAGTTGAACGCGGAAGTAGAAGTCTTTAGCAGAGTGGATTTTAATACGAAATTCCTTTTTTGCAGCTTGAAATTGAGCAACAGCATCAGGGTTATGGTTGCATATCATGCGCCTCAGCCGAGACACAAGGCGTGACATGTGCAAAACGTCACGATTAATCTAAGGGACAGTAGGATTTCTTTTTTTTGTTTTAACGGGAACAAACTGTTGAATGTGCAGTTTAACAATGCTTTCAAAATAATCATCAAATTCAATAACATCACCTTGGCGGCTAAGTGCGCAAAAAGAGTCGGAACACTCAGCCAGTTTGTCGATTATGGAGTGGTCGTCAGCGTGGCAGAAGTCAGAATATGACGTGAAGGTGTATTGCGGTCTACTAGAGAAACGGGATATGGTGAGAAGTGCCCGTAGTCAGAAATACCATCAACAACCACGCACTGAAAGCCGGCCTTTGTTGGGTTGGGGCTTAGGAAAATCAAGTATGGAGGCTATTCGTATTTTCTTAACGGAGGCGTGGCAGGCAGCTGGAATTTAACACAAGTTGCGACCGAGTGAACCTTGGTCAGCATTCTCATTCGTAACAGCCCACCGTAGAAGGACACAGTCAGGTATGTTTTTCATTCAGTTCGGTGCCCAGGAAGTGTTATAAAATTCATGTTATGCACAAATACACATGCATTTGTATATAGGTACAGTCTTCTACAGTGTTGTATAGAAATTGTACCTGGGGAACATAAACGCTATCTTTGTTTTCAGAACAAAAGTACACTGGTGTGATTATTGGGTACTGGGCCTTGCTGAGGGTGTTACGTGTTTCAATAGACACACGCTGTGCATCGTGCGGGCGTTTCCAGGTACGCACTGACGTGTGCCTCTTCTTCGCAGGCGTACACAGACTCAATATCATCTCGGCAATGATGACCGGCAGAGAATGCAGCTTTTTCGTGAAGGTCTGCTGGACTTCGATCATTCCCATCACGGTGATTGTAAGTGGTGACCAAGTGTCTGCTTCTTTTCACTGCCACTAATTTCTAGATATACACCGCCTGTCAAAAGCTGCACACATTTGGAACACATTCATACCTAATTTTAACTTAGTACCTGCTAACGATGCAGGGTGGAATTATGACAGCAGTGTTCAGTACATAGCAACTGATTTGAAGCAGAATATTTCTTTTTACCGTGATTATAAGCTGCAGGATTACGAGGCCATTAGCATATATTCCAGAGAATATCCTCAAAAGTCTCCGGAATGCTTAATAAACTTTTGTCAATTTTCCTTCTTATAGACGATGAAAATAGCGCAGGAGACGGGACAAAGCAATAAACAACACAAGCGCTCGTGTTGTCTACTGCCTTGTCCCATCACCTGCGCTATTCTCTTCTACCATTATCAGTACCCAATTCGCCCAGCAACCCAATCTGTTGCTGTTCCTTCTTATATATGCTTATTGCACACGGTTTAAAATGGAACTTTTTCGTAAGTGAGTGTCACATCATTTACCGCAGTTTAAAGGTCCTCTTAGCGTACCGATTACAGCCTTGTGTCAGCTTTTAGAGTCGTTTTGGAGCCTTATTTCCTTTCGCAGTGCATCTTCTGCGCTGAAGGGACAGTCGGTTACAATGGACCCAGCTTCCACTACCCCACGTGGACCTACGCCATCACGGCGTGGCTATACCTCGTACAGCTTAGCTGCATTCCAGTGTTCGCCATTGTCTTCATGAAAGAAACTGGCCTGGTGAGTGAAGCAGCTCAGGTGGTGACAAAAGGAATGAGTGCGAATCAGCACCATAGGGCAGAAGGTATACAAAATTGTATATGTCTTTGTATATCGTTACGTGGCAGGAGGCGTAGAGAATACGTAAAACACTGGTATACTCACACCGAACACGACACAAGCACAGGCCGCTCCGGACGTCAAATCACAGACTGCTGGAAAGAATTCAGGCCCCGAGCGCGTGCCATGCACACACACCCATACACACTTTGTCTGCCTTATTGGCCTGCGGCGCCGGGTACGGGAAGTGCTCTCGGGGAAGGCAGGTTCAATCTCGTATGTGACGGTGGTGACTTGATACAGCACACAACATGGGCCCAAACTGCGAGAAAGCTTTTCCCAGAACCCAATACGTCGAGACAGCACCGAGAGTAACACAAAGGTACCAGGTAAGGAGTTGTCGAGGCTGTGGCTCTTGTAGTGCTCTTGCTGAGAAGTTTGGGAGGCTTGCAAGCGGGAACGGGCGACTTGGCGACCACAGTCGATACGGGAAATAGCTTTACGGGCGTGTAAAAAAGGGGGGGGACCCCACATTCGAAATAGTGTGTCAAGAGCAGTTGAGGCTCATGGCCATACAAGAGGTAAAACGGACAATAGCCGGCAGTGTCGTGACGGGCGAGTTATAAGCAGATGTAACATATGTGAGGGCGACGTCCCAGTCACTGTGATCAGAAGAGACGCACATGGCGGGCATATGTGTAAGAGTGCGAGTAAGCCGTTCAGTGAGGTCATTAGTCTGTGATTGGTAAGCGGTCGTCAACTTATGTTTAGTTGAGTACGCGCGAATAATGTCCGAAATGGTAAAAGGAAGCTGTGGCGAAGGTCAGTGATCATTCGGCGGGGAACTCTATGATGAAGAATGAGATCGTGAAGCAGAAAGTCGACGACATCAGCGACAGTACTGGTGGGGAGCGCGCGCGTTATCGCGTACCAGGTGGCATAATATGTGGCTACTGCAACCTATCGATTGCCAGAAGTGGACTCAGGAAACGGTCCGAGAAAGTCGAAGCCAACACGGTAGAAGGGCTCCGGAGGGATGTCGATGGTCTGAATGAAGCCAGTAGGAGAAGATGCAGGCCGCTTGCAAAGCTTACACTCAACGCAAGTACCAAAGTAACTGCGCACTGAGCGGTATAGAGGGCAGGCCAAAAGCGACGACGGGCGTAGGCGTACATGCAAGCAGCGCCTAATAGCCAGCAGTCGGGAGATCATGGAGTTCGTGAAGAACGACTGTTCGCAAGTGCTTGGGGACTACTCAGAGAAGGTCAGGACCAGTGGACTGAAGATTCCGGCGGTATAAAATATACATCTATGAGAGCAAAGCGGATCAGTGAAGGGTCGGTTTGGGCGGACTTTAGGCGATTAATGATTTAGAGAAGCTCCGCATCTTGACGCTGTCTTCGCGAATAGTTTTAAACGGTGATAGTGAGAGCATGTCAATTGCGCATGCACTCGTGGCAGTATCAGTCTAGGCAACAGGGTGAGAGGCAGTGGGCATTTTTGTGCAACCGGCCGGACTTGTAGATCCCAGTGTAGCCAAATTCTTTGAGTCGTAGGGCCCAATGCCCGAGGCGACTCATAGCATTTTTCAGAGAAGAAGGCCAGCACAGTGCGTGATGATTTGTGACAACTGTGAATGCCCTGCCATTTAAGTAATTTAAGAATGGCCCAGACGAGGGTCAAGCACTCTCATTCGTTAATAGAGGAATTCTTCTATGAGGACGATACGAGGCGGCTGGCATAGGCAATTACGCGATGAGTGCCAGAGTTGTGCTGGGAAAGGATAGCCCCGATCCCATGGCCACTGGCATCATGACGGACTTCCGTAGGAGCTGAGAGATCAAAATGTGCCAAGACCGGCGGGGTGGTAAACTTTCCCATACGCTTTGCAAAGGCTTGGCCTTGGGAAGACCCCCAGAAAAACTTACATCCTTTTAAGAAGATCTGTGAGTGGCTGATCAATGTCGACAAAATCTTGAATGAACCTATGAAAGTAGAAACAAAGATCCAAAAACCTTCGGACGTCCCAGCTCGAACGGGGCACCGGGAAGTCGTTTACTGCTTGGGTCTTGTCTGGATCGTGACGAACTCCCGTAGCATCGACGACATGGCCTATATTGAGCTGACGACGAGAGAATCAGCATTTTGAAGAGTTGAGCTGTTGCCCGGCATGGCGGCAGTCGGAAAGAACTTTAGAGAGGTACGTTATGCGGGACGAAAACATGGGTAAAAACACACATCATCTAAATAACACGGGCAAGTGGACTCATTTAAACCCTAGCAGGTGTCCATCATGCGCTCGAAAGTGGCTATGGCGTTATGTATGCCGAAAGGCATTACCTTAAACCGATATATGCCATCCTGAGTGACAAACACAGGCTTCTGCCGGTCATGGTCAACCACGGCAATTTTACAAAGCCAGATCTTAAGTCAATGGAGAATTTGTCACCGTAGAGGCAATCCAAGGCAACGTCGATTCGAGGAAGCGGATAGACATCTCTTTAGTGATCAGATCTTATTCAGGGGACGGTAATCCACGAAGAAGTTTCACGAGCCATTTTTTGTCTTGACCAGGACGGCGGGCGAAGCCCAGTGACTGAGAAGTCCCAGTGATGTTCTTCTCTGGCATGTTTGCCACTTCCGCCTGGGTTACCTATCGTTCTGCATGAGAGACCCAACACGGTGAATGCGGATAGGACAGTCGCCGGTATCGATACGGTGCGTGAGAGTAAGAGCTTGGTCGAGGGCGCAGTTATGGAGGTCGAAGATATTGGAATAAGGCTCTAGAAGCATGCGCAACTGCAGGAAGCAAATCGCCAAATCGCAGGGAATCATTGCCATGATTGCGTCAGTCGGAGTAGGATCGTGGGCAGGGTCTGCAGAAGCTGAGACATGGTTAGTGTCCAATGGGGCAACTTGACAGTAGCCAGAAGGTGAGAACATCACCACGCGTATGCGAGGTGGAAGCCCCTGGTCCCAATAGCTGAAACTGATCAACGGCATTGACACAGTATTCCCCTTGATTGTAGCGATCGTATGGGGTAATACAACGTTGTGGTGCAGCAAGAGACCAGAAACGTGCGCGACTAAGTAGTCGCCATTGGGTACAGATGAGGCAGGATGCAGGGTAACAAATGAGGCGGCTAGTGAGGCAGAGAAACTTCATTAGGCGAATACAGTCGGGGAGAAGAATGAAATGGCTCAAGATTGATGATTGGGTGAAGGACGCCTTGCGAGCAGTCGATCAGAGCAGTTTGTTCTGATAGGAAATCGAGGCCAAGGATGAGTTCATTGGCATAAGGGTTCAAAACAGTGAACTGCATCGGAAGGTCATGGCCAGCAGCACTAACGCCAGCAGTGCAGCGTCCGTCAACACGAACCGCTACGCCGTCTGCGACACCCACCCGAGACAGAGCCAGCATGAGAACTTACGCAGACGACGACGAAGGTTTGCGCTCATGCCAGAGATAGGCGCTCCAGTGTCTAAAAGCACACGCACGGGAACACCATCGATACAAATGTCTATGCGATTCAAGCTTGATATCTGTAGAAGATTTGTGGGCCTGGCCGTGAATGCAGCATCACCTCCGGGAACTGCATTAGTTAGTTTTTCAATTCAAGTGGGGCGTATGAGGCTGCAGCCGATGATCGAGGGGGCTGCGGGGATCGAAACCGATGGGCTCGTGGAGATGGAGAGCGGGAAGAACGACGTGGTCGGGAGCTTGCGAAATCGTTGCCCCAATCTCACTGGCCAGGCTGTAACGGGGGGCACATCTGGACGGTAGTCATAGGAAAACTCGGTGCGAGAAATCACAGACTATCTACTGCTACCGGGAAATGTGGCTGACGCAGGAACTCTTGAAACATAAGGGGTGATCATCAGGCGTCCGCCACTCTGCTCGATTTCGGTAGCGACGAAGGTACGGGCCCGGAGACGGAAAACATTCGTGCTTGGTGGCCCGACACTGAGTTTTCCGATGGAGCAGACAGCAGGCGAGAGGTCCGAGTTTGAAAATTCCTCTCGCACGACGGCCTGAATAAAGGAGACATCGGGTAAGGGGTGGCCGGGAACGGTGGGTAGGGTAGGTGCAGGGGCACTGGCCTCTATTTCGCAGCGAACGATCCGGGTGACGGTGTCAGTGATGTTAAGAGGTGAAGCGGAAGGTGTGCTAGTTGGTGGCTACTGCATGACACACGAAGATGTGGCGTCCATATGGGGAAGTCGTTGAAACTGTGGAAGTATGCGCCGGCTCTTCACCTTCTCGAAGAGACGGCACTCCTTGACGAGGAGTTACACAATAGCAGAGCCCTTAAGAGGAAAAAATGAAAGCCGTCGTCGGCAATGCCTTTTAAAATGTGGCCCACCTATGCAGAATCCGTCATGGTGGTGTCTACCTGGGGACATAAGGCTAGCCCGTCTTGATTGTAGGTGACGTAGCTTTCATTGGGGAGACTGCGCACACGACTTAAGGTGTTTTGTGGGTGTGATTTTCAAAGCATCTGGTTGCCCGCAGAGAGCACGAAGCTTTTCTTTGAGGATCTCCCCACTCGTTATTTCGTCCTCATGGGTGTCGAACCATTGCCTCGCTGTGCCAGACAAAAAGAAAATTACGTTTGCCAGCATGACGGTGAGATTTCACCTGTTATCGGTGCTGACACGTTCGTAAATCGAGATCAATTTGTCCACGTTTTCACTTGAGGCAACGGAAAAGATGTCGCAGTCACGGGGATGAGCCATGACTATGAATGTAGGTGCAGTGGGGCTTCTCTATTCACCGGGTTGAGTAATGGTGGCAGTGCCGGTGTAGCGACCGCTGCGAAGCTCCGTGGTGCAATAAGGCAGGACGCGGAGGATGGGAAAATCCGCACCTGCACCAAGATGGTTTGGGGCAGGAGGCGTACACACCATTTAAAATACTGGTAAACTCGCACCGAACGCGACACAAGCACCAGGGCGCACCGGACCTCAAAACACAGAGCGCTGCAAAGGATTCAGGTCCCGACCAAGCGCCATGCACACACACACTTCGTCTGCCTTATCTTCGATAAGTCGACCCGTAGGAACATCTTGGACACAAATGGACCTGTCGCATCGGCAATAATTTTGAGCAGCTTTAAGGAAACAATGCTATGAGTTTTCTCTTTTCCTTGTGAGCTTCCATTTCCTTGTTCGATAAAACTGTAAACTGAGCGATTAGTGGGCCTGTGAATTTGGCTGAGGTTAAAACCTATGTGACCGGATGGCAGACCTCTAGGAAAATTGCGAACACTGTCGCTTAAGCACGGAACGCACCCGCTTGAGTGCAAGAAAATGCATGCAGTGGCATCTTCAATAAGTAACTGACAATATATTGTCACGCTGCAGAAGAGACAAGCCAACATTCAGCACCGTTGCAGGTCCGATAGTGCATGGGTCCTCTTCTTTCTCAAACATTGTCCTCTTCGGGTGCCACTTAATGACACATGGTGGCATTATCCCCCTACGAAACAAAAACCACTGGTGATAGTCAATCTTGCTGGTGCAGGTAAGAGACGGAAGAAAGCGCCGAAAATAAATGGCAAGCAAGTACCGGCCGTCACTGCGTGAAGTATTGCTTCATGCGGAGAACGTGCACTGCCTCAGGTTGAGACTGATGGCGTGTACTGTGTACAGTGCGGTCGGGGGGACTTCATAAGTCACATACGTCATAAGTCCACACCCACAGTTGGTCGTTAGGATGGTACTCGACATGTCGGTAGCGTTGGTTATAGCGACGTGTATCGGTTACCTGTTGTCGCTTGATGCGCATGCGGCCATTCTCTGCGTACTGATTGAATTCCTCAGCATGCGGCGTGAGCGGCCGGTCGTCACTTGCACATGGGAGCATGGCATCCAACGTGGTATCTACGTCACTGCAATAGACGAGACGAAACGGCGCAAAGCGAGTGGTTTCCTGTACAGAATATGGAATGCATATTGCAACCGTGGGAAGCGACATGGGACGAAGAGATGAAAGCACAGGACGAACGAGTTTTGTCCTATGCTTTACTCTCTTCATCGCTGTCGCTTCGCGCGGTTGCAATATGCATTCTATAGTCAACCACCAACTAGTACGCCTTCGTCTGCTACATGTGCTACTTTCTGTACGGAAGTGTTAAAAGCAAATGTCACGTACGGGAGAACTTCCTCCCATGTTTTATGTTGTACGTCGATGTACATTGCCAGCATGTCCTTTGTGGTTTTGTTTAGGCGTTCCCTGAGCCCATTTAACTGCGGGTGGTAGGCAGCAGTGTTCCGAGGGCACGTATGATTCATCTGGAACACATCGTTCTGGAGCTGCACTGAGAAGGCCGGGCTTCAATATGTGATGTCGTAGGATGGGGCGCCATGCCGTAAAACAATCTGGTGCACATTTAATTGTGCGATTGCAGGCGCCGTTCCTCGTGATAGTCTTTGTTTCCGCATAGTGCGTTAAATAGTCTGTCGCTACTACAATCCCCTTAATTTCCAGCCCAAAGATAATGGGAATGGTCCGAGAAGATCCATACCGACTTGGTCAAAAGGGCTCCGTGGCGCCGCAAGTGGTTGGAGCAGACCTACAGGCTTTCCAGTATGGAACGTGCGGCGCTGGCATTTGAGGGAATCTCTCACACAACGGTGTATGGTGGTTGAAAATTTGGGCCAATAATAGGGTTGACTCACTCTCTCCAGAGTGCACGCAAACCCCAAGTGGCCCGATGTTAGCTCATCGTGACAGACACCAATAATGTCGTCTCAGAGGTCTGACAGCACGACTGAAAGCTAGATTCGGTCTCCGCTGCTCCAGTTTTGCTTGTATAGGATACCATTCCTCATACAAAATGATGAAAGGTTCCGGGAGAACTGTCGGATATGTCGGAAACGCGGCCCTCCAGGTGGTCGTGGGTCCGCTTCGGCTCGTTGCCTTGCTTTAAAGTCAGCATCACTGATTATACGGACAAAGCGACTGTCGTCCTCAGGGCCCACGTCCGCTAACTCGACAGGTGCGCGCGAGAGCGCGTCTGCGTCTTCGTGCTTACGGCCAGATTTGTGTACAATCGTACAGCCTAGTTCCTGCAAGTGGAGGCTCCATCATGCTAGTCGGCCGGACGGGTCTCGGAGATGGGCTAGCCAGCATAAGGAATGATGACCGGTAACCACTTTGAATTGGGCGGCCGTAAATGTGTCGTGTTTCGTCGGGGGAACAGCAGACGAAGGCCCGGTGCGTTGGTAACCGAACGTAGTTTATTCCATCACAGCTTGTAGTGGAATGCGGCCCGGTGCCCGAACGACGTGGCTTATCTTATAGCCAACTCTCGCGATAATCGCGCCACCGCTATCGCGCTATCGCTATAGCCGCGATTACACAACGCTCCTCCCCTTTTATTTTAAGGGTGCAATTGTATCTTTATACAATTGTTAAAAGCGAGCTTCGTATCGCTCTTTTGGACGTCGTTGTCGTAATGGGTAGCGCCTCCCAGGAGATGACGTCTCAGATATATGAGCGGGACCCGGAAGGACCTCGGGAGACTGTTCGGGCCCCGGCTCATCCGAAGCTGGCTGATCACCCGTCGTGCTTGAAGGGAAGACCAGGAACCCCTCCATGCAGTCTGCGTCGGTAGACCTTGTCACCGTAGGTCTTGAATTATCCAGCAGCTGGTCGAGGTGCCGACGCCAGATGAACTTGCCTCGGGGTGTGGCCACCATGACTTTGTAGGAGACTGGTCCAGTCTTCTCTAATATAGTCCCATGAACCCACTTCGGCGAGCCTCTGTAATTTCGAACTAAAACACTTTCATTAATGCCAAAACAGTCCCTCTTGCTTTTACGCTGCTGCATCTGGGTGAACTGCTTGTGCATCACCTTTCCCTCCACTGTAGGCTTGATTGCGTCCAGCCTAGTACGCAATCTTCTACCTATCAATAGGTTAGCTGGAGCCTCTCCCGTCGTAGGATGGGGCGTATTTCGGTACGCCAGCAAAAAGTTGTGAAGTGTTTTTTCGACAGACTCACCAGGAGATGCCTTGCGTAGTGCACACTTCAACGTTTGCACGAAACGTTCTGCCAGACCATTTGTGCTTGGGTGGTAAGGGGCGCTCACGACATGTCTGGCTCCGATGTCCCGCATGAATGCCTTGAACTCATCGAAAACCAGGGTCCGCTTGCACAAACGATCTTAAGACTGTCTTAGCTAAGTCCAGACTTAACTGCAGTCTTAAGGATAGGCCGTTAGCATGGCTGCTTAAGACTGGAGCCAAGACTGGGCTTCAGTCTTGACTTGAATAAGTCGCTTGCAAGATTACGACTCTAGTGCCGTCTTAGCTAAGACACAAGGACGGCAGGTACCTAAGTAGCGAAACAGGGGAAAGCAGGGACGTGCTGGCCCCGTCCCAGCTTTGAGATGTAAACATTGCCATTCTTGCGTTGTGCTAGATCCGTGCCGTTGCTTTTTTGCGACTTAAAGGGCAACTCCGGAGATTTTTTGACATTCGAATATTCTAATAAAAATTTTACTGTATGTTCTCCTCTCCGTCCAGACGCACTCTACAAAATTTGGGCGCCGTACGATAATCCGTTCGCGCGCAACACGACTTTAAAATATGTTGTTTTCATGGCTTAGGTTGAGATTATTTCTGCCGGCAACACTGAGTTTCTGACGTCACAAACAGTATACCGGCGTTACTGTCCACTTCCCGCATGATTATGAAAGTGTGAGGCTTATATTGAACTACCTGAAACATTTTATGCAATGCTTCATGATTTCCATACGTTATTTTCACTATCCAATGCACGTACAAGTGTTTTTCTAATACTGAGTGTGACGTCACCATTTCGTCACCTGGGACGTCGTTTCTGGCCGTGAAAGCAGTTTCGGTTTCGATTTGCTGTTTTTATTTTAAATAAATACTTCTAATTAGAATTTCGAAAAACGGTTTTTTGTGTTGGAGTCAGGACACGCCGAGGAATGTAATTCAACGAAAAACAGAAAATGATGAAAAACCCACCGGAGTTGACCTTTAAGATTGTGTCATGAGGTAAAATGACTAACGTGGTTGCTGAGGGTGTTCGTGGAAGCTACTCTGGCGAACACGGGCCGAGCCGAAGTGAGCAACGAAGATTGCAGTCGGGTGTTTTGCTGTTTGGCCTGTGCGCTCACTAGTTCGTTTTTTCCTCTGTCAGCATTGGTTCTCCAGCAGTCTATTTCTCTGCAACTGTTGAAATCACTGGTTCTGCGTTTCGGCATCCGGCTGCAAGCGTACGAAGCATTTGGGCCCCTTTCGCGGCGCAGTAAGGCAGCCAAGCACATCGTTAACCAGTGAGCGTTCAGTGAAAAGAAAGAAAAAAATAGAATGTGCGATAAAATCGTCCTTGTGACTAAGCGCGTCTCCGGTGATGGCCGAAGAGCTTCCGCGTCGAACGCGCATGCTGTGATGTGTAATTTTATTCGACTTATGTGTGTGTGCGCGCTTATGTGTGCGCGCTGTGCACCGTGTGCATACGTCTCGTGGCGAAGTGATGAGTTGTGCGCGTGATCACGCCTGTGTCACGTCTGTGGTCGTCGGTGGCTTTAATGCAATGCTGTGCTCTCTAAATGCCTCCATTTTACTGTCTCCGTACTGTAAACGACCGGTGATCAGCACAAACTTTCGTCCTTGGGTCGTGTTTGTGTTCACAAAGCATTTGGGCTGCGATTGGCGTGAATTGCAGTAACATTCGCGCTGCAATTAACGCACAAATGGCAAGAAAGGTTTTATGAAGTTGGATGTGAGGAAAAATCGGGAAGAGACACGCACAGGCCATGTTTTCACTAGTTGCTGCTATCGCAGCATTTTATTTTATTCCTTTATTTTTGCAATGTGCGCCACAGATGTGCTACCATTTTCCCCCCCGCTTTAGTACAGATATGTTCTTTGTATGAAGATTGGGAAAGACTCAACCTTGCTATTATCTTTGTTTTTGCTGGCCGTATTTTTACCTTTTGACATAATAGGAATTGCGGTATGGTGTGTTGCACTGCAGAAAACAGTCTAGTTTGATAGCTAACAAGGGGTATATTCATTACCTGTGTTGCTTGATGTTGATTAAATATAGTAAGCTTGACAGACAGGACTTTTTGTGTGGCACATGTCTTCAAAAATCAGAACAGCTGTCAGACGATTTGGTGGTGCTCCACATTTGCGAACAGGCCATACACATGCATACACATAACAGCGCATGCACATAAAACATCAAGTGCTTAAGCGACTCTTACTAAGCGGTGTCAATGACAGGACTTGTTGCCGCTTGGCTGGAATACCAAGCACTCATGCATCAATTGTAGTCGTAACAAGTCATTGCTAGACATTTGGTCATTACAAGTCATTTTATTCATTTCTAATCAATTGCAATTACAGGTCGTCGGTACACATGTGGGTCATCACAAGTCATAACCTCTAATAATCAATACCACTATCATTTTTCCTTTCACCTGTTCTCATATGACAGACACTTCCAGGTGACCGGTCTGCCGCTCACCTACTAAAAATTAACAAATCGACTATATCTTCATTCAAGCACCCATTTAGTGCTGTCTGTACATCCTCTGCCCATACGTTTTGAGAACATGATTTTTTTTGTTTACAGGATTTAGCATGTCAAGTTTTAAGCAATGTCATAGTCGGGATGTGCACAAGCTTACTGTGCCTTTTTTTTAACATACACTGAGATTGCCCAGTGCACGGCCAGCTTTGTGTTTAGTCACCATCGAAACGCAGACACCAAGGCAGAATCGAAGTAGGGTTCTCCATATCTAACAGTCAAGTTCCATAAACTGAGCCACTGCGTTGTGCTGAGACAACATTAGTACCCATAGGCCACCAAGCTGCAAGCTGTGGTGTGAATGATGCAATTTAGGGCCTAGGAACAACACAAAGGCTTGGTAATGAGAAATTATTGAGGCTGAAAACAAGGCAACTAACGAAGGAAACAGTTTATTTTGCAAGAGGAAATTACTGAGAAAAATTATTCTTGACAAAAAACAACAAAAAAACTCATAAGCAACAGGCATGCAAATGCTTGCTGGGCACTGGCCTTATTAGACAGTGACCAACTAGCATGAGCCTCTTGCTGCTGGCTGAAAACATTTTGCATGCACTTGCACAATGACATCGGCAAAGATGTTCATAGAACGGCTGAAAAAAGGAAACATGCAGTAGACTGAAATCAGTGACCCCCCCCCCCCCCACAGTCTTAATAATAACTGTCAGCATTTCCAAACAAGGACCACTGAATAAGAATGTTGCATGTTTATGTAATTTTATTTAATATTTAATGTATTTAATAAAAATTGCATTGTAATATTCTAAATGTTACACAGGTACCTCTTGAAAAATTCAGTGCACTATGCATCACATTGTTAAATACAAAACAGCAATTTAATAATAATAATATTATAATATACTTTATTTTTCCTTTAACACAAGGAAAGAAGCAGCCGCTGAAAAGCTGCTTCGAAGAGCAGCTTGACGCCCCGGCCGCCCCTGTATGTGATGGCATTTAACAGCAGAGAAGTCACGCTTACACAATGAATAAATAATGAATGGAGGAATAATTAAATTAGATTACAAAAAAGCACAAGGTAAATTAGGAAAAATACATGAAAATAATACAGAGACATGCTGCACAATAGAACACTTAATTTAAAAATATGTATTCATAGAACATTTTACGGATTAATTTAATGGGAGGAAGAGAGAAATCTTGACCACTATAAGGGAATTATTGATTTAATATGGTAGAAAGCCTGAAGCGAAGCATCTGCTTGACATAGTTTGTCCGGCATGCTGTAACGTGCCAATGCTCCGGGTTACGGGTGTCGTACGTGTTTGTTGTCTTGAAGCGCTGCTATGAGTGTTAGTGTGTTGTCCTTTTTATTGATGTCTTTTTTATATAATCACAAAAGCCTGTAGGTATACAAAGATGTTACTTTACCCATTTTTAGCTGCTTAAATATTGGTCCTGTATATTCGAGGTAAGGAGCTTTAGCAATATTTCTTATTGTACGTTTTTCTGCTGTTGTTGTTGCCCATACTAGCAAGGAGTAGTTCAGAACTGACGAAAAGAGTGAATTATAAAGCATAATGTTAATGGTAAGTGGAAATACTGGGAAATGTCGGCGTAGAGAACCTATTATGTGTGGTAGTTTTTTGACTAAATATTCTATGTGAACTTCCCATGTCATGTGCCCTGACAAGTACACGCCTAACGTTTTCACAGAGTGAGCAATTTCTGTTTTAGTGCCACTGAGTGTATTGATAAAGCTCGATTGCTTTATTTCTGGGATGGAAGAGAACTGCTTTTGTTTTATTGTCAGTGAGTTTTAGACTGTTTTGACACGCTCAGTGTTCAGTTTTTTTCCAAGGTTATGTTAGCCCGACTGGATAGCTCTATGCCCGAGTGAGAGAAAAACAGACTTGTATCATCAGCGTAAATGTGTTTTGCAGATGAAGCTATGGAAACAAGATCATTACTGTAGAGAATGAAAAGAAGGGGGCCTAAAAGACTGCTTTACGGTATTTCTCTGTATACCATATTGGTGGGCATGTCTCCCCCCCCTTTTTTTTCCCTGAAGTTTCGTTTAAACCCAGCCAAACACCCCATTAAAATTGTAGCATCCCATCAATTTCAAATAATCGGTTATCCATTGTCAATATGAGCTGCTAGTGCACATGCAGTTAAAGAATCACAGTGTTCGGATATTAGCGAGGACAAAGAACATACATACAACGTCCCTTATGAAATCAGGTACGAAGGAGAGAGCATAAATATGTCAACAACCATTTATTGGTGCTGGGTGTTGTAACCGTGACCTACTTTGTCTGCTGTAATCACTAAAGGTATTGAAAACCTCTGCCTGGAGGCTGAAAACCACTGAAAACCTCATGCCTGGAGGCTTTGTAGGAGGCTTTCACTTAACAGCAAAAGCAAAGATTAAGATGCTAGACAAGTGACGATACTGCACTTATAGAGCTGACGTGACGAACAGTATGCAATTTTGTTCTGCTGTACCACAATCGAGCTATTTCTCTGCTGAAATATTCAATTTTTTGTAAGCAGGAATGTGTTTGAACAAAATGCTTTCAAACTTGGCATATTGCAATCATTACACTCAATTGTTGGCCTTTTGTGATTCACACGAATATTTCAATGATGACCATTTGGAAGTGAAGTGCGGCACAGCACAACCACAAGGAAATGTGTGCAAACAATTAATATATCATGATGCAGAATCTTAGCAAAATAGCCTGTTGTGCACATTGTTTCCATGCACTCAGCCTGCTCAATAACCTAAAGAAAAACTAAGCAATTTAAAAAGATCATGAGCCTTAAAGGGTTGAATGTTGAAGGATTGTAGTTTGTCATGTAAAATATTGTGATGCTACTATCTGAAAAAGCCTGAGCCAACGGCAAATAAAGATGAGACGGTTTTCAGCGTTCTGTACGTCGTAGTAACTAAGTTTCTGTGCCAGCAATTAAGTGCGGTTCGTGCAACACTGACAAAAATTCGAATAGTTCAGGCTTATAAACAATACTGCGGGCATTAACATTTAGCAGATTGAGTTCCTTATTGAATATTTGTCAATGGTCTTTATCGCATGAGCTGCGGCGAGTGCTGCTCAGCTTAACACGACTGTTAGTTTTCATGTTCCAGGTATAGGCTACACCATTTGCTGTCAGTTTGTCACGGATAAGTTTAACTTTTGTGCCTGCGTCTTTAGCGTCTTTTGCTGATTGCCACAGTAGCTTTCACAGTAACATAATACATATATAAATAATGCATAAAGGACAAGCCTTGGATCAGAGCTGGATTTTGCTACAGCACATTTTTATCGTGGTAATGCAGCCTGAGAAAAAGGTCTTCGAGACATGGGACAGAATATTCAAGGGAGTTGGAAACATCTCACATTCTTGGCAAACACATAACGTACCTGCCTGCAGCAACAGGTAGTATAAGTATTCAAAACAGATTGCTCACATTGGATACAGGAGTATGAGTATGTGAACTCTGTGGGATAATGAAAGGGTTCCAAAAGTTGCATATGCAGTAATACATTTTACACAGTGTATTGATACTTTGCTATAAATGAATGCAATTGCCTTTTTAATTGCATAAACACTTTGCAAACATCTGCATTCTTGTGAATCACACTTTAAAAGCAGGCCGGTCAGGACTCCACCAATTGTCTCCACAAAAGTGAGTGCTTAAATATGCTGGAGCCTGATACAGCAACTTTTAAGGTTTGCTAGATATGTTAGAAGTCCAACATTGGCAGCTGCAGCTTCACATGTGTTGACACTGATTATTTCGGCACCACACAAAGCTGACAAGGCTGACACCAACAGCACAGGTGCAACGGGTCTCACTTCTCTAGCGGCACTGTGAACATCCAAGTTGCACACACTGAACACATAGTGCTGACACCAAGCACACATGAGCAATCAAAACGATCTGCAGCTGGTATCACTTCTGGTGACGCTGTGAAGGGCTCCACACAATAAGCACGCAGCGTTGACACCAAAAGCAGCGGGGACGTATAAACATCCAACCATCAACGAGCTACTTGCGAGCTGCTACCTGAGATGGCAGAACAAGCGCTGTTTGAACACCGCAAAATCACTGAAGCACTAATGCGAAGACGATCAGTTGGTTTGTGCACGCCCTCAGATGCAGCCCAGCACTAGGATCTTGAAGAGAGTGCAATGGATGGCGCCCACGACTCGTTGGAAGCCTCTCAAAGCTTTGATGTATTCACGCCAGGCCCATCCTCCGGTGAATGACGGCTGGAAACAAGACGTACGTGTTTCATTTGTGACACATGTTTCAATTGCTCTTGATTTGGAACCTACATGTAGCGGTACGACCGCATGTTTGAGCTGCACGCCCCATTTTACACACTGAGCGGAAAGAAAGAGGCGATTAGCAAGCGAGACTCATGCGAGGTTTGAAACCGGCAGCTCGTGCCGCGTTTGGCCGTATAGTCACACCACTAAAGGCCCCCGTGGGATATACGGTGCCAGTACACACAACAGGGAAAACGAAAAAAAAAAAAATATGTGCGTCGCAACAACTACGACGACAAATACGGCAACCAAGAAATGGGTTCGGAAACGCACCATCAATTATTCTGCATCGCCCGGTATCATAGCACAAACAAAACGGTGATGAAGAGCATCACTACGTTTCGCGTACTATTATTATTATTTTTTTACTGCATTCACCGTTTAATACACGAGAGACGTATCATAGCAAAGCACCCGCGCAAAAGAATGTCGAAAATGTTCAAGCTCACCTCAAGCCGACGAAGCCAGCACGATTCGCATGGCAGTCCAAAGAGCAACGGAAGAACGTCGACACAAGTTCCCAGTCACTAAACAACTCCGACAGGACGCGTGTCACCTCTACATCAACACGAAGGGGAACAGAAAAACTTAGTTGCACGTTTTCCACGCTCGAAGGGGTCTATCATGTGTATCCAGCCGTAGCAGCCGCACTGCAGCCATTTTGAATCTTAATAAAGTTCGCAGTTAAGACTTCCCGAACGCTGTCTTTAAGCTCCGTCTTAACCGCAGTCTTAAACGCGCACTGAAAGTTTTGTGCAAGCGACTTAAGCCGTAGGGAAATCTAAGCTAAGAACGCTGGCCATAGGGACATACAGAGCCAACCGAGATAGACTTGATGCCTGCACAAAGCCTATGAACGAGCTGGACAGTCACGACGTTTGCCGCAATATTTCACCGAGAGGCGGCAACGCCTTAGAAGTAGCGCTTGGCTTGACGCTCATATACGCGTTTTTGTTTTAACCCCTTGCCTTTCTTGCGTTGTTTTGTCAAATAAGGATGTGCGCGCCGCTTCTCGGCAGCTTTACAAAATAACTGAAACTGCACTAAATCCCGTCATCTTTTGGGAGACAGTAAAACTAAATAGATGGTCACTCGTTGTGTGTTGATCGGCGTGGTGTGCGTTCGCTCACGTTTTCTCGTTCGTCGAATGCCTGCGGAGCGTCAGTATCGCGTGCTGCCCGTTGCAGATTTCCACTTGTGTTGTGAACGTGCTTTCAGGGACAGGAAATATCCCTGCGAGTTTGAGCTGCAGCGGCGATCTCGCTTCGGCAGGGTCAGCATCCGTTAACTGAGCCCGACTCATCGCAGTCATGCGGTAACTTCATACTGCCTGGTGCTTCTGGCGTTGAAGTTTTTGCCACCGGCGGCTTTCTCATAAAGGCTAGTGAACCGGTCGGCGCGGACGAGTCGACGGCAAGCCGGGCAGTAAGAAGAGTCGTTGTCGCACTGAAACGGAACGCCGCAGCCTGGACACGGTAAGAGCCGCCGTTGTCATTTCACCCATTTTGCCTATTGTGATGTTTCTTGACCAATAGAGTCAAGGCAGGAAGAAATAGAAGAAAGTGCTTAAATCGTGTACCTTTATTTAGCGGTTGTTGTGATATACAGGGCCCATAGCGGACGTTAGCAACAGCGAAGCAATATTTTCAGGAACGTTTATTTTTTTCACCTATTACGGTCATAAGCGTTTATTGCCTTGATCGAGCACAACGGTACCGATTGCGCACCTTGACGGGGTTTGCATCATACGGGGTCTACGACAAGATTTTTTTTTTAAGGCTTGTCATGTGGCATAGAATGAGGCTGTCTTGTAACTTAAAGGGTATCATGCAGTCTATTTTATTCAAGGAATCGGAGCAAGCTCCGGCTCTTAATTTGTCCATTAGCCACAAGTGTAAATGTTCCTCCTGTGTAGCCGACAGCCGATCCAACTTCTTGTAGTCGTCTTATTCTTGACGGCTGCATTCCTGGGCATGTCCATAAAATGTGGCGAAGATCCATCTCGGCAGCTGACCTTGGACACTTAGGGCATGTGCTCTGCACTGCATCCTCTTCAGAGCCTCATCGGCACGTCACCGATGGAGTAAGGGACGACAAGTCTTGCTACGCAATAGCATCAGCATGGAATTCAATCTCGGTTTTGTGCCGCCACATTATTACCTGCAACTGTAACCGATGAATATGCGCACCAGAAGTGATACAGGTTTCCTGCTTTACAGCTGGCCATCCCAGGATGAGCTGCCGGGCTGCATGAGCGACTTCTGTGCTGCTGGAGGTTTCCCTGGCATCGTGGGCACCATCGATGCCACTCATGTCAAGATCCAGGCCCGTGAGCTGTACGAGGGAGCGTACATATAAATAGGCATTTCTACCACTCCATCTTCGTGCAGCTTGTGGTTGACAGCAAGTGCCAGATCCTCGATGTGGTCGCAAAGTGGCCCGGTGGCACATATGACGCACGAGTGCTCACACACAGCGCCCTCGCTCAGCTCTTCAAACCGGGCACTTACACCGGCATCCTGCTGCAGTGGCTATCCATGCAGACTTTGGCTCCAGAATGCGGACATGTGCGGCAAAAAGCGATACAGTGCAGTTCACGGCACCACCAGAGCAGTGATTGATAGGTAGGTGCGCAGCACATTCTAAATATTGGATTGCATGGTATCCCGGACACTGACTGGTTGTGGATGTCCGTGTTGTTCGAACAGCTTGGTACAGTTGCAAGTGTTGTTGAGCGAACAATGTATGCTGAAAGAAATTAACTTTGATGTCGCATTTGTTTACTAGTTAAATAACACTGCAGTCAAATAACTTTGGCCAAGCCTGTGGGGGGGGGGAGAAGCTTTTCAGCAAACAAACAAATTATGGTTGGGTGTCAGTCAAGTTATATTTGTTGAATGACACATATCAATATTTACTTAGCAATTAGATTTGTTCAAAAATCATAGCATTATTTTGTCATTTGAGCATGATATATATTTCCTTAAATGAAGGTATCGAAATATTTCCATTCATTAATGATGCAAGGGTATTTACTGCATTACATTTCACCGGACACATTTACAGGTTGTGTGATAGCCTGGAAGAACAAATGCTCAAAACATACATTCCATGTACAGCATATTACGAAGCTGTCAGTTCCATAAACCACAGGTTACTCAGAGCAAATGTGGCGTTATTTGAAATGCATCATGATGGAGAGAAAATTTTTATTATTCTGCATATGCATTCACTTTTACTGCAGCAACTTGCGTTACGTGCGTCACATTTTATAGTGGCATTGCATAGCCCACTCACGATGGTTTTTTTTTGTAGGAAAATAGGGCAGCTGAAACGCTGTTTCCATTCCCTCCATGATCAGCAGCACATGTCACTGGACCATGTGTGGACCAGCATCATGACGAGGTGCTAACTCCACAACGTGTCGCAGGAGTATGCCTGCAGCATAGGCAAGCAAATGGAAGTGCAAAATGAAGTGTCTGTACATGCTTATCCTCACTGGGGTTATAGATTTATGCTGTGCAAAGGCATGGTGCAGCAAGATTTCTCCTGCTTTAAGTACAGTTGTGTGAAATGAATTATGCCTGTGCTAGTCACTGAGTTTAATGTTTTCACTGGGTGACTTCTCATGACCGGATAACTATGCAAATGTGCTTATTTCACTATGTGCTACGTCAGTCTTGTATTGACATCCTGAAGCCTACCCAAGAGTGTGTATTGAAGTATTTGCTGTTGAGCTGTTTAACATTGCAGTACATATAGAGCATAACAGATGGAGCATAAACATCTTCTTTTTACTTCATTTAGGTTGTAACATCCAATTCGAGACATATAAACGGGAGATTATATCTGAGCACTAAGCTTAATGTCTGCCTGCAGTGGAGTTACAGTGGTTAGGGTTCTCGACTACTGCACCCGAAGATGAAGGATTGAATCCTGGCCATGGAGGCCACATTTCGATGGAGACAAAAACATAGACGCCCGTCTGCTGTGCAATGTCAGTGATTGTTAAAAGATCCGAGGTGGTCGAAATTTTCCTACCTCTCCACTACTGCATCTCTCATAGCTTGAGTCACTGTGGGATGTTAAGCCCAATAAATGAAACCAAGCGTAACCTTAACATCGGTTACACCAAGAGTAGGTTCAGTGTGGCAAAGTATGGTACTTAACAGATTACAGATATGTAATCAAGCTGTGAATTTGTTATTTTAATACCTACAATATATATTTTGTTACAGTCTGTGCAGTAAATTGTTAAACATGAAATATGTTTTTCCATCACTCAATGATTGCCATTTTGTCAACTACTTGCATGGCATCAGAGTGCAATGGTAAACTCTGGGAGACTTGGTGAATGTATGCAAAAGTAGAAGCGCGGGCTACCATATTGTGGTAGGTGTTCACAGCCCCAGGTTTGTATAAATTGTCTCGTATGGCATCCATGGCAGCAATGCTCGGACGAGCCATGTGGCATAAAAATAAAATGCGAACTACCTGCTCAAAGTGTAACGAGTAATTTTGCCATCAACTTTTAATGGTCACACCTGTATTATTGGCAGTGCTTACATTGCAATTACAGTTGCGACAACTGAAGAGTATATATAGGGCCACAGAAAACAGTCTTATTATTTGCAGGTACAGTATTCAACAACATTTTGGTTAACCTTGTATTAGAATGTTTATAGCCTTTTGTAGCACTCCTCCCCCACCGTGATTCAAATCATGTGCATGTTTTGTTGTGTCAAGTTTTTATGTCAACTAAGCTATTCTGCATTATGCTCTTGTAAGTGCTTCAAAAGTATTAATTCCACCCTTTGAGACCGATACCTGTAACCATTACAAACTGTTGTTTGTTATTTATTCTCTGCTGCTCACTATGTAGCGTGACCTGCAGAACAAATATCAGCATGTCTGGTGTGTGTAAGGCATCTACAACTGTCATTCTGTACTTGAAAAAAGTATATGTTGTTTTGCTTGTATGATAATATTTCTTGCCAATGTGGGCCACCATTTCTTCAATTGTATGCTGCGAGAACAGTATGTGCAAATGATTTTGCTCAATTTCGTGCTGGTGCTGGTCACATGCTTGCATTAAATCACCTCAAGGGCAACTGATCTTGCATATCTGTATATGGTTGCAATACTACTCGTAACCTGTGCACATCCAACACCCAGAACAGGCCAGAATTATATGACTGGAAGAAAAGTACCTAGTCGTTTTTGTTTATCTGCAGGAAAAAACGGTGAGAGCAAATGCTGTGGTTGCACAAGTATACCACATTACTGTCATGGTGGCAACTGCTGTAGTCATATGAACAGCTTTATTTGTCAACAATACTGTAACATATTTGTGTTCATTTGTGTTTCAGAAATTGGGGTGTGGAGTACTGACATTTTGATATACAAATCGAGTACATTTGTGGGGAAGAATGCATTAGAATAAATATTCTACAAACTGGTGCAAAAATAATAAAAATTAATAAGAATAAAATTTTGTCATTTTTGCCTAACATTTGCACATGACTGATATTGTGCATAGGCATACACCGAAACTAAAAGTACATTACAAATGTTACATAGCTTTGGACATACAATTTTTTTTTTCAATAAGGCCCTGCATAAAACTAGTGCGAGCTGTCATATCGTGGCAGAATGCAGTAAACTTCCATATACCTATACCAGCCTTTAAGGATCCAGAAAAATCTGCGCTTTATAAGAAAGCATTATTTATTTAAGGGGCCTGAATAAATTGACAGAAACAATTTGTACCTGACGTGCACTTGCGCGATTTTGTCTGGTTTTTAAATGAAAGCGTATTGAGAACGACGTTATTATCGGTTTTCGTAAAGCGCTTTATTGGGCACACCGTCGCAATGGCCCTCTTTACGAAACGGCCTCGTCGCGTTTTGAGAATACTTGACTGCATGGTCCACGCGATCACGGTGAAGCGTGGAAGCTTTCAAAGTAAGGTGATTGAGAAATTAACGGTATATTTGGTATTTTTACACTAGTCACAAATTCAAATCAACTTTTCGGAAGACGGATAGATTAACAAGCATATTTCAATCGTATAGATTTTTTCGCGAAGCCCCTCTAAAACGAAAACCGCATATCTTGAAGTTCGTCAATACGTCCCCGTTTTCTATTCAGGGGTGTTGCAGGCATGTGTTCCAACCTGTGCCGCTGCTAAGCGCAAGTTATTCTTTTTGTGCTATTGCGGTCCGTTTTGTATACCGCTGGTAAATAGGTTTACAGGCAACGTTCCGAGCGACGAGCCTGTGCCAGCAGTGGGTAAGGAAACCGTGTCGAAGAAAGGATGTGGTGACGGCTCCAAGAATTGGAATGTGTGAGCGTGGCAGCTAGTGAGGCGTTTTCTAAAAAAGGAATGATATTGAATATTGGATTGATATTAGTGAATGAGCGACCCGACAGTTTCGCGTCAAGATAAAATGCATGATTGGTGAACCTTGCGTCGAGATAAAACGCACGGTCCTTGAATGAGCGACCTTTAGAGAGGTCGAAATTCTGTGAGCCTTCCAATATGGCATCTTTTGTCACAACCTGGTTTTAGGTCACATCGTCGCACATAACCTCAATTGTAGCTGCAGTGCGTAGAGGGCTCTAAAATTGTGGGAGACAACTCTCAGCTTTTGATAGCTGTTAGGACAGCGTCTAAATGTAACTGGTCGATTCCTATAATATGCCTCAGTAGCGATTCAACCTGCACTGACGTCAGCACAATACTTGCTTTTGAGGACTGCAGTTAATTAAAGCTCCCTAAAAGCGCTGCTACGTACAAGTCTGATATCCGCGGCCTGTCTGCCCCCCCCCCCACCTCTCACACCAGCACCAGTACGCGCACGTACTTACACTGCTTACCCAAATGCATATAACCGCTGCCCTAGGAGGCTTTTTGAAGTCATCCCGAAAACGTGTTGTGGAAGGGCGTGGGGCGTTCCTGTAGGCATTTTATGAGAGGAAAAAAAATACCCAAGCAAAGACGTGGTAATTAATCAAAATGAGGCAAATGCTTGAGAAAAACTAGCGGCTTAATATTTTAATTGTCATTGCTAGAATGAACATTCTGATTGCCAATGAAGCACGCACGACGGCTACGGTTTCTGCTGCGACGTGAACGTCGCGTCATATGCATGCGAAGTTGAGCTCTGTTTTAGACAGCAACGACTGCAGCACGCTTTAACGTGCGCTAGCATCATGCCCCCTAAGAGATTAGACATGCAGGAAAATTCGACTTTGGAGGCGGCCTTGCTTAGCTGCTCATCGCTAGAGTCCCAACTGGCCCTGGCCAACGGGCAATGGTGATAGCTTTGTCCAGTGGCCTCCCATACTAGGCATTCCACTCATTGAAAGGACCCTTGACCTGCACTCTTTCTTTTTTTTTTCTTCAATAAAGTTTTTCATCCTCACCACGCCGTGACAGAATGAAAGCACCGTCAGGTGGCACGGCGCGTTCACTAAGCATAGTGTTCCTGTATATCCTAAGCAGGGGCCAATATTTCCCATGTATAGGTACCCGCTGCCCTCAAACTAGGTATCCACTGTCTCTATGGGTATGTTAAGACAGCCCTGAATAACTCCGGTCTTGACAAAGTCTGGTCTTACTAAAGACACTGTTTAAGTCTCGACTTAGCGCGGACTTTATCGTGCAAGCGGGCCCAGTTGTGGTCCATTGTCAGACACTACCGTCTCCGGTATTCCGAATCTGCAGAAAAGTTCACGTAAACAAGCAACAGTACGTTCGGACGCTGTGCTCCGCATGACAAACACTTCTGGCCACTTTACGTGGGCATCTACTACCATTAGAAGCATTGTTCCTCTGAAAGGCCCCGCGAAGTCCAGATGAATACGCCTCCACGGCGCAGTCGGCCATGCCCAAGGATGCAGAGGTGCTTTACATGGATCATTCCGTTGTTCCTGGCACGCTTGACAACTTCGTACCTTTGTTTCTAAGTCTGCATCAATTGACGGCCACCATACGTAACTGCGAGCCAATTCCTTGCTCCGCACGATGCCGGGATGACCTGGGTGCAGTTCTTCGAGCACCGACTCTCGTAGGGAAGACGGGATCACAACCCTCATTCCATACATGAGGCACCCTTGACGCACACTGAGCTGCAACTGTCTGTCAAAAAATTGCTTTAGGCTAGCATCTCGTAAGTGCAGTGGCCAGCCTATACTTGTATACTGGAGCACTTTGCAAAGCAACGGATCACGTGATGTAGCTCGCGCGATCTCTTTGGCAGATGCAGGCATCGACTCCAGGCGCAACGCATAGAACGATTCCTCGCCTTCGGACGTGCCGTCCTCCTGGCTGTTAAGAGGGAACCTTGAAAAAAAAATCTGCTGCGTTGTCACTGGACATTTTGTACACAAGCGAGTATTTGTAAGCAGACAAAGTGACAGCCCATCGCTGTAAACGTGCTGCCGCAATCGGTGGAATGCCTGCCTTTTGCCCCAGTATCGTTTGTAACGGCTTGTGGTCCGTAATCAACGTGAAACATCTTCCATAAATGTAGAAATGAAATTTTTTGATGGCAAAAATAATGGCAAGCGCTTCCTTTTCTAGTTGACTGTACTTTTTCTCGGCGTCAGTTAATGTGCGCGACGCTAAGCGACCTGGCGGGAGCTTCATTTTCTGCAACATGAGAAAGTGCTGCCCCCGCGCCGCACTGGGAAGCGTCACATGCCACTTGCAAAGGCTTATCTGGGTCGTAATGCGGTAGCACAGAGGATGACGTCAACGCGTTCTTGATTTCCTCGAAAGCCACTTGACGCGATTCATCCCAACGCCATGGCTCGCCGCAACGCAGCAGTTTGTAAAGAGGGCTAGCAAGAGTGGACAATCGTGGAACAAACTTTCCGTAGTAATTCACGATGCCCAGAAACGACTGCAGCTGCTGCTTGCAAGTGGGCGCAGAAGCTTTTACTAGCGCCTCTATCTTCTCTGGCGTTGTGCTGACTCCTGCTGCGCTGATAACATGACCCAGATACCGCAGTTCTTTTTGAAAGAACGAACATTTTTCTTTTTTTACTCGAACCCCGCGCTCCATCAACCGCTTTAGGACCGCTTCAAGATTGGCAAAATGCTCATCCGGCGTCCTGCCTGTGATGAGAACATCATCCAAAGAGCAGCTGACACCTTTCAAGTCTTTCACCATTGTGTCCATAATTCTTTGAAAAATGCAAGGTGCCGATGAAAATCCGAACGGCAGCCTATTAACGACAAAAAGCCCTTTATGGGTATTAAGAGTCAAGTATTTTCTTGACGACTCAGACATTACTACCTGCTGATACGCTCGGTTGAGGTCAATCTTAGAAAACTCTTGGCCCCCTGCGAGCGCGGCAAACAACTCGCCGACTCTCGGGAGTGGGTACCGGTCAGTTTCAAGACAAGGATTTAGGGTAGACTTGTAATCTCCGCATAGCCTTATGCTACCGTCTTTCTTTACTACTGGTACCACCGGTGTGACATAGTCACTCGTCGCGACTGGTGAAATTACTCCCATGCCTTCCAACTTCTTAAGCTCTGCCTCGACTGCAGGTTGCAATGCAAAGGGCACACTTCTTGCCTTTAGAAATTTCGGCAGACTATCTTCCTTTAGTGCCAATTCTGCTCTTTCTCCTGAAATCATCCCCAGTTCGTCCTTAAACAAACTCTGGTACCTGTCTAGAAGCGTGCGCAATCTGCCGCTTTGACTTGAACATGCAGAAACATCTGACCTTGAAATGGCGTTGAGCTCAAAAATACGGCTCCAGTCGAGTCGGATGGCTTGCAACCATTGTCGACCAAGCAGAGGGAGTCCCTTTTCTCTCGTGATGTAAAGAGGCAGCTGGGCCCTCTGTTCTCCATACTGCACGGCAACGTGAGCAATTCCGACAGGCTCAACGATGGCTCCCTGGAACGTCTTTAGCTTGAGCGTCGTTTCCATGACCTTAATCGAGGGAAACATCTGACGAAATTGATGCAAAGACATGACGGACACAGTAGCCCCAGTATCCAGCTCCATTTCCAAAGGTACACCTTGCACGTACCCTAACCTGCATACCCTGAGCAAAATTTACCCGTCACAATATCGAGACACCTTCCCATGGTGTGGTAGCAAACCTTCGCTATACCACATCACGTGGCAATGGAAAAATAACGACAGCTTTCGTAAAGACCCGAGTGCGGAACAGTGGGAGAGCCGGCTCTCCAGCGGCGATTTGGATTGCCAACTAGGTTTAATCCAGCACGCCCAGCGAGCAGCGAAGCTCAGCGGAGCCCTGGAATAGGGGCACCGACCCTGTGAGAAGACGGAAGATGGAACTCTTCCGCTACTAGCACAAGACCCTCGTAGAGAAACTAACGTATTTCCTACCCTATCCTATCGGTTCCAGGCCAGGCGAAACAATTTCCTTCATGTTAACAGACGCTTGACCGGGAATTAACACCTTCACAGAGATTCGCCGCTCTCCCTTTGGCTTTCGCTGCTTACTAGCTTGGCACACTCTTTGAATGTGTCCTTTCTTATCACATTTGAAACAGGTGTCTGCGATATGCGGGCATGAACGACTTGCATGCTTCGCAGACCCGCAGCGATAGCAATTCCGCTGCGTCAAAACACTTTCCCCAAACGTTTTGACCTTGTGAACGTCCGGTACGCTCATTTCAGAGGCATGCGCTTCTGCCACGCTCTTTTTAGCCGCTTCCATGGCAAGTGCTCGTTCCACAGCTTTCTGGAAAGTTAGCTTGTTATCCTTCGTGAATAACACACGCTGTATGTCTTCTCTGCGCAAACCGCAGACGAAACGGTCCCGCGAGACTGATCTAGGGCCGCCTCAAATTCGCATGTCTGCGCCAACTTGCGCAACTGAGCTACAAATTCTGAAATGGACTCAGTCTCGAGTTGCGCTCTTCTGTGAAACTTCGCGCGTTCGCTAATTACCGACGGCTTTGGTGACAAGTGGTCACCTAGAAGCTTCTTTAACTCGTCGAAACTTTTAGCTGATGGCAAATCAGGTGCGGTCAACGACTTGAGGAGACTGTATGTCTTTGGGCCTACGAGACTCAAAAAAAGCATGTACCTTGTCATCCTCGGGGATACGGCTGACCTGAAGAAACGACGTCAATCGTTCCCCGTACGACGGCCAGTCGCTCGTAGACTCGTCGAAAGGCTCGATATGTCCCAGTCGACCGAAGACTTGCGTCACTGAACTGCCGGATCATCCGTTGCCATGTCGGCTGGTCAGGATCCCATCCTCGTCGCCAATGTCCTGTTTCGTCGGGGGAACAGCAGACGAAGGCCCGGTGCGTTGGCAACCGAACGTAGTTTATTCCATTACAGCTTGAAGTGGAATGCGGCTTATCTTAAAGCCAACTCTCGCGATAATCGCGCCACCGCTATCGCGCTATCGCTATAGCCGCGATTACACAACAAATGTAAGTTCGAAATTTTATCGTAACCCACACGACCACGAGGCACTCCTTGTTCGATGTTGAGCAGTTAATTTCGGCACATGAGAGAGTGCGACTCCCATAAGCGATCACGCGTTCAAAGCTGTCTTGGTGCTGGACGAACACAGCTCCTCGATCAATATTGCAGGCGTCGGTGTGGATTTCAGTGTCGGTGTCCTCATCAAAGAGAGCCAGCACAAGAGTAGTCTGCAGCAGTCGACGCAATTCTACAAATGCCTCTTGCTGCTCCTTAGTCCGCACAAATATTATATTGGTGTGGTTTAAACATTTGAGGGGTTCGGCCATCAGTAGAAATCGGCAATAAATCGTCGGTAGTACGCACACAGACCCAGGAAGCGTTTGAGCGCTTTCCTTGTAGCAGGAACGTGAATGTCTGCTACAACAGCAGTTTTGTCGGGATCAGGGGGGACACCGTCGGCGCTCACAAGGTGGCCGACAAACCTGTGTTGTTCGTATCTGAAGTGATATTTTTCAGTTTTTAACGTTAAATTGGCCAAGCACAGAGCATCCACTGTTCAAAGGCATTCGAGATGTTGGTCGAAGATTTCAGAAAACACTTAAGACCAGCAAAGCAAGAACAGTGTCCACCATCCGTTGGAATGATGCCGGCGCTGAACATAGACCGAAAAGCAGCACCTTAAATTCATATAAACCATCAGTTGTGATGAAAGATGTTTTTTCACGGTCACTTTTATCGACTTAAATCTGCCAATACCCACTTTTTAATTCGATCAAGGAAGAGTACTTGACGTGGGGCAGTCTGTCTTGTGAGTCACCTATATGCGCGGCGGTGAAAGACGTCCTTTTTAGTGATGGTATTCAGCTTCCTGCAATCAGCGCTAAAATGCTCAGTCCCATTTTTTTTTAACCAGAATGACAGGCGACGACCAAGGGCTGTTAGACGGTTGTATAACGCCGTCATTAAGCATCTCTTTCTCTCTTCCTTCAGTGATATTTGGTATGGTCGTTGGCGCACCAGGCGAGCATCATCGGACGTGATTATTTGGTGCTTCACGACAGGAGTTTCTTGTACGTTGGGAAACGACGCGAAACAGGAGCTATGGTCGAGCAATAAAGCACGTAGGTCACGACGCTTAGTCGCCGACAGCTTGATATTCATTCGATGTAGAGTTGTGTCCGGACATAACACAGCCGCTGATGGCGAAACATTCAAGCATTGGCAAAGTGTTCAGCGAACATGATGAAAGTATCTCGGAAGAAGTGCCGAGGCTCAGTGGTAAAATTTGTTACAGGATTTAGGACTTATCGTTAGAGATGTTGATGAGGCTTCGGGCTGAACATACGCCGTGCGTCAACTTTTGTGATAGATTACTCTCGGCGACTGCTGTGCAGTCACTTAACCCGACGCATTCGACACAAACACTGGCACGCGACGGGATCAAAACACTATCTGCGGAAATACGAAAGGCGGACCTGCGTTGTTGAAAATCAGCGTTGTCATTGGCATTTTCTAGAAAAATACGGTTAGTTACCTTAGGTAGATGATGGCTCCGTTCTTGCGAAGAGAATCAATGCCGAGGATCAGGTAACCAGAACAGTAATGGAGAACCACACAGCTGACGACGAACGTCGAGTCACTAATCTATATCCTGACGGTGCACAGTCCGAGCGGAGTTATAACATGGCCGCAAGCCGTGCGGATCTTCGCACCAGACCATTGTGTCGTTATTTATTTTACAGGTACTGCCAGCCTTGTTATCAGGCCTTTGGCAGGAGTGGGCAGTTCAGGTGAACAAAAGCAAGAACAGCAAACACTTTCTTACTTTCTTCGGCTCCAGTGTCCACCAATGCACGAATGTCGTGACCGTTATAAAGTGCAGGGATGTCGAGCGATAACCAGTCCAGTAAATCAGGTGCTGTTGCCCTGTTCCTCGGAGTTCCATCCGCCAATGTCCGCGTAGACGGAGGATCTTTATCTCGCCGATCTGTAGCGGCCCCGCCCCCGGAGGTCACGCTCGTCAATTCTCCCGGTGAGGACTTGGTGATATAGGCCCTGCACCGCGCTCGACGAGTTGGAGGCTTGCGGAAATATTGATGGGCGTCGCAGTGACGGCGATCTGGACTGCCGTCGCGTTATGGGAGGAAAAAGCTGCTGTATCACGCGGACGTTGGTCAAACCGTGGTCGAGGAGCGTTAGCCGGAAAGCACTGAAGTCCGAGCTCTCGAAATGGGCACTGGCGGTAAAGATGACCAGGTTCCCCGCAGTGATAGCATAAGTATTCAGTCGGGCGCACGCCAGATATCCGCTTTGCGCAACGGGCGATGGTTGGACAGGAGGGACGGGAACAAATGTTGCTGAAGCCGGAGCAGGTCGCCGCAGCATATCGCATATAGCATGTCACATACTGAGCCGGGAAGGGCTGCGATTCGTGAAACAGTGATGGGTGCCTAAAAATGTGCTGCACCTAGTTATGAAAGACGCTAGCAATAAAGCCGGCCGCTGGTTGCGACACACCACAAAATATCTGCAGCTCGTCACGCACAATGGCACAGATCATGTCGCGTTAACAGGTCAGTGTTTTTGCTGACTCCGCGAGGGATTTCGTTACTGAGGCGGCGAGGACAGGTCTGTGGGACACGGCGGAGCGCTGTTAAAGAACTTGCTCCATCGTGACTGCCTCCGTTAAAAACTCAGCAACAGTTTCCGGCGGCTTGCGCACGAGGCCCGCAAAAAGCTGTTCTTTAACGCTGCCCATTAGGTAACGTAGATTTTTTGCCTCCGACAATGCCGGGTCAGCTCGCCGGAACAGCCGCGTCATGTCCTCCACGTACATGTCACCGTCTCGTTCGGCAGCTGAATGCGGTACTGAAGAGCCAGCTCAGCTCTTTCCCTGCGATTCGCGCTGGTGTTCGCTTCGACACGTTTACTGCAGGACTCACGCAATGATGTCAGTGCGTCTTCCCGGTTTTCGTACCAAGTACGAGCGCTGTCCTCTAGGCTGAAGAACATGTTCCTCGGCTTGTTGGTGTCGTCCCACTGATTGAATGCGGCGACGCGTTCTTACTGAGCAAGCCAGTCTTCCACGTCCTCAAGCTGAGTACCATGGAAGGGCATTGGTACTCTAGGGTTGGAGAGGGTGTCATACGTAGCGCTTTGCATGGTTGGTCTATGAGCAGGCTCATGGGTAAACGTCAAGGGCCGTACTCAGGGTACAGGCCAAGGTTTATGAGACTAACTCGGTGAACTGGAGTGTCGACAAGCGGAGGCCGTAGATCCCCAGCACTAGGACGACTGTGGGACAAATGCCATGAAGGCCACTCAGCACCTCCACCAAGAGATGACAGCGCAAAAGAGACAAGCCAACGTTCAGCGCCGTTCCAGGTCCGATAGTGTCCTCGCCTTTCTAAGACATCGTCGTGTTTGGGTACCACATTATACCCCCTGGTGGTAATATTACATGAAAACTTTTCATCTGGTTGTTTTTATTGCAAGATTGCTATTGTGAAAAACAAATTTATGACATAGAGAACAGTTGCAATAAACATTATATCGCATTCTCATACGTGGCCAACGTACGTTTTGCACCTTAACATTGTAATTCTCTCTTAATCTTTTCTGACTCATCTCCGAATCATCAGAGCATGAGGGCTATGTGGAGATAAATCACAGTATTAAGTTGTGGAAGTAAGTGCAAGCAAAGACAGCGAACAGCAGAGTCACGCTAACGGAGACTCAGAATTACTTGCTTGGATAACTTCTGCACAATCTGTCGCCACAAAAGTCTACCTCTCACGAAGGGTTGTAGCTATGTTCATTGCTTGATTTAAATGTGATGCCGAGCTTCCGAGCTAAAGGGCCTAAAATACTGACAACAAACGTTAACGTTATAAAAAAACATCGCCCGCTGCTAAGTAGCGTTTCAGTGTGCTGCGGTCGCTCCTAGCGTAACATAAAGTTGTAAGGCCGCTCGCAGGTTTTATAATCAAAACATATGAGAACCGTAAAGTGTAAAAACATTTTCTGGCAGCTGTCCTGCCAGATACTTTATGTTCTGTTATATTTTCTGTTTTTAACCTTTTCTGTGAATTTACTGTTTTTTTCTGTTTACAACTGATAGGAAATTTTTGTAAAATGACCAAAAGTTTGTTCTACGGTGTTTTTCTTTTTCTTATTTCTGTTTTTTTTCTGTGGTAGTGAACTTAATGATGCAAATATATCTTTTGTTACTCGTCTTTCATTTCACGTTTTCTGCCTGTAACACAATAAAATTACATTAAGCGCTAATTTCTTCAATGAACCCTATTTTAAGGCTAACGCCATCTCGCAAATATCTCTCGGCGCTGCCAATACTCGATGGCACCCATAAGGCTTGCCTTGAAACAGCCGTTGTCTAGCCACCGAAAAGACGCAAGTGGAAAAATGTTGTTGTGGCTGTAGGAAGAAGGAAAAGAATGCTACTGGCTCTGTACTGAGCAATCTCCGCTGCCTCGTACGGACAGAATAGAAAATAGAGAAAAAAGGAAAAAGAAGATGGAGAGGAAGACGTGCGCCGCAACAACAGCCGTCGTCCACCACCGAAGCAGTGGCGGGTGCAATGACGGCTTGCAACAGATAAAATTCGGTGGCTGGCTAGCCCTCGCCGCAAGCGCCGCTGACCTCCCGTTCCAGCCCCGTAGGGCCAGGAACTGCCACCCTTCCCCACTTCCTGTATCCTCATGTTGTTGTTGTTGTTGTTGTGGCTGTAGGAAAAAAGAAAAAAAGAAGCACGGGTCTGCTACTGGCTCTGTAGCTGAGCCTCATGCAGACAGAAGAGAAAATAGACAATAAAAAGAAGAGGGAGAGAAAGACGCACGCCGCAACAGCCGTCGTCCACTACCACCGAAGCGGTGGCGGGTGCAATGACGGCCCACAACAGACAAAAATTCAGTGGCAGGCCAGCCCCCCGCCGCAAGCGGCAGTGACCCACCTGTCCCAGCCCCATCTCCTGTATCCTGCCACTCTAGCAGGGAGCCAACCAACAACTGACCTCAATGTGTCACCACCAGTTATCTTCTTTCGAATTGAAATTGGTACGCAGCCGATCATCGGACAGCGCCTTCGACGTTGTCACACCGTTTCGCTTTCCACTCAAAATTTACCTAGTATTCAAGTAAAAATCAGTTATGCGGTACAAAATTGAAGAGACGGCAAAAATATATTAAATTGTTCGCCTTCGGTTCAAGGTTTCGGCTTGAAAACAGAAAATTACTGTCTTTTTCGTGAACGTATTCGTAGTGAAGTAGAACAGATTTTCTCTTTACTGGTGCAGAAATTTTCTTCAAAAATACCTGTAATTTGACACATTTTTACAGTGTAAACTGCGGCGATAATCAAGCACTGGTAATGAAATGGCCTCAAAGCTTCTTGAGACGCATTTCATGCGCGGCCTAACAGTCCTAGTCGCGTGGGTTGAGGTCTGTACAGATTATATGACAGATTACTGATACAACGTACATTCTAGCCATGCTTCGCACTCTATTGGTAATGGTCAATGCAAGAAAAGTAGTTACATAATTGCTGTCACACCTTGCGCTACAGCCGTGCGCTCAGAGTTTATATGTATGCTAGGCGATTGTTTTAGGCAATGATTCTGAGCCAAGATAGCCTTGAGGTCCATGCCGCTCTACATTCGAGCTAGCACAGCACCTAAATATTGCATCCCCGCCTCTATACGACAATTAACAGACAGCTTTTCTAGGAAGCCGGCACTCTGATAAGCCTAAGGAGTTCTTTAGAAGTTTATACGCACGCAGTGCACGTATAAATGGTACGTTTAATCAGATTCTGTGTCTAAATTGACATTGTTTAATTAATTTGTTGCTTTTGTCTTCTACATTTTCCACTGTTGCTCTGCTTTCATTTCCTGCTGTATTTGCGACTGGCACGGAACGGCTGAAGTAACTAGAGTTGTCATTATTGCTTTGTCAGCAAAGACGCAAAGTCTTGGCCAAAAAGGCTGATGAAATTATCCTGAGCCCTCCACTAAGGCATTCCATACAGCCCAAGTCCCTTTTTGACATCAAACACCATAAACCAAACAAACCAAGCATAAAGTAGTCATAAGCGTAGCGAAAAGCTTTGAATTTTCCTCCATGCAATAATACGTTTTGACCATTTTGGCTGTAGATATCGCCAAGGAGGCTCTAAGATGCTGCCGGAAGAAAAAACTGGATTGCAGCCACTTTTTTTTTATGAAGGGACCTTCGGTTCAATTTCTTCGGGCCTAAGCTTCTAAGTAACAATGTGCTAGAATGACATATATTTCCCCAATTCAGGTTTAAAAGCTTATTTATTCCGTTGCCAGAACATGAGGGACTGCCTGTCCCCGTTGCCCACGTGGGTGCCAGCCGCCTGGGATCAGGCCATGGTGTACAGGCAGCTCATGGTCATCGAAGGAATGGACACGGAGGCCCGCCAAGAGCCCCTCAAAGGACCACGGCCAAAGGCGAAGGTGCTTCTCCTTTGAATGCTGTTAATCTGGAGTGGTGATCGCCCTCTACGGACCCTTATTCAGTGACGTTAAATTAGGAAAGTTTAGCTTTTTAAAGGAGTGAACGAGTAAACCATATTCCCGTAGTTCCAGAAATCATTGACCACATTCTTCTCACTCTTCTCAGATTAACAAAGGTATCAAGTTGTGTTGAGAAAAACCGCTTTATATTGGGACCTATGGTCTATCTGATGTTGTTTCGCCCTTTTGTAGCTTGGTACCCAAAGAAAATGCGCAACTCCTTACGTTTCCGGCGTTTTTAAGCGGCCACTTGTAAAATATTAACACGTTGGACTACTCAGTGCATGTTCTTGGGCTGTTGTATTCAGCATGCGCAAAAACCGTATTAGGGGAAACAATGCGGAAAAACATTTTTGCAGTTAAAACGGAGATAGAAAACAGTAACACCATATGAACCTTGAAACCATTACCAAAACGCACGCAGGAAGAGAAGACATCAATGGGGACGTAACGCTTACCGACAATTCTTGCACTATATTTCATCTCAAATATTTCTTTCTCCGTCTCGCTCCGTAAGCTGCATGAAGTTGCACAGACAGTTGCCCGCTAATATATAGCCGTGCAAGAACTAAGCACTCCATTTTCACTAATCTTAGCGGCAAAACCGCGAGAGAAATAACTGTCTCGGCATTCTTTATGCTACAGAAGCTGCTTTTCTATAACGCCCATTTATCCCGCCTCTTTCAACCAAAGTATGAGAATTAGTAAAACATTGTCTACACTTTTCGATAGTTTTGCATAGCACAAATTAACATGAAGAACATTTTTTCTATGCTGAGCTTTCCCTTTTCAATGCGCCTCCTCCAACTGGCCCAAATCTTGTGTGTTGATTGCAAGAAGAAAGCTTTCGTTTCGTCCTAAACTCACTTTTTAAGGCGAAAGCCTTTTTAGGCTCGTGGAATGAAATCCCGTGCGCGAGATGTGTCACATTCCGCGATATTCCGCGAGCAACCCCACACTTCAACGCGCGCCAAGAAACGCCACGCGACATGAGCGATATTGTAGCATTCAGACTCGCACTTGCCGGAAAAGGTGTGACAGATACTGCGCCTTTCCTTTCCTATAAACTGTTTATAATTATATGTAGCACTGCAACGAATGCGGATAAGAGGCAAACGATGAGAGGCAAATGATAGGAGATGAAGGATAGGCTTTAGCCATATTCTCCACTTAAGAGACATCTAAGAGATCCTCTTTTTGCTGCCAGTTCCCGCTCGTCTAGGTTTGTGGAGAATCGCTGACCTCGCACAGCATCTTTGGAGTACTTTAAAGATAACGAGTCCAGGAAACGTGACAAAAAAGTGGCATCGTAGAAGTCGAACGAAGAAAGATCTGGAATGTCGGAAGGATATCCTGCTACTGTGATAAGTGTACGATGCATTTCAGCTCCTGTCACAGCCTGCGACCCAATAATTCAAATCCGTGCTCATTGTTACTCCTCGGTGCAAAATGGTAGCAGGAGCTAGCGGACGTGTCTATGCAGCAAAAACTAGAAAGTGAATGAGGCAATCGATATCCCATTGCGTACGCCTAGCCTCAGTAATACAGATTCAATTCATGCCTGTGCATACGGCAGTGTAACGGCCGACAGCCAGGCACGAGTTCAGGCGGCGCGTGCCGAAAAGCGTATTGCCGTCTTAGATATATATCCCAGACAACCAGGTGGTATCCTCTGGACATCCACCTAATATTGCCATGAAGATATCCGATATCCATATGATGCCCTTAAATGCCCACATGATGTCCGCTGGGCATCCTCTGGACACGGGTTTGGTCACAGAATGGAAATTCACAGAATATCCCGGGAAGTCCCACTTAGATGACATGAAGATATCCTGTCAACATCTTCAGAACATATTTTAACTTTCCGTGCGATGTCTTATTGACATTTTCTCTCAGTCTTCTGGATGCCCAAAATGGATGTTTTGGACATCAAATATGCGTGCACCCTGAAAATTCCATCGAACTTAAGCAGTTGCTTCATGCACATATAAAAAGAACATGAACGGACAAGCTAAACTTCTTTTGAATTTTTTTATTTAACGCTGCTCAGTTCTTTTGCTTGGTCACTTTGCTATCTCCATTTGCTTCATTCACAACTTTCAGTGAACTGCAAAAGCAGAAAAAAGCACATACTGATGGCAAGTAAACCTAGTAAGATATCCGCAAGATCGGACATTGTGATCATTTGTGGACATCATATGGATATCAGTGGTTGTCTGGGATATTGTAGGGTCAAAATCTTGTGACGCTAAGGAATCAGTACACTGAAGCTGGAAGAAGGTAAAAACAACGCTCATAATGCATGGCTACTGCTGTGTAAATATATTGTAAAGCAAACGCGTACATGTTTTTTTTTTTTCACTTTATCTCGAATTTTGCCGGGATAACGAACAGGGGGGTCGACGAGTGGCAGCGAAGAAGAGTGAGATTTCCTCGAGCAGTTCCGAGGTTCTGGGCAACCCTGACCTCTTCGTGGCCAGCCGTACGATTCAGAGCCCGAGTTCGCCGAGTTCGCCCAGCACACCGCGCAATAAAGCAGACAAGCCCGGCCCCGGCATGGTCCACGACTCTGGCACTGTCCACGTGTCGCGACGGCTGAGTTCCATCAGGCGATCCATGATGCGCCCAAAGCCACGCGCTGTAGGAGACGGTGCGTCGGAGGGGACTAAGAGCTCAAGGCCCGTGGCAGCTTCCACTGGCACAACGAGTCATGACCCAACCGACGTTCAGCCTCACAAGACAGGTTTAGACCGGGATGCATCGCCATTCGTGGGCCCATGCCTACCTGAAGCGGCGGTGTCAGTCGACAGCCAGATGGACGTTGCAGACTTACCAGTGCCAGAACCTCAATTGGAACCAGCTGCACCATGCATCCCTGAGATGGTTGAAGACGGAAAGGCCTCGGGAAGAGTACAAGATGTAGCCAATGTCCCGCAAAATGAGCAGGCCAAACAGTCGCGAAAGGAGAAACGAGACCAGAAAGCGGCTTCCAAGAGCAAGCTCTCGACTAAGTCCAGCGCGGCTGAGGACTCTGCCGTTAAGCCCGATCTGAAGGAGGGCGCCGTGTCACAAGGCAGCGGCGCTTCTGCGAAGAACCTGGCAGGCGCGCAAGGGCAGCGCGTGATGGGGCTTAACGCGACAGCTGAAGAGGACGCCCCCGCTAAACCTGACGCAGGGAACGCAGCAGCCTGTTTGCAGGAGGAGCCAAAGGCAGTGCTAAAACGATTGAAGGTGAACATTTTTCTAGTCAGACGTTTGGGAGCGAAATGCATTTAACGTGATGTTGAGGCACTGTTCGTTGAAGCTGTCTACAAACAGTGCATAAAGGCAGTTGGCGCGCTATTACAGGACAGGAATAGAGTGAGACTTACGTAGAAACGGTCTCTACCACTGACGCATTTCGGAAATGCTAGAAGTGTTTCTTTTCTTCTTTATCTCCTTTTATTCTCTTCTGCTTCACGTAATTTGTACATATATTTGGTTTGAACATGTATGAGAAATTGCATTGGTTGTTTGCAGTTTTATTTGAAACTGAAACAAAATTCTGACCATGACGTTGGAGTTGATCTTGCGAGGCTGGTATTCTTACAACCTTCGTTAAAGTTGTTGTTTTTTAAGCTTTAGTATAAATATTGGCGACTGCAGCCATGAAATTAGGACACGCCTGCTTTTGGGAAAGAGAGCAATTGTTAACATTGACCGCCTAGTAAAGAGCAGCGACATTAGTCTGCCAACCAAGATCCGTATAATTCGTGCTATGGTCTTTCCAGTTGTGATGTATGGATGTGAGAGTTGGACTGTGAAAAAGGCTGACCGCCGAAGAATTGACGCGTTTGAATTGTGGTGCTGGCGAAGACTCTTGAGAGTTCCTTGGACTGCCAGAGGATCAAATCAGTCGATATTGTCGACCATAAACCCTGACTACTCATTGGAGGGTCAAATTTTAAAGTTAAAGCTCAGCTACTTTGGTCATCTGATGAGAAGAGAGGAGTCGCTGGAGAAAGTTTTGATGTTGGGAAAAGTTGAGGGTCGCCGGAGAAGGGGTAGGCAGCGAACGCGATGGTTAGATTGCATCCTCGAGGCACTGCAGATGAAGTTATGTGATGTTAGGAAGATAGTGAGAGACCGGAAAGCGTGGCGTGACATGGTCCATAGGGTCACGAAGAGTCGGGCACGACTGAACGACTGAACTGATAAATATTGGCATTTATATTCGTGCGTGGTTATCTGAAAACTAGTTGAGCTACAAGGCTGCTTCGTGCCTTATTCACAATTCTAAATTTCGTGTAAATGGCCGGCAATTTTCGTTCCTGTCGAAATCTGGCGCTGCTCAAGCTTGTTCTTACTTCCGCTGACTAGACAAGGCGATTGGTACAGTCTGATGAGGCAGGAAGCGCAGCTTCCATATCCAGGTATTACTGAGTACGGGACAGCAACATATTTTTCCTCAAAAAGATAAAATGTAATTGATTTGCTCTATCAGCCACTTTTTTTTCAACGGAATCATAACTGCAGCGATGCAGTTCATTCACTGTTGACGTTGAATGTCTAAAGTACCAACACGTGTGTTCTCCTTCACGGCAAAGGTACCTGTAGGCTGTAGTTGGGTGTGTCGTATACTAGACTTCCATCACGCTTCAGTGCCTCTGTGTTGCTTCACTACGCATCCTGTGACATCGTGCACGCAGTATTTGAGCCCATTATTTGCATACTGCGCAGGAAGAAGTGCTAAGGCGGAAGCACCGGCAGCACCGGAAGCATGGGAAGGTGGCCCCACATCCAGCTGAGGTCAGCGCCGAGCCACATGACGTCGCCAGAGCGGCGGGTGCAGTCAGTCCTGCAAGCGATCCGGCTTGCCAGCCTGGCGTTGTACGCGTTCCTTCCATGTCCACCATCGACAAGACCAGCGCGTTTCGCTATTTACTACGTAATCTACTCTTGAGACCGGAAGAGCGCGCAGGCTTGCCCCAGCGAGGAAGGGCTCCTCCTGACGAACATACACCAAAGGAGAACATCGCAGAGCGTTCACCCTGGTTTTCACTCGACAGACTGCGGGCAGCGCCTTCTGCTGGGCTCGGCCAACAGGAGGTTACATCTGCTACGACGATGCCTAGGCAGAGAATTCACACTCCTCAACCAAAGGTCGCTGGTTCCAGAGGCAGTGGCTCTTCTGGCGTGCTTAAGGGCAGTGCTTCACCGGGTCCTGGGCAATCCACGGTCGTCGAGCATCAGCCAAAGGCTTCCATAACATCGCAAGACGCCAAACGTGATGCAAGGAGGGTGCTGAAGGCTGAAAATGCGAAACGTAAGGTCGTCAGCTCATTTCAGGAACGTCATGAACGGCGGAAATCAATGCCCTCTGTTCCGGGCAGTTCTGGTCTGAAGAAAGCTTCCGGAAGTCAAGCGGAGCTTCATGCCTCACGCTTGCAAAGGACAAGGGCAGCTGCAAGCGGAACGAGTCGACAATCGCCGATCTCTGCATCGACTCGTTCGAAGCGCTCCAAACGCGAGCGCTCCGCCAGGAATATTGGGCGTGAGTCGAAGAAAGCAAATAACGACCAACAGAACAACGAACACAAGGATGTGCGGCCGAAACATAACCGTTCGGAAACATGATCATCTAAGACACGTCTCCACTCGAGCGTGTGAATGCGGCGCTGCTGAGTGGGAAGCTTACAGCGAAAATCCATTGCACCATTTTCATGCTACTGACTGAAAGTGCAGGGACTCGGTATTATTTTTTGCGCATGCGATAATTAAGGTGCTGAGAGTTTGGATATTTGCGCCAAGGCGCGCAGCATTGCCTTGGAAAGTAAAGTAAAACTTGGCAGTTATAAGAGGGCCGGACTACCGGGACTCCGATTATAGTCCTTTTAAAATGCGCTACCTATAAATTTTTTAAGTCGAAATTGGTGCAGCTAACTCCCAATGTGCGTTTCTCGCTTGCAAGTTCGCTGAAGGATGCGCATATAAAGGGCCCATTGTTTCTCGATACAGAGTGTAAACAATTGTTGTTATACTTGTTATACTTTTCTGCAGATCTGTTATATATACTTTCCATGCAGTATGGGGTCACCACATGGCCCACTAGTAGAACGTGTAAAAGTTTTCCTTGGAGCCGTTCCCAGTGCGCTTATCCCGACAACAAAACGCACCACTACAATTGGAGGCTAAGAGGAGGAAGACCACTGGAACTGACCGGCTCCATCACTTCAGGAAGGTCTGGAGGCGTTTCAGGACCTTTTTTTTTTTGAGGGAGGCCTGCTGAAGCCTCAGAAGCACGCAGTTTCTGGTGGATCTGTATCTGGTGGCAAATAAAAGTGTATAAAACCAAGCAAATCTCTCAAAAACGTGCAATGTGTTTGCAAGAGACGACATGTTCATTTGATGCTCATTTCGGTTGGCAGAATAGCTGAACGGCATAGGGCGCACCAGGCCAGCAGAAGAGGTTGCCATCGCGTTAGCTCTGACCGACCCCTCCACCAAAGTAGTTGTAAGCGATTCCCAACAGGCAATTCGTAACTTCGATGCAGGTCGTATATCCCGACAGGCACACACTATCCTCCGATCTCTCAACTTACCGTCTACACCTCGTCTTCTCATATGGACCCCAGCTCATAAGGCGCTCAGCGGGAACGCACAGGCGCATGCTCTAGCCCGAGAACTCAGCTACCGGGCGGAGCACCCTCCTCAGCCTGCCGCTTCCTGACACTCCCCAAGGCACTCATTCACGCCTTGTTACATACACGGACATCCTCCAGCATTATCGGCTCGAACGGTGTCTATACCCCCCTGCACACCGGGAACTATCCCGGCGTGAGGCCGTTCATTGGCGCAAAATACAAACAGGAACCTTTCCCAACCCATGGCTATATAGCAAAATTTTCCCAAATCTTATTGCACCTAGCTGTAAACACTGCTCACAACCGGCCACATTCATTCACATGGTGTGGACATGTATACGACACAACGCAGACAATACAGCTACAATGGATGCGTAAGAGTCCCTCCTGCGTACCACCGAGCTCGCCCAACAGCGCCAGCTCATTTTGCGCGCATTGGAGGCCGCAGAGTCCCAAGGGATCCCTGCTGACCTTCTCTAAGCAGTGCTACCAGTCTTTCGGCTCGTTCCCCTTCTTTGGGAGTAAATAAAGAGTTTATCATCATCATCATCTCATACGCAGCAGAGACATGACTCTGTAACGCGGCCTGTTGAAGCCTAGCCCGGAATCATAGCGTGGGGCAAAATTGTTGATTTGCCTTTCTGTCTGATTTGTCATCATCGCGGCTGCGCGAAACATCCTATCCCAAAGGAATTTCTCCAGGAATTAAAATTGGAGGTATATTGGAGACAAAGTTTCTATTGGGAAGGGAGAGGGAGGCTGTATTTGAGAATTAAAAATTGTGGTAGTCGCCAATGTAAAAGATTCGTTACGACCTAATGTGTTGTCTTCAAAAACAATTCTGACCACTGCGGAATCTAGATTGCACAAATGCCAAAGCTGGAGCGTTGCTGCTGCACACGGTGCATCAAGTTTAATGTCATCATTACCAACTAAATGTACCGTCATTAAAAATGCTACTGCCATCATTGTCATCATCACTATTTGCGTAATTGTCATTTGTTTGTTAAAGCGCCCGGGTGGGGATCCAAAGGATAAAGGTTCGATTCTTGGTGGAACTACAATTATATTTTTGATGGCGCCATCAGGATGATATATTGACAAGAGACATCAGCGCAAAACTCCCATGCACAGATTCGACTCACAGATCCCGCTCACAACTCGCGCACGGGATTTAGTTCCACGAGCCTAGAAAAGATTTTCGCCTTAGTAAGGTGCGTATTAAGTACCTTCTAGTAGAGGTGTACAGGCAACGGCACTCGCTAGCAGCGAGCTGCGGTGAGAGCATTGCAGGATTGCTCCGGCCACGGCTCTGGCGCACCCGGCGTTGTGAAATGGGTAGCAAAACGCGAAACCGAAGACATCGCAAAAGCAAACGTGCCAATGGGCGTTTGGGCAGAACTGTGTGGCTTGGGATCGATATCGAGTTTTGAAGCCATAGTTGCACAAAGCTAGCTGCGCCGCGTTTCGCCTACGCCGCAGTTTGGCCTTCAGTCGACCTGCAGGCGTGTGACTAGCGGCGCGCAGCGCGCTTGCCGCACGTGTAGTGCCAGGGTGTCGAATCAAACGTTACTAGACTAGGTCTGGTAAAGTTGGTCGAGCTGGAACCAAACCGGAACCGAACCCAAATTTTTGCTGCCATCTTGAAACTGAACCCGAACCGCAACAAATCGAAGGAATCGTTCCGAATCAGTTCGCGGCACGATTCCGGCCCATTTTTGCTGGCAACTTAAACTTCATTATTTTTTTCTTTTATTGCTGCTTGTAAAGCGCTCTTCTCGCTTATTTCCAAAGAGCCAGTGCGCACCGCAAACGTCGCAACTATACTGAAAAACCGTCGCTTGCAAAATGGTGACGAGAACAAACAGAAATATATTTCTTGATACTGCACAACGGACGCGACAAGGGGGCCCGTTACGCTGTATCAAGAACTATGAAACGCGAACTCGCCCAAGTATCTACATCAGTGAAAATATTGTTACCTGGAAACGCGGGACCAAAGTGATGTGCTCACTGACGAAGACGACGACCGAGGAACACGGGCACGACAAAGCGTTGTGAAAGAGGACGACGCTGACAGAGTGGACACTGCACGGCTACTGAAGTCTCAGCGTCGAGTTCAGCCCATCGCAGTGCTGTTACATTACGTACATCCCCGTAACATCTTGGTGGAGGTCGTGGGTTCGACACAATCTGACGCTGGATCTCCGCAGTGGCTGTCACCTCGGAATCGTCACGACGACAACCGACGCGGCTCCATCTACCTCCGCAACTCCAACTGTTGTCGTAGCCCACCCCCGTGACCCTGGCCTATTCTGCGGTACAGATGAGGTCGATGTCGAGGACTGGCTTTCGCTTTATGAGCGTGTTAGCCAGCACAACAGGTGGGACGCCACGCTGATGCGGGCCAATGTCGTCTTCTACCTTACTGGCACGGCACGCGTTTGGTTCGAAACGCATGAAGCAGAAATATCCTCCTGAGATATTTGCAAACAAATACTCCGTGACCTGTTCGGAAAACCAGTTGGCCGTCAACTCGCCGCCAAGAGCGACCTCGCCAAACGTGCCCAGAGATCTACCGAACCTTATATTACGTATATACAAGATGTTCTGGCCCTCTGCCGAAAAGTTGATAAAGACATGCCAGAACCTGATAAGGTGGGGCAGATCCTCAAAGGCATAGCCGACGATGCCTTCAATCTTCTAGTCTCTCGGGACTGTGCTACGGTTGACTCCGTTTTGCAGGTTTGTCGACATTTCGAGCAGGCCAAACACAGACGCATTGCACATCGCTTCGATCGGCTCCCCAACAGTGCCCCTACCTCTACGTGCGAGGATCTGCCGACCCTAAGGCAACATTCCAACACTGAAAATGTGACACGCATCGTGCGTCGTGAACTTGAAGCGCTCGCTCCTGCTGCATCCAACCCACCCTCGTCGGACAGCAACCTAGCGACGATATCCCTCATTCAAGCCGTCGTTCGTCAAGAGGTTGCCAACTTGGGCGTCCCCTATAGCCACACCGTGGAACACCACAGTTCGAGCCCAGTCCCTCCCATGGTCGCCACCGCTACACCCCGCAACACCTACGCGCCACGCTACCGATACCGAAATCCTGATGAGTGGCGCACCCCTGACGACCGGCCGATCTGTTTCACGTGCTCGCGTATTGGCCACATCGCTCGCCACTGCCGCAGCCGCTGGACATCACCACCTCGACGTTTTCCTTACGTTGACCGCTACTCCAATTACGGTCACCCCCGTTTCACGCCTTGTTATGAGCCGCCCCGCACCGATACTACTCCGCCTCCTCCTGTGTCCAGTCGGTCTCCTTCCCCGCCAGCCCGCCGTTCCCGTTCACCTCTTCCTAGCCGCAGTTCCTCGCCGTCCTCTGCCGGCCGCTTCACGGGAAACTAGCCAATGTAGCTCCCGAAGGTGACGCTGCATTGTTACCCCGACCTGGAAATCCTCTACTGCCCATTTCTTCGCCCTGTAACCTCCTCCCCCTGTTCGTGGACGGTGTTCCCGTCTCTGCCTTCATTGACACTGGTGCCCAAGTCTCGATCATGAGCTCATCGTTTTGCCGCCGCCTCAAAAAAGTACAGACCCCCGCCGCTTCGCCCACCGTTCGTGTTGCCGATGGCAGTACTGCTGCCGTCCCTGGGCAGTGCACTGCCCGAGTCACCCTTGCCGGTCATCACATCCCTGTTTTCTTCACCATCCTCAACCAGTGCCCTCACAATGTGATACTCGGCCTTGACTTTTGAACGGCCCACTGTGCCCTTATCGACTGCTGCAGCGGCCTTCTTTGTTTGGACCTACCTGTCTGCTCAGTACATCCTCCATCTGCACCCCGCCTTCGCTCCACTGAGTTCGCTTACCTGCCCTCTGACTCTGCTGTTTACCTACCTCTGTCCCCTTTCCCGCCTGTGCCGGACGGTGACTATCTTGCTTGCCCTATCACCGAGGTCTTTCTTGACCGCAACGTCGTTCTTCCTCATCTCACTGTATGCGTTACTCAGAAAAGCACCTACCTTCCTATCCTGAACTTCAGTCTGTCACCCCAAGTTCTCTCCGAAGGAATATCCTTTGCTACCTGTCCCCTCTCACAGACTGCACCATTTGTGCACTCACTCCTGGCCCACATTTAAGCGTCCTTCCAACACCCGTACTCTCCACCACAATTACCGACCCTATTTCCGCAATGATTGCCTCTTACCTCAGCCCCGAACACGCTCAGGACCTGCACAACCTTTTGTTATCCTTCTCCGACATTTTTGACTTTGCTGCCGGTTCTCTGGGCCAAACATCAGTTGTGACTCACCGCATTGACACCGGTGATGCAAAGCCTGTACATCGGAGGCCTTATCGTGTGTCCCTTTCTGAGCGCCAGGTCATCCAGCAGGAGGTCGACAAGATGTTGGGCAACGATATCATCGAACCTTCGAACAGGCCCTGGGCATCTCCTGTCGTGCTCGTTAGAAAGAAAGACAACAGTTGGCGCTTTTGTGTCGACTATCGACATCTGAACAAGATTACAAGGAAAGATGTTTACCCGCTGCCGCGAATAGACGATGCCTTGGAATGTTTACATGGAGCCCGCTACTTTTCCTCCATCGACCTTCGTAGCGGCTACTGGCAGATCTCTGTTGACGAACAAGACCGCGAGAAGACAGCTTTTGTCACACCCGATGGACTTTACCAATTTAAGGTAATGCCTTTTGGACTTTGCAACGCCCCTGCTACGTTTGAACGAATGATGGACTCCTTACTCCGCGGCTTCAAATGGACAACTTGTCTATGTTACTTGGATGACGTGATTGTCTTCTCGCCCTCGATCGAAAGCCATCTTCGTCGCCTTTCTTCCATCTTGGCACTTTTCCGCCGTGCCGGACTTCAACTGAACTCAAAAATGTGCAGTTTTGGTCGCCGCGAACTTAAAGTGCTTGGCCATTTGGTGAATGCCACCGGCCTGCAACCCGATCCCGACAAAGTTCGCGCTGTCAGTGCGTTTCCATGTCCCCGTTCACCCCGTGATGTCCGCAGCTTTATAGGACTGTGTTCTTATTTTCGCCGGTTCGTCCCAAACTTTGCCGCTGTTGCTCGTCCTCTCACCAATCTGCTGAAGAAAGGCGTTTCTTTCTCATGGGGACTAGAGCAGGCTAACGCATTCTCCACCCTCATCGCTATTCTCACCAATCCTGCTGTGTTGGCTCATTTCAACCCGTCTGCCCCAACGGAACTTCGCACCGACGCCAGTGGCCACGGGATTGGTGCCGTTCTTGCACAGCGACAACGCGGCCAACATTGCCTTATTGCCTACGCCAGTCGTCTCCTGTCATCAGCAGAACAGAACTATTCTATTATGGAACGGGAGCGCCTAGCTCTCGTTTGGGCCGTTAGAAAATTCAGACCCTACTTGTTTGGCCGACCCTTCACTGTAATCACCGATCACCACGCCTTATGTTGGCTCTCTTCCCTCAAGGATCCTGCTGGCCGCCTCGGCCGCTGGGCACTGCGCTTGCAGGAGTATACCTTTTCCGTTGTATACAAATCCGATCGGCTTCACCAGGATGCAGACTGTCTGTCCCGTTATCCCGTCCATCCCCCTTCTTCTACTGACCATGTGTCGGACCCCTGTGTCTTCTCTCTATAGGACTTTTCCCATATAGCCGACGAACAGCGGTTGGACCCAACCCTCAGTTCTCTTATCGACCGCCTCCGCACACACAGCCGTGACTCTTCCCTCGCCCTGTTCTTCCTTCATTGGAATACGCTATACCGCCGCAACATGCGACCTGATGGCGCTGAGCACTTGCTTGTCGTTGCCCAACACCTACGCTCTGCCGTTCTCGAACAAATGCACGACGCCCCTACAGCTGGTCATCTTGGCCTCTCACGCACATACGACCGCGTGCGCCGGCGTTTCTTCTGGCCTGGACTCTACCGCTCTGTCCAACGTTATGTAGCCGCTTGCGACCTCTGTCAATGCCGGAAGAAACCCCCTGTGCTACCACCTGGACACCTGCAGCCGATTGCTATCCCGACTGAGCCATTTTCTCGTGTTGGCCTTGACCTCCTAGAGCCCTTCCCCGAGTCCTTGTCAGGAAACAAATGGATCGCTGGGGCCACCGATTATGCCACGCGGTACGTGATTACACGCGCCATTCCAACCAGCTGCGCCACAGACGTTGCTGACTTCCTTTTGTACGACGTCATACTACACCATGGTGCTCCCCGTGAACTACTTACCGACCATGGCCGCTGTTTCCTTTCCCGAGTTGTTGAGGAAATACTTCGTTCTTGCTCCGTTCGGCACAAGTTCACCACTGCGTATCACCCTCAGACGAACGGCCTTATGGAGCGTCTTAACCGCACACTCACCGACATGCTCGCAATGTACGTATCCGACAGTCATCGCGACTGGGATATTAGTCTGCCATTTGTCACATTTGCATGTAACTCTTCCCGTCATGACACTGCTGGGTACTCTCCATTCTATCTTCTCTTTGGAAGAGACCCCTTACTGCCCTTCGAAACTTTGCTTCCCGCCGCTGGCCCCCTCACAACCTCTGCCCGCGATACCATCGCCCGAGCCGACGCTGCTCGCCAGATTGCTCGTCACAATCTCACCATCTCTCAGGAAGCTCACAAACGCCGCTACGACACTCACCACCGCGATGTGCACTATCCTCCCGAATGTCTGGTGTTGCTCTGGCTTCCGTACCGTCGTGTGGGGTTGTGTCAAAAACTTCTGCCCCGCTACACAGGTCCTAACCGTGTACTACGCCCAGTGACCGACGTGACCTATGAGATTTCACCGCTCCACCCAAAGTCACCGACTGCTACACCCACTTCCGAAACGTACATGTCGCCCGCCTAAAGCCATATTACTCCCCCTCCACATCGCGCGCCTAATACGCACCGGGACGTTGCCTTTTGCCGAGGGGGGTAGTGTTACCTGGAAACGCAGGACCAAAGTGATGTGCTCACTGACGAAGACGACGACCGGGGAACACGGGCACGACAAAGCGTTGAGAAAGAGGACGACGCTGACAGAGTGGACACTGCATGGCTACTGAAGTCTCAGCGTCGAGTTCAGCCCATTGCCGTGCTGTTACATTAAGTACATCCCCGTAACAATATATTGCTTCATGTCTAGCACCATTGCAATCTCTGGTGTCGAGCTATCTTATCCCGAACACGGGTTGCCGCTGCACTGCTCAGTGGAGTAGCTGCTCAGTTCTAGAGCATTCCTCGACAGGGGACTAATAGCATATAATTCCTACGTTCAGTTACATATTTAGAAAAATAATTATTAATCATGCACAACTCGAAAACAAAGTCATGAATCTGCTTAAAAATGTCACGCAAATCATTTAAATTTCCTATCGTTCGACGACGCCGCAATGGGTCGCATGGCACGTTCATAGCAGCCGTATGCGACGCAACGCCATTAACTGAGGCACAACAACGACGCAACGTCCCCATATGCAATTTGGTTGAACGAGACTTCAGAATAGCAAGCCGACGCTGACGGTGGGAAGGCCACTTTGGACAGCAATTTCCCGGTCTGTTCTTGAGTTGTATCTTAACTTAGCCCAAAGATGTATCCATACGTCGATTTCGCCTTTTGTAATCTGTTTCTTTTGCCCATAGCCATCTATGCTGGTTTTATATCTTTTAGGAAGTTAAACTGTGCCAGGAGGAAAGCTCTGATGTTCAAATTTGAAGTCTGAATGAAGCAACCCAGGTAGCACAAAGTGGGCTATGAAGGGTGGGCCCCGGTAGGCCCGATGTAGGCAATGCAGGACAGCCCCGGTGGGCTCAATGTGGGTGCTGCAAGAGGGGCCGGCGTAGGCCCGAAGGGGGCTGTCGACAAAGCCCCAATGGGCCCTACTAGGGGCCGATGCAGGCAGCCCATGCGGGGCTGCCGACATTTTTCCGCCATTGTTAAAAGGGCACATCCCGCCAACTCCCCCCGATGGTCCTACTTTGGACCTATTTGGGCAGCCACTTTTGAGGAACATTTTTTTAATTTCAGTAAGCCCCTCAGATAATGACATAGGACCAATGCGGGTTCTATAGCGCTAGCCGCACTTGGGCTTGCCCACAATATTCTCATAGGGGTCCGACGCAGGAAATTGATGGAAAGCCCTAGTCCAAGTTTTCCCAATCAATATTTATGTACATATTTAAGTAATTATTTTATACATGTCTGCACTTTCTAAACAGCCACAATATTAAATTTTACATATTTCATAACATTCATCTAGCCGAAATAACTTCATGATATGGAGGTGTGTTTTCTGAACAGTAATATTGTGCTGGGAGTTGCAGGCTGTCCAAAGCAACCACATAAGAGGCAACAGTTAGCATTCAGTTTGTTTTAGTATTTGTAGCGCAATTTGCATGAGCGCGAGAACTAAAGCCATGTAAATTTCTAATCGACTAAACATGGCAACAACTGTTACACAAATCATCTATACCAGTAATTTAGGGCAACATCTAATGCAAATAAAGGTTGGAAACAATGATTACGCAATTGCACGCACGCCTTCTAGCCCCATTACGGCCGATGTAATACCTACAGCGGTTTTGTGTGGGCAGCCCCAATCGGGCTGGGTGTTGGTTTTGAACCTAAAGCCCACTTGCTGTTGCACGTGCCTTCAAATTCCCCGCAAGGGACCAATTTTGGTATCATGCGGGCCCTCCCGCCTTCCAGCCCCATTACGGCACATGTGGGATATAAAGCAGTTTTATGTGGGCAGCCCCAATTGGGCTGGACATTGTTTTTGAACCTAGAGCCCATATGCTGTTGCACAGGCCTTCAAAGTCCCCACAAAGGACCGATTTTGGTACCATGCGGGCACGCCCGCCTTCCAGCCCCATTAAACCCTATATGGGACCTAAAGCGGTTTAGCTAAGGCTGCCTCATTTGGGCTTCACGAGGGCTTGCCCAAATTGAGCCCTTATTCATATTTCACCTGCCCTCAAGTAACCTACAAGGGACCGATTGGGGCAGCATGTGGGTATGTCCATTTTCTTGCCCCACTACGGCCGATGTTGGTCCCACAAAGATTTAAGGGGGGCGGCCTCATTTCGGATCTATGAGGGCTTTCCCATAAAAAGCCTACATTTAGGTTGGATTGCCCTCAAATATCCGGCAAGGGACCCTTGTGGTCTGTATGCAGGAATGTGCTCTGCATTAGCCCAAGAAACGCCGCTATGGGGCCCATGCAGGAGGACCAGGGGCAAGCCCAAATGGGGCTTGCCCACTTTTGACCCATCGAGGACCGATGCAAGTTTTATGATGGTTGCCCCAGCCCCACTTGCCTACATCGGACCTACTGGGGCCCCACATTCTGTGCTACCTGGGAAGGAACTGAGTGGAATTACCGGTACGAGTATAAATTCAAAAGCTCTATTTTGGTTTGGCCCTCCGGGGTGGCGTAGTGGTTACGGTGCTCGACTACTGTTCCCAAGGACGCGGGATTTAATCCCGGCATGGACGGCAGCTTTTCGAGGTAGGCGAAAAGCAAGGCGCCCGTGTGCTGTACGATGTGAGCGCACGTTAAAGAAACGCAGGTGGTCGAAATTTCCGAAGTCGTCCACTACGGCGTCTCTCATAGCCTAAGTCGCTTTGGGACGTCAAGCCCCACAAATGTTCTATTTGGTTTGCTATTCTTTTGGCCCCCACCTACAACTACGGTGTTGAACACAAAAAGTGTTCATCGCTTTATCCGCTATCACTGATGCAAATACCTATGACCGTCTGAAAAGTGGCAATGAAAATCAGAAATGCCCTATTGCGAAAAACGTAAATAGCTTAGTTCACGGGATGCGCGGTGACGATGGAGGTCGGGACAAAAACCTTAGAGGGAAGAGGACAATCGGAGCGAAGGAACCTGCGACTATACTCCGTTACATACATTAGGTGCAACGCAGCGAAAACTACGCAAGTAGTCCGGCCGCAAGAAAAAAAAAGAGGTGTATCACTACGCGCTCATTTCGTGACTGAGTGGTTTTTGCCGAAACGGGCTTTAGTATTCAGACCATACATGTTTGCAATAACTTGCTTCGCGTGCCTGGACATCTTCGCAATGCGGATCTTATAGAAAAAAAATCCGCCCCGAAGAGGCAGCCGAGATCTCTGCGTTGCGCAGGGCGGAGGGCACCGCGCGCTGGCATGGTTGCGGGTCAGCGAAAACGCGACACGAACGAAAACGACAAACAACACATACAAATTCACCAAATCTGATCTTTTCTTCCTAGAAAAGGTGCGTTTATGGAGTTGATGGCAAATGTTAGATGTATTAAGCTTCCAGACAAAGAAACTATTATTTTCTGTCGTCAAGAGCAGGCACTATTTTTCATCGCGGATGCAGGGAGTGCGAAAAAGAGCTCTAGTTTGGTGGTGTTGCACTTGATGTATGAAACGGAGTATAGGCTTTAAGGAAAAAACACAAAGGAGGGACTGGTAGCAATTGTGGAATCGGTGAACTGCAGCGTGAGGCCCTGGATATCGTAACACGTTGACCAGCCAGGAAAGGTGCCGAGTAAAACAACATTTGGTCAGCACACGGAAGAGGATTAGTAGCGATCAAGTACCGCTACAGGCGGAAGCACAATATTCCTCTAAAAGCTAACAAGCTGAGTGTAAGGCCGCAGTGAAAAGGGACTCGCACGTGGAGTCGAGCTGGCGGTCGAACCCCCCACGCGCCGAGGCCAAGGAGCGAGCGCTGTTGTTTTTTTTCTCCTTTTATCCCCTTTTCTTAAGCGCGGGCGCTCGGGCGCGCGGGAGGCTTGGTTTGTTTCGCCCCTTCGCCCCGAAGCGTCGCCAAGAAGCGAACGGCAGACGCATCCTTATCAGCCGGGAACAACAGCAGCACATTTCTGTGAACCACTTTACGGCCAGCTCGTCCAGCGATGTCCCGCCGTGGCGCCAAGCATGGGTGCAGGGAGACGCCGTTAATGAAGCTTTTTGCACTGCCACAAGCGCTCACTAAATGTCCTGCAGAAGGCGACAATAGGCGCGACCCTTGGCCCCCTCAAGTAGGCAATCAGCCCAGCGGCCTCCCGCTGTGTCGCGAGACATTGGGTCCGAGCAACGGCGACTGTACACTGCTCTGGGACAGTCCCCCCCCCCCCCTTTTCCTCGAACGGGACGGCGGGGTGGCCTAGTCTCCAGATCCCCTGCGGCGTTCCTTTCACAAAAGCGCCAGCTGCAAGGTCGCGTCGCAAACACGCTGAGGAGGGGAGGCAAAGACAGGCGCCGTGTGAGAGGGTTTGGGGACCAGCGAGTGGAAAGAGTGTGTGTTTTCAATGTTGTATTTTTATTTGACGTAATTAAGGACCTGGGTCCGAGATTATTCCCAACCCACTGGGGTTGGGCATGTTTTTAAATAATTTGATTGGCTGCTTCATTTTCGGGGAGGATACCTAAGGTGACCGCCCTTGGGTCTTTGTTGATGTCTGGTATCAAAAAGCGGTCCTCGGACCATGTTCAACAAACAAGATTGAGGCTCGGTGCTTAGCATGTATTTGCACCCCTAGGCTTTAACCGAAACGCTCGATAGGAAAGTAAGGGCCTGTAAAGTGACTTCTCTGTGTGAGTCTTCATTTTCTTTTAAGTTACAGTTGTCTGTGTGACTTGTTGCTGCAACTTTGCCTATGTATACTATTTTGCTTCTGTAAATATATATCTCCTCCTGACTATCATCAGATCATCGTCTTCTGCTTCTTACCTGCCGAGGACAGCTAAACATCACTCTGAGGATGAGCTGAAAGCGTTTCTTAAGGAAAGAGAAGTAGACTGCCTCAAAGGACTCTGAGACAACAGCAGTTCTCAGAAAACTGAAGAAGTACAGAGGCTGCTGTAGGCTTTTAAAAAGGTGGCCAGAATAACCGAAGACTCTAGCGTTTTGAAATTTTGGGAGGAGGAGAAGTTGCGGCGCCCAGAACTGTATCCAATAGCTACAGGAGCGCTGCTGTGCCATCTATAAAAGTCAGTGTCGAGAGAGCATTTTCCTGACCAAAGTATATAATCTCCAGTCATCGAACTAGGATGACCGTCAGCAACTCTCGACAATGTCCTCTTCCTTCAGTATTTTTTTCCTGGCAAACAAAAAAGCTGGCAGCATGTATTAAGCACATAATAAATATTTATGAGAAGTCATGATGTGATGACATGCTTGTTGTAAATTATGCTACTAATAAACATCGCAAAGAAAGACACATCCGTATAGCCTCAAAGTGGTTCTAGGAGAAGTTGTATAGCGCGCCTATGTAGGCAACCATGACGCGCAGCAAAACATTTATCGCATCGCGTTGCGGCCACAGGAGTGAGACAATTAATCCGGTTCTCCGGCAAACACGATTGACTCCAACCCCAATACGTGGCGGAAGGTACTTTTGTCTGCGCTTTTCGGGCCACAACACAGGGGTGTCTTTACGTTTCACCTCCATATAAAGGCGAAATGCAAAAGCGTCCGCATGCTGTGTGTTATATAGTGTGGGGCCCTCGGCCCCTCTGTTTTGGAGCATATCAATGCAACAACGCAGCCGGCCGCACTCGGCCGGCGCCGACGCTACTGCGCATGTCAGGCAGCCTGGACTCTGACGCGTAACGTTGCACGTGACTCGCCGAGCGTCTAGATAAGCAACGAGCAAACAGCCGCAGGGGGCTTTTTTCCCGCTGGACGGCCCGGGCAGCGGCGTTCGCCGGGAGCTCTAAGTGAGTGTGTGCGTTTTCGAAGCGTCGTGTTTTTGTCCGGTAGCGCAGGCGCTTTCCGGCCTCGCCACTTGCGGCTTGGCTCTTGTGTTTCCACCTGGTTGTGTGGCGTGTTATCGATGCTCGCTTCCTTGTACGGTGCTGTGCAGCAACTCGCAAGATTGTTTTCTTTCACCATGCGTTTCACCATGCCTTTCATCATAGAGTTTATTTTTGACTGCTCAAATTAAAGCGGTTTCTTTTGTTCACGCTGTTGCCGGTCGTTTGTCGCATGGGTGGCGGCTCACGAACCCCCCTGAGTGAGGGCCGAGGCCCACATTTGGCGCCCAACGGGATTTTTTCTGAGCTTTCAGGGAGTTGTTACCCGCCACTTTGAGCACGCACCCGTGCCGCGAGGACCGCCAATGCAAGAGAACCACCCCCGTCCGGAGCCAGCCCCAGTAACTTGCCGGATACAACTGCGTCAAGGAACGTAAGCTGTGGGCCAAACATTTCTCCTCGGAGTTCCATTTCTAATGCTTCTACGCTCAGGTAAACTTACTAATCGTAACGAGCCAACCAACCACACGACTGACAGAATGTCTGACAACGAGGAAAAAGGGGCGGCCGCGGCAGATATGACCGACGTTTTGAGCCGGATAACTACGCTGCTTGAGCGACAGCCACAAACTGAACCACCCACCTTCCGTTTGCAGCTCGCAGTGCCGACATATGAAGGGCACACGGACAAAAAATCTGTAGCAGACTTCCTACAAGAAATGCTTGATTGCCGTAACGCGGAAGCCCTACCAGACGACATTATTTTACAACGCGTTTTGCCAGTGGCCCTGAAGGCTCCGCCGCACGCTGGCGGCGTCGACAGACGTTTCAAAACTGGACTCATTTCGAGTAGTTGCTAAGGGCAGAGTTCCTTCCCCCCGACTATGCCGTCCGCATTAAAGATGAATTGTACACCCGCACACAGGCAGAGGAGGAGAGCCTTTTGGAATATATACGCTCATTTCAGGAACTGTATGAGCGTGCCGACCCCTCTGCACCAGAAACAGAGAAGGTCACACGAGCGATACGTCAAGCCCACCCATGCTTTCAGGCCTATTTGCGGGGGCGTAGCTTTTCGTCACTGGACGATCTCGCAAAAGCGGCTTCTGATATCCAGGCCGCCATGTTAGCCGAATTGTCCTATCGGCCTCCGCCCCCTCCAGAAACCGCCCTGGAGCCCTCATGCGCGTGGCCTGGTGCGCTCACTGCAAATGGGGGACCTCGTTTGCCTCCGCCCCTGGCTCGCTCGGTGGACCCGTTCAGCTACCAAGCTCTTGGATCACCGGGCCCCTTCCCACTCCGAGGCTGGAACCCGGGAGCACCCCCACGGCGTACCCAGGGCCGTCGCCGGTCTGCGGATCCAAGCACGCGGCAAGGTATGGATGACACAAACACTGACTTTCCGGTCTGTTTCCAGTGTGGTGGTCGAGGCCACTACAGAAGCCAGTGCCCAAGTCCCCGCGGCTCTCGTAAGCAGGGAAACGACGACGGCCGGCGGCGGTAAGCAGTTATGACCACTTGCCGGCCCGCAACCTACCGGTCCCGGGCGCCTCCTTGCAGCCGCCCAGCCTCCTTTCAGCCTGCCATGAAGCGCCGGTAGGCGTGCCATGTACACAACCTGCAGCACCTGCCGACTGCCCCGCGGTGTCAGATGCAAGTCGTCGTTCGCCCCCTCCTGCTGACAGAGTTGTAGGTGAAAGTCGCCGTTCGCCCCCTCCTGCTGACGGAGTTGTGGGTGCAAGTCGTCGTTCGCCAGCTCCTGCTGACGGAGTTGTGGGTGCAAGTCGTCGTTCGCCCCCTCCTGCTGACGGAGTTGTGGGTGCAAGTCGTCGTTCGCCCCCTCCTGCTGACGGAGTTGTGGGTGCAAGTCGTCGTTCGCCCCCTCCTGCTGACGGAGGTGTGGGTGCAAGTCGTCGTTCGCCCCCTCCTGCTGACGGAGGTGTGGGTGCAAGTCGTCGTTCGCCCCCTCCTGCTGACGGAGTTGTGGGTGCAAGTCGTCGTTCGCCCCCTCCTGCTGACGGAGTTCGGGGGGCCAAAACCACACCACGATGCAGGGTATTTTGGTCGTCGCACCATCCTGCTGCCACAAAATACAACCGTGAACGACCGCCGGTGAAGCAGAGACGAGAACCGCTAACCCGGCCCAGATCAACGTTGGAGCCTCCGGCATTACCCAAAAAGCTTCAGGAACAAACGGTGAGCGCTGTTCCGTCAACATCTCGTTGTAATGAGACCCACCTTGACAATATGCCGCTGGTTGCGGTGAATGTGGCCGGAATAGAAGTGCCTGCGCTTTTAGACACAGGCTCTACAGTTTCAGTTTTCGGCGATAGAGTTAAAAACGCCTGTGATGCGAAACACCTCCGGTTACGGAGTGTAAGCACCAACCTGCGTATGGCGTCTACTCACGTAGCATCTGCCACCTCGGCAGCCCGTTTAACAGTCACTATCAATGGGCGAAAGATTAGACAGCTCTTCCTACACCTTCCCGGCGTTTCCTGTCCAGTGATATCGGGCCGTAACTTCATAGCCAAGGCGGGAATCGTGATAGACCTTCGAAACCAAACTTACCAGTACGGCATGAATACTGCGGCATTTAAGTTCACAGCACAACCTGGTGCTTTGCATTCACAGTTACTGGCCACAAACAGTCATTCGGACACCGTCACTGGAAGTGGTATTCTCACGGTTTTGAAGTCTTTCAGGGGATCACCAGCCGAAAGGTGCAGAATCGAGAGGACACTGAGGCCCTTCGCAGCAATGTTCATGGAGGCCCCTGGGAAGGTCAACGTTCTGACTCACAGGATCGACACCAGCAGTGCTCGTCCGATCCGGTTCAACCCAAGGCCCTTGAGCGTCCACAAGCGAGCACTGTTGGATGGTGCCCTCAACGAAATGCTGGCCACTGGTGCGGTGAGACCCTCAAAAAGTCCTTGGGCATTCCCTGTTGTTCTCGCGCCTAAGAAAGACGGCACGGCACGGTTGTGCGTCGATTATCGGCGGCTGAACGCTGCAACAGTTCGAGACTCCTACCCCTTTCCATCTGTCGAATCGGTCATGTATTCACTTGGATCAACAAAGTTTTTTACTACTCTTGACTGTAGCAGAGGTTCTCTGCAGATCCCGATTGACCGTAATGACATTGAAAAAACTGCCTTTACTTGCCATCGAGGACTGTTCGAGTTTGTACGGCTACCCTTCGGTTTGTGTAATTCACCTGCCACTTTTCAGCGAGTAATGTATATTGTGCTCGGAGACGCTAAGATTAACTACGCTATGGCCTACATGGATGATGTAGTAGTGTTCTCGGAGAGTCTAGAAGAACACCTCAATCATCTAACCAACGTTCTTCAGCAAATGCAGAATTCAGGTATCACCATTAATCCCAGCAAGGTCCAGTTGGTGGCAAATAGAATCAACCTCCTTGGTTTCGTAGTGGAGCAAGGCACAGTCCGCCCAGATGAAGAAAAACTCCAGGCCATACTGAAGTTCCCACCGCCGACAGACGTCAAGAGCCTCCAGCGCCTTTTGGGCATGGTAGGATTCTACCGGCACTTCATTCCGAACTGCGCCGACCTAGCACGACCCCTCCATCAGCTACTTCGGAAAGGCGCCCGTTGGTCCTGGACGGACACTGAGGATGGATCATTCAGAGCGTTGTCCGTAGCGATCGCGGGTACGGCACGCCTACGGCTTCCCGACCTCAACCTGCCATTCACGGTGCAAACGGACGCAAGTGAGTACGGCATAGGTGCGGTATTGCTTCAGGAGCATCAAGGGAAGCTTTGCCCTTTGGCATTTGCGAGTCATACCCTTACTGGGCCAGATCGCAACTATAGCGTGACAGAGAAGGAATGTCTAGCGACAGTTTTCGCACTAAAGAAATTTGACATGTATTTGGATGGAGCCGAGTCCACCATTCAAACAGATCACCAGGCATTGTCATGGCTCTCAAAGTTGCAAAACCCAGCTGGCCGCCTGGCCCGCTGGGCTCTCGCCCTCCAAAATTACCATTACAGGGTGGAATACCGCAAGGGAACCTTCAATAAGGTAGCAGACGCCCTGTCCAGAGCTCCACTTCCCGGAGAAGGGGGGCAAACACCTGCAATCCTGGCTGTAGCAGCGCCCGCAGACGCCTGGGGAACATTAGTCTCTAGGCAACAGCTCCTGAACGCCCAGAACACTGATGACCAGTGCATCCAGATACGCCAGTGTCTGAGCAGGTCCAGCACAGTACCAGCCGGCAACTACGACAGCTACCTGGAAGCAGCTGACGGCCTACAATTGCGGTATATACCTACTGCTGATGCGGACGGCGGTGAGTCCCCCTTTCGGGTCGTTGTCCCTAGGAGCCTTCGCAAAGCCTTCCTCGAGTACTACCATGACACATGCCTCGCGGGTCATAGCGATAGTAGGAAAACGTATGACAAGTTGTGTCGTATCGTGACATGGCCTCAGATGAGAAAGGACGTCCTCAAGTATGTTCGCGCTTGTCACACTTGCCAGATCGCGAAGCCGAGGGGAGGGAAACCACCGGGCTTCATGCAACCCGTAGAGAGTCGATACCCATGGGAAATCGTGGCCTGTGACGTAATGGGTCCCTACCCCCGATCGGTGAGAGGGAATCGCTATTTGTTAGTGCTCACTGATCACTTCTCAAAATGGGTAGAACTATACGCACTGCGAAAGCTCGACTCTAAGCTAATTTGGGATAAGCTGCTGGAAACGTTCACCCGTTTTGGCTTCCCAGCGCAGCTTATAACTGACAATGCAAGTTATTTCACGAGCAGGACATTTACTGACACTTGTAAAGCTCTCGGAGTACAGCACAAAAAAAACGACACCCTACCCCCCTCAAGCGAACATTACAGAGCGGGTCAACAGAAACCTGAAGACAATGCTGGTGGCTTTCACAGAACGCCACAAGGACTGGGACGCTCGAATCCAGGAGATGGCCTTCGCCACAAGAACCACGGTGAACCGATCCACAGGTTTTACGCCAGCAGCTATTCTTCTTGGTAGCGAAATCCGGCTTCCTATCGAGCACGACGTTACTTCCAGCTCTGAATTACCACCATCCAATTACTCCAGGTTCACCCAGGATCTATCGAGCCGCCTTGCCGGGACCCTGAAGGAGGCCAGAGAAAACCTGGACATCGCCCGCATGGAGCAATGCAGTCAGTACAACAAGGGAAGGCGACACGGGGAAATCACTGCTGGCGACAAGGTCCTCCGCCGCACACACCCACTCAGCGATGCTGCAAAGGGGTTTGCAGCCTCCCTCGTGCCGCGATGGGAGGGCCCTTTCTTAGTAACAAAACGCGTCAGCAGCCTAGCCTACCTTCTCCGAAACATGCATGGTGGTCGGACAATTGGCCCCGTTAACATCAATGATCTAAGACCTTACTACGAGCGTCTAAACCACTAGTACCGGTGTCTTGGACTTTACAACACTTTCATCGTTGTCGCTGCACTCCGAATTGGAACGTCCATACGCAGACCTTCCTTGTTGTCCCCATCCTTTTCCGTTGCTCTACAGGATGCCACGTGATCACCGCAACGAAAGGAGCCTTCCCAGCTATGATGGCAGCTCCGCGGCCTACCGCAGCCGCAGTCATTGCAGGACGGTCCAGACTCCGTACAGTCGACCCGCCTATCTTGCTCCCCCACGGCGTCGGCAAGCAAGGGACGAGGTTCCCGGGCGCTGGCGGCACGTGGCAACTTGGTGCCACATCGGCAACGGCACGATGGCGTGCTTTGCATCGGCCTCCGCCTGGGAGACGCAGGTACGGCCGGAGAGAGGCAGTCTACCGGCACCACCGCCATTCACCGGCCATACCGTGGAGGAGCATCGCCGTAGAGACCCCATCCGGCCCCTCCCCGAGGAAGCCAACGTAGGCTGGTGCTCACTGTGCGATAGATGCATAATCTTTCAAGAGGCGCACTCCCTCAGCGCGCTACACCAGGAGCAGCAGCGGCTGCACGACACATTGCGCCAGGCTCTGCAGCCGGGTGCTCCAAATGACGCTAGGCGCCGCCGGCTCACAGAGTTCGCCGCAGCTCTAATCCACAGCCAAGGCCTGCCCCAAGCACCTGCAGTTCAAGACGCGGTGGCAGCTGACAACCTCTTGGACTTAGACGAAGTCTAATTTGTCGTGAACACCCATGCAGTGCCTTTTGAACCTCATGAACGTTACTCTGTCCATTATGAACAATATTACAGTTCTCTTTTTAACCCCAGGGAGGGGTACCGTCTTGTGAGGGGGGGAGTGTGGGGCCCTCGGCCCCTCTGTTTTGGAGCATATCAATGCAACAACGCAGCCGGCCGCACTCGGCCGGCGCCGACGCTACTGCGCATGTCAGGCAGCCTGGACTCTGACGCGTAACGTTGCACGGGACTCGCCGAGCGTCTAGATAAGCGACGAGCAAACAGCCGCAGGGGGCTTTTTTCCCGCTGGACGGCCCGGGCAGCGGCGTTCGCCGGGAGCTCTACGTGAGTGTGTGCGTTTTCGAAGAGTCGTGTTTTTGTCCGGCAGCGCAGGCGCTTTCCGGCCTCGCCACATGCTGCTTGGCTCTTGTGTTTCCACCTGGTTGTGTGACGTGTTATCGATGCTCGCTTCCTTGTACGGTGCTGTGCAGCAACTCGCAAGATTGTTTTCTTTCACCAGGCGTTTCACCATGCCTTTCATCATAGAGTTTATTTTTGACTGCTCAAATTAAACCGGTTTCTTTTGTTCACGTTTTTGCCGGTCGTTTGTTGCATGGGTGGCGGCTCACGAACCCCCCTGAGTGAGGGCCGAGGCCCACAAAAGTGACACATATGGTTTACATATTATTAGTTTCGGCGTGTATGCTTGGTTCAACCTTGATCTGAATTCTTTGCACTGAAGTCTTTTGCGGAAACCGGGGCGCGCCTAGGACAGGCGCTTATTTTTGATACATAGGGGCGTTCGCCTGCTTGAAACAATCTTTATTTTGGTTGGAATTATGTACCTTTATATTTCTTCCCATTTTCTAGGTTATAATTCGACTCGGGGCAGCATGAATGATTTCTTAATTGATATGGAGCTCTGCGGTTTACGACAAACCCGAGTAATACAATATTTCTTTAAAGCACTCCTGAACCCCCCTGAGTGAGGGCCGAGGCCCACAATAGTGACACATATGGTTTACATATTATTAGTTTCGGCGTGTATGCTTGGTTCAACCTTGATCTGAATTCTTTGCACTGAAGTCCTTTGTGGAAACCGGGCGTAGCATTGTTATGCATGTAATAGTAGATGCTTTGCTTTAGTCTGAAATTCATAGGAAATTTTGAGCATCTGGAAAGTACAGGAAGCATCTTTTTATTTTTTTTTTTCGGTGCGTGCAGGCTTTAATTTGTTGTGTGCCAATGAAGATGATCATTTTCCCTCATCTTGCTCCAATCGTCGGTCACTCATTATAAAAATTTTGTTGAGGTCTGTAAAACCAAGTGGAGCCCGTCACATCCGATGACAAAAACAATAGGCGGACTATAAATTTCCAGCTTTTATTACATACTGGAACAGGAAAAAATCCAGTGTTAAAAAAGTGGGTGACAAAAATACACCCGAAGTTGTTTTTTTTTTGAACCCGTTTAAACCGGTTTCGGTAGGACCGACCCGGTTCAAATCGTAACGGAATGTGTCTCCGGACCCGAACCCGAAAGACATGAACTCGAACCTGAAAAAAATTCGGTTCGACACCCTGTGTGGTGCACGGAGTCGCGTTTCGCGTACGCCGCAGTTTGACTTTCAGCCACGTGATTAGCGACGCACGGCCACGCGGTCTGCTCGCAGCCCGCTTCTTCGCGCGTGTGGTGCACGGAGCGGGTGCCGTTCAATTCTTCTGCAGCTACTTCACTTCTTCACGACACACACCTTTTCCCACACACCTGGCAAACTTCATTCCTACCGGTACATATCTCCACATATATACAACATTGCCTGACACAATGCCGCACAGCCTTCCAACACCCCCCCCCCCTACCCTTTTCCTACACCACCACCGCTCACCATATGACTCGCCTCGTGGGACCTCTCCCTTTACAATGGCCTATACACCATCGTGTAGTCTAGATCTGGCTGTGGTGTCCTTAAGGCCAGCAGACATCCACGGAGAAGTAGTGCGCTTTCGCTTTGTCTACTTAGGTTTAGCTGTGGTAAACCTTTCCTCCAGTTTTATTTTTCGATTAAAATTTAAAATACGTGCTTTCCTAAAGCAAGACACCTGTATGATGACGTGAAGTTGGTGATTCCAGATCAGACCGAATTTTTCACCTCCATCCATCCGCATAATACACTCTCACGTGGGCACATAAAATACTGGCTATTTTGGTGAAGCCTTTTAGCGTAGCCGCGCGGCTAGTAAGTCATAGCGGTCACGTGTGCTCATTTATCGTTAACCTTCACGACGCGGCGCAATTCTGATTCCTCAACATTGTGTGCCCCACCTTTCTCTTTTACCTCCATTGTCATTACCATCCTTTCTATGGCCCTCATGAACTCCCTATTCTGTACTTTCTCCTATTAAAATGTAAGGCCGCGGTGGCCCTTTAATGTTGCGGCGCGCGCGCCGCAGAAAACTGCAATGGAACGTTCTCCAAGCGACGAGAAAGCGACGCGACCGATTGCGTCATCTCGGCCACCGCGCCGCGCCTCCTCGCCCTCGTCGCCATGCGCGGAGTCAAGCGTGCATTCCCCCGCACGGTCCCGGCCCTCCTCCTCGCTTCTCACGGGAGGGCTGCGCGTGTTAACGATGTTCGAGAAAGTTCGAGGCGTCTCCAGAAGGCCAGGGGGGGAAGGCATAGCTTTGGCAGCGCTAAGCTGTTTTCCGTTCCTCCTCCGCGCCTAGAAGGTTCGGCGCTGGTTATTTAAGAGCGCGCCGCGCAGTTACTGACGGTTCTGTTTCTGATTCGATTCTGGCTCGGAGAAGACAGCGTAGCAGGAAGGCCCCGACTGAGAAGTCGTTAAAAGGAATGATGCGCTCGTTTTGCTGTTAGTTTTTAGCTCAGTCTCTTTTGTAAATTGTGCGCCTCTCTGTCTGGTGTGAATAAGTTTTCTGTACCCTGTGCTTCGTGCTCTTGTTATATAAAGTTAATGTTCGTTTTGTTACTACAAGTTCGTTGGCCTTCGTCTCAGTGTGTTTGCGTGTGAACTGCACGTCGCCCGCCGAATCGAGGAGCACCTAGCTTGGAGAGGTGCGGAAGATTTAAAGAAGAAGAAGAAGAAGAACCTGTGATTTTTACTGGCGCAGCCGACAGTACGATTCAGCAACTGCAGCGCTCCGCAAGCCCAGCCCGTTACTCGAGCCGTCGCAACGTTATCGGCGCTCACCGAAGTCTGCCGGCCGTTCAAGGTGGAAGAGCTTCGCCGCGTGCAAGGACCTAGGGACCCCAAGAGGAGACGGTCAGAGGCAGCGGCGAATAGGAGTGCCCACCAGAGAGGAGCGGCGCGGCAAGGAGGGAGCAACCGTTGCTGAGGTGCTGAGATCTCCCGGTCGTTCGGGGTAGGAGCTTCGTCGACGCGTGCAAGGACCCAGGGACCCCCAGCGGTGACGGTCAGAGGCAGCGACGATCGGAAGTGCCCCACAGCGAGGAGCGACGCGGCGAGAAAGGTGGAACCGTTGCTCAGGTGAGCGGGATTTCTTGCGTCCGTTGGTGTGCGTGGCTCAGGCATTAGGAACGGGAGGTGCGCGGTGTCGACGTGCGGTTAGTTAGGTTAGCAAACATGAACACCAGAAAGTCAGTGTTTTCCGGATGGACCAGAGTGTCCGTAAGAGTCCCCATAGCCTCACTGAGACGGAAGAATTGCGTAACAAAGACGAGTAGTAAGGAACTAGCGAAGCGTCGAGAGGCAGAGGCGAAAGCAGAGGCTGAATTAGAAATGAGAAAGATGGAGTTAGAATTGAGAAAGATGGAGGCAGAATTGAGAATGTACGAACTAGCAACTCAAAGAGTGATAGCGGAGGCAGAAGTTCGAAAGGTACGAGCAGAGGCCCAATTGTTAGAAAGAAGACGAATGCCTCGTAGTTTCCAAATCGAACCAAGTAAAGTACAAGAAACTAAAAAGAACCCTTCGAAAGAGTGACCCCCAACAGTACTTGTAGGGAGCGTGTCAGGTGACGAAGCGGCCTTGCCGGCTGTCACCCGTTAATAACTAGGGGGTATTATTAACGATGCGCCCTTAACGGTGCGCACACTCCCAGACAACCTTAGAGTGAGTGGGGGTAGCTGTTCCGGTAGCGAAGGAGATGCCCTCGACCTGCGTGGCAAGCTCAGCCGGAATTCAACTACCTAGTAGTGACAGAAGGCGGTGGCCGTTTGGTGCCCAGCTATCGCCGGTTCAAACCAGAGTAAGGATCGGAGTCAGAAGTAACAAACAAAACACAATTTATGTAGAGCAAGAGACGATACAAAGGGATACACAAGATCACTTGAAATACAACAGATGAGAGGTTCACAGAATACAAATGCTAAGCATGCAATTGCACAGGTATTATAACATAGAGGCTTTACAACAGATGAAACACGATAGAGTTACATAAACAAACACCAAATTGTTCACCGGGCACTGTTGCAGTCCGACGCCTCAAGAGTCACGATGTGGCCGCCATACGAGACGAGCGCCGCTTCCTTGCAGGTCCGTGGGCTTGCTAGCAGCGGGTGATCCCCGGGAGTCCAGCCGAAGCACAGGCGAACACGTCGCAAACACTGACGAACTGTCTGACTGTCTCAAAAGCGGCGCGGTCTCTTTAAATAGGGCGCGCCGCGTCTGTCTGTTAGCACGCACCAAAACTAGCGCGCACACACACTTCGCTTCGCTGGTTATAGCGCTCCCTCTTCCTCCCGTCGAGCCGCGCGTCGTCATTGGCTAGGTCCCATAGAAGATTCTGGAATTTTCTGGCGGATTCCAGTCCGATGAACCACCGTCCTTCCCGGGCAATGGGAAAGAGGGTGACGGCAACGCGTACAAAGCTACGCGCTCTCCCGCGCGGGGAAGGGGGTTTTTCTCTACATGCTTTCCACGCGACGCCGCGCGGGCCTCGCTCCGTGCCGGCTTGATGAAAATGTGCGCCGATTTCGTGACACTGCCCCTCCCTTAAAGAATATTGTCCCACAATATTCACAACAACCACGAACATCGCGCGCACATGCATGCGCTCACAATTGTGTGGGGCAAATGTTCACATCACACATATTGCACAAATTTAACAAACTGTAATAACACATTACAAAATTCATACATCAATGCCATGAAATTCACAAACATGACAACACACTGCCGTCGAATACACCTAGGAATCAACAACCTAAAAGTGCCCCACGCTTTATTATTATTTTTTTTCTTCAACGAGCTGTCCTCAAACTCAAGATCAACTTTCAGACAGTTATTTTAGTTCCCGCCTTCATTGGTCTCTTCTAGAGTCGACTTAAATAGTCGGCTCCCATATTTTCGTTACCTTTTATGTCATCATCAGCAGCCTGATTATACCCACTGCAGGGCGAAGGCCTCTCCCATATTTCTCCACTTAACCCGGTTCTGTGCTAGCTGCATCCACTTGACCCCTGCGAACTTCTTAATCTCATCCGCCCACCTAACTTTCTGCCTCCCCCTGCTACGCTTTCCTTCCCTTGGAATCCAGTTTGTTACCCTCAGCGACCATCGGTTATCCTCTCTTCGCACTACATGTCCTGCCCATGTCCATTTCTTCTATGTGTTCTTTTATGTGTTCTACCCTAAACTGATATTCTTGTAGAAGCAAGCTCCAACGTAACACCCGGCTGTTCAAGTGTTTTGCCTGCTGGAGGTACCGGAGTGGCTGGTGGTCGGTTTGTACTATGAAAGATGTTCCATAGAGGTACGTGTTAAACTTCTGAATTCCCCACACAAGTGCTAAGCACTCTTTCTCAATGGTACTGTATGCAACCTCTCTGGAGAGCAGCTTTCTGCTAGCATAAGCTATGGGGTGAAGTGTACCATTGTGAGGTTGCAGCAGAACCGCCCCAAGGCTTGTGTCGGACGCATCTGTGCGTAACACGAAGGGTTGTTCAAAGTCTGGAAGCCGCAGAATTTGGGCGGTTAGCTATGTGCCGTTTCAATTCTGTGAAAGCTATCTCGTGTTCTGGTGTCCACTTGACGAGGTTACTTTCCCTTTTCTTTGTGAGTTGCGTAAGTGGAGCACTGATTTCGGTGTAGTTTGGAATAAATTCCCGATAGTATCCGGTGAGCCCCACGAAAGAACGCACTTGCCGCTTTGTTTTTCAGGTTGGTGCTGCCTGAATCTTTTCTAGAGATTTCCCCAGTGGCGCTAGTTGTCCCCTTCCGATTCGGTGTCCTAAAAAGTCTATTTCATCTACTCCGAGTTCACACTTGCTTGGGCGAATTGTTAGTCCAGCGGCCTCATCCTCGTGAAAAGTTGTTCCAGTGTCATGAGGTGTTCTTCCCACGTTTTGCCGGCCACGAGGACGTCATCATAGTAATGATATACATCGGGAAGATCCTCTGTGATTCGTCGCATGAGTTTCGCGAAAACGGCTGGTGCGGTTTTGATACCAAAAGGCATGTAGCGAAACTGATAATTGCAGACGTGGTCGAGAACGCCGTTTTAGATTTCGAAGCTTCAGAGAGCGGGATCTGCCAGTATCCCTTCACGAAATCCACTTTGGAAAAGTACTTGGCTGTTCCGACGCTGGCGAATACCGAGTCTGCCCTCGGCATGGGTTCCGAATCGGCCACCAACACAGGGTTCAGCCGCCGGAAGTCTACCACGAACCTGTTTGTCTCGTCTGGTTTTCGTACGAGTAGTACGGGTGAGTTGTATGGTAACAAGGATTCCTCAATTATTCCCAGGGTCTTCATCTCTCGTACTTCCTTTTCCACGTTTTCACGCGTAGTGAAAGGTAGTGGATACTGCCGCACATGTATTGGGATGTCATTTGTAAGTTCTAGATGACATTCGATCCAGTCCGTTTTTCCTGGCACATTAGAGAAAATCGCGTGGTGTTTAGTCATCACCTCTACAATTTCAGTTTTCTGTACTACAGATAATTTGGGCCCAAGCCTTACATCTTCCAACCCTTCTGTTTTTTTAAATTCGGGAACTGGGATGCTCTGTTCTTCGTCCAGGTCAGACACTGCAATAGTTAGGCATTGAGGTTTTCCTGTCGGGTCTATACTCTTTCGTCGTATCGTTTTAACAAATTAGCATGAAATAGCTTGAGACCACTTGGCGTTTAGATAGTGTAGTCTACCTCGCTATTTCTGTCCATTACCTCGAAGGGCCCCTTCCACTGTAGGAGTAGTTTATTCTTATCGGTCGGGAGCAGCACAAGCACCTTGTCGCCCGGTCTGAACTGCCGGTCTTTAGCCCTTCGGTTGTACACCTTAGCATAGCGGGCACCTGCTTTTTCCAGCTCTTCATGTGCTAGACGGCACGTCTCTGCAAGTCGGTTCCGAAGGTCGAGTACGTGTTGGTACGTGGTTTTTACTTCCTCATCCAAATCTTCGTTAGTCTAAACTTCTTTGAGGATCGTCAGAGGACCTCTCACGTGACGGCCGTAGAGGAGTTCGAAAGGGGAAAATCCCAAGCTGGCTTGGGGCACCTCTCTGTATGCAAAGAGTAATGGAGCCAGGTAGCGGTCCCAATCGCTGGGCTTTTCCGCGCACATACGCTTCAACATCATCTTGAGTGTACCATTGAATCTTTCAACTAGGCCATTAGCCATAGGGTGGTACGGAGTTGTGTGCAGTTGGCGTAGCGATAGAAGTCTAGCTACTTCCTTCATGAGATCCGAGGTGAAGTTACTTCCCCGGTCGTGAAGTACTTGCCTAGGCACCCCGACCCTGGAGAATATCTCGACCAGCGCTTCCGCGAACCGCTCGGTCTCGACACTGAGGAGTGCGACAGCATCTGGATAGCGGGTGGCATAATCTATCAGAGTAAGAATATACCGATTTCCACTTTTGGATGGTGGTTAAATTGGTCCTACTACGTCTATCGCCACTCTCGAAAATGGAGTTTCAATTATAGGCGCCTTCCCGAGAGGGACACAGGGTACGCGACCCTTTGGAATCGTTCTCTGGCAGATGTCACATGAGGCGACGTATCGCTTAACGTCTGCACAGATACCAGGCCAGAAGAATTCCTCCAATATTCGAGATTTCGTTTTTTCACATCCGAGGTGACCGGCCATTATGGCGTCATGTGCCGTCTGTAGGACAGTGTTTCCGTGTTTCTCTGGTACTACCAGCTGTCGCAGTCGTCTCCCTGTCGCGTCGGTATAAAATCGATACAATAGCCCATTCTCCTTACGGAACTCTATGCTACTTTTCCCATCTCGACATTTAGATGTTTTGCCCATTTGCATGAAGCACGTTTTTAGTGTCTCGTCTTGCTCCTGTTCTTCTTTATAGCTTCTGTCTTCAGCCGCTTTAGTCACACCGGGAGTCTTCAGTGTGGGAAAGTTCCTTCCCTGAGTTTTGGCTTGTGCTCGTGTTACGGCAGCAACGCTATCTTCTGCCGTTTCGTCCTTCGGTTCAATTTTCGTCGTCGCCGACGGTTCCAATCCGCAGCTGACCGAATCTTCTGGGTCGTCCGCCGCTCTTGCTCCGGCAATGTTCCCCAAGATAAGATCGCACAGGGGGCGTTCTGCACATAGTGCCGTTACCTCTCCACTATAGTAGGGCGTCTGTACCTTCACTCGGGCTTTGGGCAGAACTCTAATCGTTCCATCGGCAAGATATACAGGCCTCTTCTTCCCAGTAAGCTGGTCGCTTCGAACTAATTCTTTTCTTATCATTGCCGTGCTACAGCCAGAATCTCGCAACACCGAGGTGGATCTTCCTCCTACTTTCCCTGTGACGACAGGCATCTACTGCGGTAAAACCTCAGCCCGTGGTCCCATGGCCGCGTTCACAACTGGTACCTTCTTGCCACTTTTTAGTTCCACGAAGCCGTCAGCATCCTCTTCTTCCAAGTGGTACTCCGATGGAGTGTCTACGCAGGCTATCTGGGGGGTGGACTTGTCAGGACATATGCTTGCTCTATGGCCCTTCCGTCCACAATTTGAACACCCCGTCGGGATATTATTTGTGAACCGGTCCCGGCAGTTAAATGCGTAATGTCCAACTTTGTTGCACAGGAAGCACTTCGGTGGTGGCTTTGAGCTTGTTCGGGTATTGCGGAAGTCGGGTTTCTCTGGGTTGTCAGCATTTATGTTTTTAATCTTGGTCAAATTCACTCCTCCTTGGGCGTCTAGAAATTGGTCCGCAAGTTCCATCATTTCTTCCAGGTTATCCGCTTTTCTTTCTTTTAAATAAAGCGACAGACCAGGGTGACAGCTGGCCAGGAATTGCTCCTTAATTAGGAGTTCGCGAAGTGCGCCATACTCTAGTTTAATTTTTGAGAGTTCAGTCCAGCGGTCGAAATAATGACTCAGTCGCGCAACATACTGTGTTGCCGTTTCACCGTCCATAGGTTTTCCAGTCCTGAACTTCTCACGAAACCCATCCGTCGTAAATCTAAACCTTTTAAGTAATGCAGCTTTCACTTTGTTATAGCTGCCTGCATCCTCAGGAGGAAGTCTTCCAAACACACCTAATGCTTCGCCGCTGAGGCAAGTGCTCAAGATGGTAGCACATTCACTGTCTTTCCAATTTGCATTTATGGCGATCCTTTCCAAACGCAAGAGGAACGCGTCGAGATCGTCTCTTCTCTCGTCGTATTTGGGAATCAATTTACTTGCGTCTATCCGCAAGCTGCTATGTCCTTCACTGGAGCTATGCACTTCAGCTAAACCGTTGTTGTTCCCTGAGTTTTGGAGCTGAAGTTTCATAGTCAGTAATTCCTTTTCTCGCTGAAATTCCTCTTCCCGCTCCTTTCGAGCCTTCTCTCTTCCTCGGCTTCCTTTCGAGCCCTCTCTCGTTCCTCCTCGGCTTCCTTTCGAGCCCTCTCTCGTTCCTCCTCGGCTTCCTTTCGAGCCCTCTCTCGTTCCTTTTCTTCTCTCTCTCTTTCTTCTTTTTCCCTCTCTTTTTCCTCTTTTTCTCTCTGGCTAACCCATTTGCGCAGTTCGGCACCGGACAACCCCAGCTGGGTGCCAGCCTCAATCAACTCTTTCAGATTCATCTCTGAAGCGCGAACTGTTTGGGCGTAGCCTTAAGTCTGCTTAGCGAACCTCGCCTAAACGCTTCCGCTCGACCCTACCTCTCGCTACCGCTCTGCTGCTACACTGTTTACGACCTCTTCGTAAACTCTTCCAACTCTTTCTCCGTCCTCTGAGCTTGAGTGCACCAAACGTCCTGTCGCGGACGCCAGAATAATTGTCACCCGTTAATAATTAGGGGGTATTATTAACGATGCGCCCTTAACGGTGCGCACACTCCCAGACACCCTTAGAGTGAGTGGGGGTAGCTGTTCCGGTAGCGAAGGAGATGCCCTCGACCTGCGTGGCAAGCTCAGCCGGAATTCAACTACCTAGTAGTGACAGCAGGGGGTGGCCGTTTGGTGCCCAGCTGTCGCCAGTTCAAACCAGAGTAAGGATCGGAGTCAGAAGTAACAAACAAAACACAATTTATGTAGAGTAAGAGACGATACAAAGGGATACACAAGATCACTTGAAATACAACAGACGAGAGGTTCACAGAATACAAATGCTAAGCATGCAATTGCACAGGTATTATAACATAGAGGCTTTACAACAGATGAAACACGATAGAGTTACATAAACAAACACCAAATTGTTCACCGGGCACTGTTGCAGTCCGACGCCTCAAGAGTCACGATGTGGCCGCCATACGAGACGAGCGCCGCTCCCTTGCAGGTCCGTGGGCTTGCTAGCAGCGGGTGATCCCCGGGAGTCCAGCCGAAGCACAGGCGAACACGTCGCAAACACTGACGAACTGTCTGACTGTCTCAAAAGCGGCGCGGTCTCTTTAAATAGGGCGCGCCGCGTCTGTCTGTTAGCACGCACCAAAACTAGCGCGCACACACACTTCGCTTCGCTGGTTATAGCGCTCCCTCTTCCTCCCGTCGAGCCGCGCGTCGTCATTGGCTAGGTCCCATAGAAGATTCTGGAATTTTCTGGCGGATTCCAGTCCGATGAACCACCGTCCTTCCCGGGCAATGGGAAAGAGGGTGACGGCAACGCGTACAAAGCTACGCGCTCTTCCGCGCGGGGAAGGGGGTTTTTCTCTACATGCTTTCCACGCGACGCCGCGCGGACCTCGCGCCGTGCCGGCTTGATGAAAATGTGCACCGATTTCGTGACACCGGCCGACACTGCCGCGAGCACTACGCCGGCGGAGACAACCTTCGCCGGAGCGAGCGATGCTGTCGGCGTGCGCGGCGCGTTGCCGACCAGCGAAGTAAACAACGCCAAAACATCGGCTGAAGTATTCCCAATAGAAGTGCCCGCGTGCGATCAAATTACCGAGGGCGTCAGCATCCCGTCAGGTGCACCGGAAGGCGTGTGGCAGCAGGAGACCGAACTCAAACTCGCTGTAGGCGAGGTAATCGAAGAGCGTAAAGTTGCGGCGTGTTTACAACCTGATCCTGACGCGTTAAGTTTAGCAAATGCGGCTGAAACAGCGGCACCGGGCGTGAGCGCTTATCAAGAACAGGGCGCCACAGTTGATTCAGTGACAGCGGGCGCGAGCGATGGGATCGGCGAGAATTGCGATCTTACGTTGACCGCTGCAGATGCTGTTTGTAGGGCAGAAGTGCCAGCAGCTGTCGCGAACATTGAAGTCAGCACCGCAACAGTCGCGGAATCGGCCACCGTTCGCACTCGTGAACCCGAGACGCTTAATAAAGCGATGAGTCCCCCATTCGAAGGCTAGTGTGTAGCATGCTGCATTTTTGCAGACCTACACAAGCCGCATGATGCCGCGCCCCTCCCTAGCTCTAAGGAGTGTCGAGATGAAACGAATTCTCCACTTGAGCCTGAGCAGCGTTGCGCCGGCGAACGTGGGCGGTCCTGCTCGCCTGTGCTTGAAAGTGTGTGCGCTCGCGAGCATGGAGTGACAAGCGAAGCGTGCGAAGAACACTTGCCGGACTTGACCACATATGATGCGTGTGGACCTCCAGGATCTGGGACCTATCGTGAACGCTTTGCATGCTGTGCAGTGACTGTGCGCGAGAGAAGCGCTTTTGAACTTCGTGCTTGTGAACTTTGTGCGCCAGGAACTGCGACTGGCTTTGAACATCAGGCATGCCGCGAAACGACTATGAACAGAAATTGTGCATGTAGTCCGTGTGCCAGCGGACGAAGGGCCGCGGCCTTTAGTGTGTATTCGGTTTGGCTGGGCAAAAAAGCCCAGCAATCCTCTTATGGTGGGGCGTGTAAGGCCGCGGTGGCCCTTTCTTTAATGTTTTGGCGCGCTCGCCGCAGAAAACTGCGATGGAACGTTCTTAAAGCTACAAGAAAGCGACGCGACCGATTGCGTCATCTCGGCCACCGCGCCGCGCCTCCTCGCCCTCGTCGCCATGCGCGGAGTCAAGCGTGCATTCCCCCGCACGGTCCCGGCCCTCCTCCTCGCTTCTCACGGGAGGGCTGCGCGTGTTAACCATGTTCGAGAAAGTTCGAGGCCTCTCCAGAAGGCCAGGGGGGGAAGGCATAGCTTTGGCAGCGCTAAGCTGTTTTCCGTTCCTCCTCCGCGCCTAGAAGGTTCGGCGCTGGCTATTAAGAGCGCGCCGCGCAGTTACTGACGGTTCTGTTTCTGATTCGATTCTCGCTCGGAGAAGACAGCGTAGCAGGCAGGCCCCGACTGAGAAGTCGTTAAAAGGATTGATGCGCTCGTTTTGCTGTTAGTTTTTAGCTCAGTCTCTTTTGTAAATTGTGCGCCTCTCTGTCTGGTGTGAATAAGTTTTCTGTACCCTGTGCTTCGTGCTCTTGTTATATAAAGTTAATGTTCGTTTTGTTACTACAAGTTCGTTGGCCTTCGTCTCAGTGTGTTTGCGTGTGAACTGCACGTCGCCCGCCGAATCGAGGAGCACCTAACTTGGAGAGGTGCGGAAGATTTAACGAAGAAGAAGAAGAACCTGTGATTTTTACTGGCACCATGTGTTTCTTGCTCTTTCCTTGCCCTCGAGTTTGCCCTTTGACACATTTCCTCCAATTAGCTCCTGCCTTCACGAGCTATTTCATGCTTCAGACGTATGTGCCACTGACTGGAATTAAATGTGTTAATCAAGACTCCCTACCAATCGTATGGTCCTTGTAACTTCCAACGGTATCGTTTCCTTTGAACAAAAGCGCAGTGCCTCATTCGGGGGTGCTTCGATGAATGACGAAAAACATTTACTGAAACTTTGAAGGTCTCTAATTATTGACTACATGAGATCAAGAAGCGCAGCACCACCGTCCTCGTTTAGGCGATACCGCGCGCGCGCCGTCTGCACTTATATTGTCAAGGTGCGGCATTAGTTCTGCGCGATCGGGTTCTCGCCCATCGTATACACCCGCTCCGGAGGAGGTGCAGAAAAAAGTGCAGCGTGGCGTACGTGCCGCTCGCCGGGAGCAGACGACGCTGCGCATCGTTCTGCAGAGCTTTGTAATGTCCGTCTCATTCAGAACACGGGCGGTTAGTCGCTAACCAATCCGCGATTGGCTGCGTACACAGTGTAGTTGAGCTGCATGCGGTTATTAACATTTTGTTGTGGTCATAAGCAGTACTAAATGTAGTTCTGGCCCCATATATATTGCAGTACTTGGTCACGAAATGGCACTTTCGCGCGTTCTATGTAGATTTTTCCTTTTGGTATCGCGTTGTATGGCACTGGTCTTGATCAGATTTATGGGTAGCTGCGAACAAAAATAGTTGCAGTCGAGTCGAATTTCCGCCGTGCCAGTATGACTTGGCGGCTGAATGAGTGAGAGGCGTAGTCATGCTATAGTGTGCACGACGGTGCACCATCAAACTTCGCGCCAAAGAAGTACATGGATGTTTGTGAGTCAGTGTGTGTACACAGAGGGACGACCCATGTGCGTCATTTCAGCAGCGGCGCTTTTGGAGTTGAAGACCGGAACCCTGCATTTATCGCTGGTGAACCAGTCAAGCGTCTCGTTAGGCAGTCTGATTTAACCTTGTGGCAACTACGTACAACATTTTCATACCCAGGCGCATGAATGGCATCTTGGCAGACCGATATAACGATCGTGCAGCCGCGCATACGTTGATCAGTTGGTAGCAGTCAACGTCACTGTCGCCATAGTCGTCGTCACTTTCCGAGTCTACGGCAGCTTCGAAATTGGCCATAGTGGTCATGGCAAGCGATACATTACCATGTATTGCGCGTGCGTAGGCGTCTGCTAGGTTTCTTGCATACTCGTTTTGGCGCCTGCCGTCGCACGCCGTGTCTTAACTGCAACTGCACGCTCGAGTGACCACTTGGCACTGCCGTAGAACTATTCAGAACTAGTGCAATCAATGCAAGTCAAATCGAAGAGACCTTTAATATCTGAGATAACAGGATAGTTGACAGTAGCGCAGCTTTGCAAATCTATTAAGTGCCACACCACTCACTTCTTCCAAACTTATTTACATGTATTTGGGAGCTGGTGAGGTCATGGTCAAATCCTCTTCGGGCGGCGTCCAGGCCAGGAGCAACACATACAACACAGTCGCCAGCAGTGTGGCTGCATTAATTCAGATGCCCTAAATGTGGCACACCATGCACGTTCTTCCTGCAAAACTGTTTGCATGTTCCGGGGCGTGCTCAGGCTTGGAGACTACACTAATACTTACATTACAGCTGGCAGAAGCGTGGCTTTATGTTAATCCGGACGCCTTAACTGTGTTGCCACTTGCATTTGTTTTGTTGTGTTTTGCAAGTCCTCTCCGAGTGGCGCCTCAGGCCGGGAAACTAGCAAGAGCTACAGGTTGGCAGCAGTGTGGCTTTGTGTTAATCCGGGCACCATAACATATTTTATCGTGAGGCTACCCAAAAGTAATAGAAAATAAAACAGTAGTACTGTTACGGAAAGAATACGAAAGAGGCTTGCCCTCATGCACGTGAGATCGCGGCACCAATGGCGCACACAGCAGCAACAACCGTACAGGCTAAAATGGCGCGAGAGGCAGCGGGCGCGGAGCGCGCAGCGAAAACCTAACCACCTCTCTTCCCCCTATCCTGGGGAACAAAACCTTCAGGGTTAGGCAGATCTCTGAAAAGAAGAGTACTCGTCCCGTCTAAGGCATAGCTGCACAGCTTGCTCACGCAACGAAGTCGCCAGTGTACCTGATCTAGAGCCGGCCCCGCCTCCTAGTCGCAACTTTACGCGTCACCGCCACATGTGGCGAGTACCTAGCCCATCTCGGTTCACTTTAGTATGTTGCTTCCCTGACCAACCACGGGAAACTGCCCGTCAGGAACTGCACCCCTGTTATTTATTTCTTTACAAAATACTGCAGCCCCAGGGCCAAGCAGAGTGGGGAAGATTACAACAGCCAAGATAAATTCCATTCATGAAGTACAAGTAAACACGACTCGAAGTACATGCCGATCCCGGTTCGAACTCGAAGGGGGTCGTGAAATAGTTCCGGTGTGTAAAAGATGCCTTCAGATGAGCTTCACTATAAACCGGATAGAAATGTGAACACGTTGTATCGTTTGTAGCGGTGGGCTTCATGAAGCGATGAGGTGTTCACCAGCATACTATTCGCCGACTCAAAGTGCATGCGCGATATTTGGTAAGACAGATTGTAACATCGGAGATCGTGCCACGCACGCCTCACGTGTCTTGCGGCGTCGCAAAGTGGCACTCTTGTTAGGGTTTAGAGCTGCTGCGGGCGGTAGAGAAGGCCGAAGCTGATCATAATAGGTTTATTCCTTACACTGGCACACAACAAACGCAGTAATAACTCAGCTAAGGTACGGTACTATTGACTTCTTGAGCAGTGAAGCAGACCATGCGAGAGGCACCGCAAAGTCTTCGGTCAGCAAGGCTTGTTTCGCAGCACAACAGCCGGCGCACCGAATTCCGGCTTACCTGCATGACATTAGTGCTGGGTTGAAAACCATCCGCCAGACCGAAGGGCGCTCTCAGTCTCCTCGTCAAGCGGTTTTACAGCGTCAACGCTGATAGCTGATGCCCAAGTCTGCGGAGCCGCCTTCTGCGAAAACTGAGGAGCGCATTTTGGAGAAGAGCTCCTTGCGGGGCACGGCACAGAGTACGATATGTCGAATGTTCCCCTGAAAGAGAGTTCTGCGTCGAATTTTCAAGGTGAAATTCCGAGTTCGATATCAGCAACAATTCGATATATCCGGAATCGACAGTATAATGAGAATAGAGTTGTAACACTATGCCACTCGTTTCTTGCAAACATTTGCATGCAATTGGGAAGCGGTGCATTTGGTGGCGGGTGGGGTAGGCAATTATCTTTGGGGGACGTCCTCAGGCCAAGATACTAGCAAGAGCTACAGGATAGTTGACAACAGTGTAACTGTTATTTCGAACACCCTAACCACAGAAAGCACCGAACATTAGAATATTATGTGTTAAGTTGCCTACACATTGTCTGAAGTCAGTGTGACAAAAACAGTACAATTAGAAATAAAATTATACTATTGTTGACTTTTAAAAATTGTTATTAGGTGTTTTGTGTTGTATAATAAACACTATTTTAATGTTGTAAAACATTTGAATATAATCCTCTACATAATGTTTCCCGCCGGGATGGCGCAGTCGTTACGGCGCTCGAGTACTGTTTCCAAGGACGCGGGATCGAATCCCGGCCTCGGCGGCCGCTTTTCGATGGAGGCGAAAAGCAAGGCGCCCGTGTGCTGTGCGATGTCAGTGCACGTTAAAGAACCCCAGGCGGTCGAAATTTCCGGAGTCCTCCACTACGGCGTCTCTCATAGCCCAAGTTGCTTTGGGACGTTAAAACCCCACAAACCATCTACGTAATGTTTAAATCTAACTCTAAAACAGCATATATATTGCAAGCATAGAGTCCCAGCTCTTTTGCCCTCTTCATTCCAGTAAATGTGTTTAATAACGTTTTGCAACGAAGTTATTAAAATGACACCTGCCCTAGACACCTGCCCTAGAATGCTGCGTAACCTTGTTTTCGTAATAAAATTTGCAGATTTATACATTCCCCACTATCACGGTACAGCCCTTTTATCGACATAAAAGCTTGTCAATGCTATTTGTTCAGAGGTGACCGTACAGGAGTTGCGGTGTACAATGAAGCTGAATATGTTTAGTTTTTATGTCACCCTCTTTGTCGGTTTTTTCATCTTTCTTTTCACGCTGTATGCCATCACGGGTGGTGGGTTTGCATGCTCGTGGTGGGATGCTTTTATAATTTCTAAAAATGTTATGTTCCATACACGTTTAAATGCTTACCAAAATATCATTGTAACGTTCATATGTAACATTAGTAAAACATTACAAAAATCACATTAATATCAATGAAATATTGTTCGACAAAACCAAATATTGTAGCAATGTTTCAGTGCTAACTGGGACAGTGGCACTATTACTTTGGTCCATGATGATGAGCATTTATTGAAACTTGATATTTAGGAACTGGTGAGGATAAGGTAGGTTCCTCTTCGGATGGTGGCCTAAATTCACGAGATTAGCAGTACCTAGAGGGTAGTTGACAGCTATGTGGCGTTCCAGCTGCGGACAGATCGTATTCTCCAGTCCAGCATTCTATTTTCCTCTCACTTCACAGTGGAAAGCGAAGCCGTTGTTTAATTTATGCAGAAACAGAAGTGGCATTTATTAAGGTGAAAGCTTTTAATGTTTAATGCCTCATCATTGTCAGCGGGAGCTGTCGGCAGATGGTGTCACACTTTTGAGATAGATAGTTAAAAATAAGTAAACCTTGCCTCCACCGGAAATTGTACCTCCATGTCTTGGATCCCAGCCAAGCACTTTGCAAACTGCGCCAGGCCCCAGATCGTGAAACATTCATCATGATTATCCTTGTGTACATATATTATGGTGAGGGTACCCAAAGAAACAAAAAAATAATGTGCCTCTGCCCGTGCCAACCCTTGTCTACAGTGAGGGATTCCGCGAGTGAGAGATACTGTGCCTTTAATTTCCTCTAAACGAATTATAAAAAGCAGGCGAAATTTGATGCGTTCAACGGAATGCTGGTTGTGTTCCACAAGAAGTACGCCATGTTCCGTCACGACTGAAGCTGACCCCGCTGGGCGTTTGATATAGGCGTCCGTGCGGCGCCTTTCATTTGGCACTTCCTCGAGCGCCACACCACACAGCAAACAGAAGCAGACCCAGGAATCTAGGAGGCGTTAGTACATCAGACATCAGCGGCATTTCAAATTGATATACAGGACAGAAAAGACGCAGTGTCTGTCGCAATTATGTGCAGACGCATGTACCACGCCGTAAAGAAAAGGAGGAAGGTGGGAGTGAAAGAAGAGAGGGAGATATAGATACCGTAGTGGAGTGCTACGGTCCATCGAGCTATAATGGTTTTCGCCTCATCGCACTTTGGTGCAAACTGCCCCCTAGAATTTTCTTGCACAAGTGTCAAAGGTACTAAATTTTCTGCCAGGCAATGCACTTGAAGTGTCCGACTGCTAAAGCATGATTTGTTTTACTCAGCCTAAAGTTGTATAAAACGGCACTGAATCTGCGACTGCTTTTATGTCACTATCCTCTTGGCTTTATATCACGAACTTCTATACAAATGTTAGAGCCAGCAAACAGTAAAATAAATTTCGGTAAGTAATCAGCTGCAGAAACTAATTAAAGGCAAGTACATGAATGATGCAAAAAAGCGGGAAGATCATAATCTCCGTTTATTAAAGTAAATTAATTCAAAACATTGCATCCATCTTCAAATATTTGGGACAGGTCTAAGTCCTTTCTTCCAGACATCCATAATGTTGCCGAGAGGATGCAGTAGACAAAATGCTACTTTCTTCTATAAGAATAAGCAAGAATCGAATTTAATACTTTGTAATTATAAAATTTCCGAAATAGAAGCAAACCACTCCAGAAGAGCACTGCGTACAGCAAACTAACACATTTTCGTTTTATAAATGTCAAACATCCTTGTGTTGACAAAACAAGCAAGCATACTCAGCAGTAAGCATGACCAGTGAAGTCAGGGGAAAGATGGCTAGCAAGAATGATTTTATTTCTAATGGCTCTCATTGCAACCAAAAGCAGTGTTCAGCCCCAATTATTATTCCAGCAGAAATAATGCACTCCAACTAAATGCTAAGAAACAAGGCCAGTATTTGCGAACCAATACATATGGTTATGAAAAACATATGTTTAAAAAAGGAACTACTATAGCTGCAGATAACCTTAGTGCCCCACATTAAGGCCTCAGCAGCACAAAAAGACTGATGGAGATAAAAATTATCACTCAGAAGCCACAACACACCCGTGCAAATGAAACTAAACATATGCAAAGTGAAACTGGAAAGCCTTGCAAAAATCCCACATAAATGCAAGATTTCTTGCATGTCACACGCTTTTCTGTTCAGCTTGAGAGATGAGGCCATGCTTAATTGTTCCCACGAAAGGTCACCCCATGCACATTTTTCCAGAGGCCAATTTTTCATCCTCTCAAGACTCAGAAGCCAGAAGAGTGCAATCTACAGAGCAAGCAACTGAGGGAACTCTGAGTAATGATGCCCTCTATAAATTTACAAATTCGCACATGGTACTTCTACAATTTCACTCTTAATGACAGAGACCACCTAACAAGAAAGAATGCAAGCGAAGCGTCGCTGTTCAATAAATTCAAAGCAATAAGCCCGTGATCAGAACTGTACAAGCAAGAACGATGCTGTGCCCCTACATGATGCAAAATGAACGCATGGAAATAACTTGTCGAGTAGAGTTCCCACATTTGGGATGTGGCAAGGCCTTTGAAAAAGTGACGAACTCTAAAAATATGAGTGCAAAGCACAAAAACCGCATGCCTTATCTCCACGTTTTTTTTTCAACTGAACTAAGGAGTGTAGGCATTAGTGCCGACATAGTGAACCTAGCTATGTTGGTCCATGACGTATGCGGCCCGACTGACGACTATTTTCTGCCTGGCCAGGTCCGCTGATCGCAGTGAGGTCTCCCAGTCCTCCCAGGTTCGGAGAGGCATCGGCCCGGCGAGGGGAGGAGACGCCGGGCAGGATAAAGGAATGTGGGTAAGGGTGGCCTTGCGGTGGGACCACAAAGTGCATATGGGGAATATCGGCTTAAATTTTGACAGTTGAGCTGGTGTCGGCAGTGTTCGTGTCTGCGGGCAACGCCAGATTGACTGTTCCCTGGTAGTAAGGGATGGGTGGGGTGACGGATAGATGAGGCACTCAGCGCGGGAGTTTGCAGTGAACTCAGCAAACAAGTGCATGCGCTCCTTAGAGAAATCCCCTACGAGGTCCGCCTGTGCACGGTTTCTAGACCCTCTGGCTAAAGAGTCGGCGGCCTCGTTGCCGAGATTTCTCGAGTGCGCAGGCACCCAGATGAGCTCAACCCGTTGGGGGAGGTGGGGGGTGGGCATGTGCAGCAGGCGATGTGTCGGAGCATAAACCCGGCCCCTGGCATAATTTAGAATGGAAGTTTTAGAATCGCTAAGTACATAACTGGCATCTGTGTATGCTAGAGCAATAGCTATAGCGGTCCCCACGGCTTCCGGGATGGTGCCTGATGGAAGCTCGAAAGTTAGGGGGAAAGGTGGGGGTTTTGGACAACCGCAGTGGCTCCGTTCTCATCGCAGGCAGCATCCAACCGAACTGCATCGGTCGGGCTCATTCTCATACCATTTGTGGAGCGCTGCCGCGCGCGCCTTCCTGCGACCTTGGTCATGATGGGGGTGCATGTTCCGTGGTAATGGTTTGGCATAGATTGAAGTAAAAATGAGGCTTGAGTGTTCTTAGGGATGCATTTACAAGGGCCTGGAGGTATGTTCGAATCGGCCCATATGGGACCGGTCCTTACAAGCACTAGGTAGAGGTCCCTAGTTTGGGACCTCAGTGGCGGTTGCCGCCGCCCGGGCGCGCCCGGCTTGTTGGGCCTGTAAGTCGTGGCAGCCGAGCAGGATCGCCTCCCAGTCCTCCCGAGTTGGGTTGGGGATGGGGGGAACAGCCGGATTAGAGGGGCAGGCCCACACCATGTGGTAGATGTCAGAAGACACCGCTCCACAGTGTGGGCAGCTGCCACTAAAGGAGGGGTCAAAATGTTTTAGTGCTGCCCGGCACAGCAATGTATTGGTGAAAAGGCGGAGAAGGAGCCGCTCATCCGCCTTTTTGAGGCCTTTACATGGGCTGGGGTAAAGGCGATGACAATTCTGATAGTACATCGTGATATCTTTGAAGGTGTAGGCCGGATTAAAATCGGATTAAAAAGGAGAAAACAGCCCGGTGAGAGTGCGCGCGGGCGGCTGCGTCTGCTGCCTCGTTTCCTGCCAAACCCTGATGAGCAGGGGCCCATATAAGGTAACGGAGTGCGGGGTCCATATCCCTTATGCAATTTGAGTAGATTTGATAGGCTAGTAAGGGAGTCCAGTCTTGTCTGACGTTCCGACAGGCTCCTCGTGGGTAGGTAATTATGTATTTTGAATCTGAGTGTGAGGCCGCGAGAGCAATCACCACCTCTTCTGCGTGTGTTGTACTGTGGGCTCTGAAGGTGAGACCGTTAACCGTTTTGCTGTTGTGAACTACAGCGGCCGTGTACCATCCCCCATGGTGAGGGCCGGAGGCGTCCACGTAGTATACACCTGTTTTGTTGAAATAATGTCGGGCTAGGGCTTCCGCTCGTGCCAGGCGCCGACCATTATGATCTTCGTGTGATATATTGGCTGGAAGAGGTCGCACACAGAGGGCGCGTCTCCACAGTTCTGGGAGGCGAAACTTGTCTTCCATGAGAGTGGCGTGTTCGATACGGAGTCGAGCAAGAAGGCGGTGACCCGAATCCGTTTGCGATAAACGCGTGTACTGATTTGTAAGGTGCGCCTCCAGGAGCTCCCGGACAGTATTCACCACCCCAAGGGCCATATGACGGCTGTTTGAAGTAGTGATGGGGAGGTCTAGGGCACGCTTAATAATTTTGCGATGGATGACCTCATGGGCATCCTCCTCGTGTTTCCGTATGTGGAGATAAGGTGTCGAATAGAGAATCCGACTGGTCACGAAGGCGTTTGCCAGCCGCAAGGCATCTTTACTTCGCAACCCTCCGCGTTTGCTTGAAACCAGGCGGACCATGCGGCCCATCTGGTCACCCACCTTACGGAGTTTGGCCAGTGTTGTGTCTGACCGTCTTTGTTTGCGAATGTAAAGTCTGAGTACCCGTATCTCGTCAGCTTCGTGTATGGGACCACCTAAAGAAAGAGTGATTTGAGTTGTGCACTTTGGCGAGGGGCGGAGGTGCACAAATCCTGATTTTTGTGGGGAACACTGAAGGCCACAGCGGCGGGCGTAGCGGTCTACTATCGTCGCCGCTGTTTGCAGGCTGGTTTTAATGTCCCCTATGCTGCCATGCGTTGCCCACAGGGTGATGTCATCGGCATACAGGGCGTGCTGCACACCAGTGACACCACCGAGCTGGGCAGGAAGGTGCATCATAGCCAAATTTAAGAGCAGCGGGGATAGTACCACGCCTTGGGGGTTCCCCGCGTGCCGAGTAGGTAAGGGCCATGCTCATTATCTTGGATGCGAATGTAGGATTGACGATCCGTGAGAAATTGCTTTATGTATTAGAATGTGTTGAGGCCACAGTCGGTTTGGCTTAGGTTAGTGAGTATGATCTCGTGTGTTACGTTATCAAATGGCCCTTTGAGATCTAAGGCGAGTACTACCCGGTCATTATGGGGGCATTCGAGTGGGTAAAGGACTTCCCGATTGAGTTGCAGGAGGACATCGTGAGCGGATCTGTGTGGGCGGAATCCGAACGTGGTGTCCGCGAATACATGTTTTTCTTCAAGATATTCAGGTAGCAGGTCCCGCACCATCGTCTCCATTAGTTTGCCCACACAGGAGGTGAGAGAGATGGGGCGGAGGTTATCTGTGTCAATTGGTTCGCCTGATTTAGGAATAAAGGTTACCAGAGCCGTTTTCCAGTCGCTTGGTAGGGCAGTTTCTCCGCGCCAAATTGCATTGATGTCGTCGAGGAGGGACTGGTATGCCGAGTCGGGCAGGTTCGCCAATAGCTTGACGGTGACCTTATCCCTTCCCGCGGCAGTGCCCCGTTTCATTTTCGCAAGAGCCGCCCGCAGATCATGGAGCTGGAAAAATTGATCCAGCTCTGTGTTCTCACTTCCTGCATAAGAGTATGCTGATCCACGGGGGTCTTGGACTGCACACAGATACTGGTCCCTGAGTTTCTGTGCCAGTTGAGTCGTGTTGCCAGAGAATATGTGTCGTCCGGTAGTTGTAGCGACCAATCTGGGGTATTGTGCTTGTAAGTGGGCCTCTCGAAGTTCATGTATTTTCCTGTATTATGTATTATGGACTCCGAGTTCAAGTAGTTTCTCGTTGCTTGTGCTTGTCGGTAATGTAAGTGCTGCCTTTGTTGCTTGCCGAATTAAGGAGTCTATTTGCTGGACCTTATTGCATGATAGTTTGAGGTATGGTGTAGCATAAAGAATTCGACTAAGAGTATAGACGTGCACTAGGCGAAGCGTGTCCGCCTCTCGGAGCCCATGTGCGCGTCCTTTCACCCTTCTTGTGAGCTGCGTGGTGCTTGCAACGGCCTTTTTGAGCCGCTTAATTGTGTCTATGTTTTTTCCATCCTGTTGTAGGTATAGTCCTAGAATGCGTATGGTATGAACCTGTGGTACCTGTTTTCCGTATGGGGCTTTGGTAGGTTCGTCCTTTAGGGGGTATGACTAGTAATTCCAATTTTTCTGGCGAGAATTCTAGTCCAATTGTTGCAGTGAGCTTAGTTATCATATCTGCTGCCGTTTTTAGCGTGTCTTCGATTTAACCGTCTGATCCGTATGTTGTCCATAGTGGTATGTCATCGGCGTATACGGTGTGACCGAGGTGAGGGATTTTTTGTAGTTCTGTGGTTAAGCGGATAAGGGTGGTGTTGAACAAAAAGGGGGAAAGAACGGAGCCTTGCGGCGTGCTAACATTGGAAGTGTGTACGGTGAGGTGTGGAGATTGTCGATGTGAAGCGTGGCTGTTCTGCGCTGGAGGAATGCTCTTATGTAGTTGTAGACCCTAGGACCATCTTGAATGTTCGTGAGTGCCTGTAGGATTGCTGTGTGTTGTACAGCCACATCTCCAGTGAATACTACCTCCCTTCCTTTACGGTGCGGTGCAGGTGTCCACCGAGAAGTGGTAACAGATACATGCGTCTTTCCGTTCCTCTAAACCAATTTGACAATTTATCGTCATGGCCACCGAGTTCGTACGAGGCAGCGGAGGGCGCTCAGCTACAGAGTCAGAAGCAGGCCCGTGCATTTTTATTGCGAAAGCAATAATGCTAGCACTTCGAGTCTTTTGCGTGTCGTGGCGCCTCCATACATGACCTTTCACCTGACCGTGTGACGCCATGCCACACCGAAAGGCGGGGCCCCAGCTCGCGCCATCAGATGGTGGCGGTGAGTCCTTACAGGAGCCGCAACGGTGACGTCACGCCATTTTCACGGGACCGTGTGACGTCACGCCAGACCGAGAGACGGTGCCCCAGCTCGCGCCATCGGATGGTGGCGGCGAGTCTAGCCAGCCACCGAATTTTTATGTGTTGTAGGCTATTATTGCCCCCGCCAGCGCTTAGGTGGTGGACGACGGCTGTTGTTGCAGCGCGTCTTTTCTCCCTCTTCTTTTTCTTTCTTCTCTACTTTCTCTTCTGTCCACACGAGGCAGGGGAGATGGCTCAGCTACAGAGCCAGTAGCAGGCCCGTGCATTTCCTTTTCCTTCTTCCTACAGCCACAACAACAAGAACATACACGGCGCTGTGTCGCAGCCGAGACAGGGCGCTCGCTGTTTGTGACGTCACGCTAGGAGAATAAGGGCTCGGTGCTCTTCCCCTTCCTTTCTAACGTGGTGATGAAAGGCCTTCCTGCCGCTCTTAAAATGTAAAGAAGATGAAGAAGAAACAACGCTGCGGCATTGCCATCACCATCGCTGGTCTCCGGCGCCCATCTCTCTCGCGCTGAAGCTGTGCCCTGCGGCTGGTATTCCGATCCTGCTGTGCCCGAATTACTGCCAGCGCTAGACGTTCCAACCAACTATTAAATCCACATTTCAAAGTCATAAAATACCTAAAGTTCAGCATTTACGCGGACGACGTTAATCTATGGATGAACAACGGCAGCGATGGCAGCATAGAGGAACGCCTACAGGTGGCGGCGGACACCATTGTGTCCTACGCGGCCGAAAGGGGTCTTGCATGCTCTCCACAAAAATCCGAACTTTTCATATATAATCCAAAATCAATAAGATGCAAGGGCGACTTTAACGTAGAAATTAAGGTCGACGGCAAAACCGTACCAAAAGTCCAGCAAATCAGAATCCTCGGACTTTTTATTCAAGAGGACGGGTATAACGATGGAACGATAAAAAAACTCACTACCTACGCGACGCACGTAACAGGGATATTTAGGAGGATTGCATTCAAAGGCAGAGGCCTCAAAGAGAGAAGCCTCTTGAGACTGATGCAGGCGTACATAATAAGTCGAATATGCTATGCCATACCGTTCGTCAACATCAGGACAAATGAAAAAGATAAGACAGACGCACTCATCAGGCGTTGCGTCAAGAGGGCGCTGGGTCTACCCATCTCCTGACAGTTGACAGTTGACAGCGGTGTGGTGCGGACGCGTGTTCCATCGCTCCTCCGACTGCACATGGCTACCGGAAACGGACGGACTGGCGACAGCGGCAGCTTCCAAAGCGTCAAATAGATGAGTTCGTTCTTTTATTAACTTTATTTCGTTTTCAGCTAGTTAGGTTAGGTGCAGCCTAAAAAATAGATTTTAGCTCTTTGTCCTAGCGGCCTGGTTTTTCGTGCCGGCAGCTAGGTTTTCTTGGTGTTCATTATTTAGCTATCTTGTTTAGATAAATATTTTTTTTTCTAGGCTATTGGCATTCGCAGAATTGGTTTTTAAGGCGTGTTTGCTAGTCATTTCTTGTGTCTTCTTTTGGCAATTTGTATATTCTGAGAATTCGTAATAGATATAGTTCAGTCGATGAGCGCTTAAAATATGCAATCAAAAGAAGGTAAAGTGTACCCAGTGTGAGGAACAGGTTAATCTCAAGGAAACGCGTTTTGACTCTGTAGGTGAAGCGGAAGGCAGCGATTTTTTGTGTCGGTGTTGCGTACTGAGTGCGCGTCTAGATAGATTTGGTCAAGAAACGGGCAGTTTAGTGTCTCGTGTGGGTGATTTAGAAAGTGAAGTACGTTTGTTAAGAGCGGAAAATCAGAAACTGCTTGGACAGCTTACTCAAATTGAAAAAAAAAGGGGCCGACTTCATCCTTGGAACCAACGAGGGCGAACATTCCAATTCGGGCCACGTGGCTGGGGCCAGCACTAGCATGGAAGGAATAAGCAAAGTAGGTCAGGCTGATCCGAACCGTCAGAAGCAGCTAAGACGCCGGAAAAAAAGGAAGAAGTAAGGAAGAATGAAAATCCCAGAGATAAAACCACAGATAACCGAAAGCAGGAGCCAACAGTTGAGAGAGGGAGAGAGGAGGCCCAGGTGCTTATCGCCGGAGATTCTAACATGAACAGGTGCAAGTGAGATATCTTGGAACGTGTAAGGGGTGATAAGAGAGTGTTGGTTGGAGCCTTCCCAGGGAGAACAATGAGAACAGTGCTAAAAGAGAGTAAAAATAGGCTGTTGAAGAGTCCCGCAGGGCGCACTATGGTAATAGTAGCCGCGGGGCTAAACGATGTCCTAAATGGTGACGCTGCAGGAGTGGTGGAAAGTATAGCTAAGGGAGTTGACGAGATCAGGGAGATAGCACAGCAGACGCAGATAGTTGTATGCGCAGTACCAGAGGTGCTAGGATTGAACGGAAAGATGGAAAAGGACCTGGTGGCAGTTAATCAGGACATAAGAAAGTTAAGCCTGGAGAAGCGTCTCGAAGTGGTTGAGGTAAACAGGGAGGTACATAAAGCAGGTTTTGGTAAGGCTTTTCAGCGAGATGGCATTCATTTTAACAGAAGGGTGGGAGCAGAGATCGGCTGGCGCCTGGCAGGCAGGGCTGTAGCTTTTTTAGGGGGTCCGCGAGGACTCCGTGCACAGAGATAGTTAGAAGTGAAGCAGAAGAAAGTGTAATAATGAAGGCTGAGCCCCCAAAAATGGCAAAGATTAGGTCGAGAAAGAAAAGTACTAAAAAAAATTTAACACTAGGATCAGCTACATAAACATGCAAGGAGGTAGAAAAAGACAGAAATGGCTAGAGATAAAACAGCAATTGAAGGATGACAAAATATGTGTGTACGCTCTTTGCGAGACTCATCTCAGGGATCTAGAAGATCCGCTGTTTATAGAAGGCTACGTCTGGGAAGGGTGCAACAGAACGAGAACGGAAAAAAGGGTGGAGGGGTAGGTATGTTGATACACCAGGGAACGAATTGGCAGAGAATAAAATCATCTCGTAAAGAACATATTTGGTCTTCAGGAACAATTGCCGGCATAAGGACATGGCTATAGGGGTAGTTTATTTAGAAACAGGACATCAATGCAGGCAAGAAAACAGGGATCTTGTTGAATGTCTCAGTGACGATATAAGCCAGTTTGGACACGGGGCCAATATTATTCGGCTGGGGGACATGAACGGCCCCATCGACGATCTGGATGGATACACGGATTGTAACGGCAAGCTAATGGTAGGTTTCTGTGAGCGACACGATCTAGTTGTAGTAAATAGAGAAACAAAATGTGAAGGCCAAATCATGTGGGAATTCCGCAACAAGCAGACTATTGTCTAATGTCGCAGGAAATTTATAGCAAGGTCACAAAAAGGGAAATAGACGAAGAAGGGGAGTGTAGTCTGGGAAGTGATCATAAACGTATTAGTCTGCAGATGGGCCCTTCATGAAAAGAGAAATGGAACTTAGACAAAACGTAAACGAAAATTAAACGATGATCAAATAGCGCAGATAGAAGCAGACATAGAGGCAGCCATAGAGAAAAGCCCCATGGAAGACTGGGATTATGAACAGGTAGAACTACTCGTAAGGAGGAAAATTGAGGAGGTTAAAGTAGCAAACCGCTGGAATGGAAAGAGGAAGCCACGGAGCTGGTGGAATAAGGACATCAGGGAAGCTATTCAACAACGACGGGCTGCTTCAAGGGAACACCGAATGGCGAAGAAAGCACAGGTATCTCAGGAGGAAATCGACCAAAAATGGGAATCATATCGACAAAAGAAACTTCAAGTGCGGGCCCTCGTCCAAAGTAAAATAAGACAGTCCACCGATCGCTGGATGGCTGATATACACGATGCCTCTAGAGGCGGAGCAAGAAAATTCTGGAACCATATAAGCTGGCTAGGGAAGAAGAATCAAGGAAAGCAGGATCGGATTCAACATAACGAGGGAAATTGTTTAAAAGGAGATAACGCAGTGAACTACATTACATCAGTTATAGCCGAGTAATTTAAGAGCGACGATAGGGTAATCTGCTAAAATCAGGAAGCAACACAAGGTAGCAGAATACAAAGCAGCTTAGAACTGACCAATCTAAACTGGAAAAAGGCAGAAAAAAATATTCCTAAAAACACATCTACAGGAGCAGATGGAATTCCGATCAAGCTGATTAATGAACTCGGTCCAAAAAGTAAGGAAACGTTGTTAAAAGCTCTGGAAACAGTCATAACAAATAAGCAAATTCCGGACAACTGGCAGCAGAGTAAAATGAATTTGATTTATAAAGGGAAAGGAGACAGGATGCACATAAAATCATACAGGCCGATTACCATAACATCTGTTATGTACAGGTTAACCATGCAGGCGGTGAAATTAAGGTGCAAGCATGGGTTGAAAGTAACGAGATACTCGGAGAAGTTTAGAACAGGTTTAGAAATGGTAGGCGCTTAGATGATAGCCTGTTCGTGCTTACTCAATGCATCGAAATATCTAGAGTGGAAAATAGACCTTTGTATTTGGCCTTCCTGGACATAAACGGGGCGTACGACAACGTAAGCAGGGAACTGCTGTGGAACATTTTAAAAGAAGAAGGTATCGGTTATGAGATAATAGAGTTCCTACAGGAAATATACCGGGACAACAAATTAGAAATTACGTGGGAAGGGATAAGAAGTACGGAGGATGTCAAAGTATGCAAAGGATTAAGATAAGGCTGTCCTCTATCACCGGTGCGTTTCATGCTTTATATGATAAACGTGGAACGGAGGATACAAGACAGTAACCTAGGTTTTAATCTGTCATATAGATTAGGTGGAAAGGCGTTAGAGCAGCGCCTCCCCGGTTTGATGTATGCAGACGATATTGTGCTGCTAGCTGAGAGTCTGGAAGAATTGCAAACTCGAGTTAAGTATTGCGGAGACGAAGGGGACGCTCTAGGCTTCAGTTTCAGCCCAGTTAAGTCGGGCCTGATGATTTTCAACGGCTCAACTGATCAGGGTCTTAAAAAACAAGGCCTTGAAATACCTAAAGTAGCAGAATATAAATATCTGGGGGTATGGGTAAACGAAGGATTGGCATATATAGGAAAGCATGAGCAATCACTTAAGGCCAAAGGGCGAAGGAATGCCGGGATAATGAAGTATAAGGCATTGTGGGGATACAATAGGTATGAGGTTTTGAGGGGTATTTGGAAAGGGATTATGGTGCCCGGACTTACTTTCGGAAATGCGGTTTTGTGCCTAAAATCAGAGGTACAGTCGACATTAGAAACAAATCAGAGATCCGTTGGACGATTAGCACTAGGTGCCCACGGCAAAACTACAAATGAGGCGGTACAGGGAGATATGGGCTGGGCATCTTTCGAAGTACGGGAAGCTCAGAGTAAAATATTATATGAGGAACGCCTGAGGAATTTGGACAGTAACAGATGGGCAGCTAAAGTATTTAAATACCTGTACCTAAAAAGCGTTGACTCACAATGGATGAAAAGAACTAGGAAACTACCTAGTAAGTATGCTAGTAACAAGGACGGAGAAATAAAGAGCATTAAGAAACAGGTGAAAAACACAGAAAGTAAAAAGTGGATAAATTCGATGGAAAAGAAACAGAGTGTGGAATTATACCGAAAGTGAAAATGCAGATCAGGAAGGAAGATTTCTTTGATAACTCAAGAGGCAGTGCCCTACTTTTTAAAGCTAGATCAGGTGCGGTGCATGCCTTAAAACACGCAGCTACAAAATAAATTTAACAATGGGGATGACGCATGTGCTGTATGTGGACACTTCAGTGAAACAATTGACCATATTATACTCGAATGTAATGGTATCCATCCGGAAGTTGGTGTAGGCGCAATCACTGTTCCTGAAGCTCTGGGGTTTAGAAAAAACAGTGGCCGGGTGAATAAACCGGCGGTGGAAACTAGCAAAAAACGACTGGAAGATTGGTGGCTTAAAAGCAGAAAGGACATAATGTTCGTAATGTAGGAACAAAATTTAATAAATAGAATGACGGTTTACTTAACCATTCTAAATCAATAATTAAGATATAGGTAGAAAAATGAGCATGATAGCTACTGCTACCACCCCGTTTCAAAGGGGACGCTAGTATATTCCATCCATCCATCCATCCATCCATCCATCCATCCATCCATCCATCCATCCATCCATCCATCCATCCATCCATCCATCCATCCATCCATCCATCCATCCATCCATCCATCCATCCATCCTCTTCTACGGAACGCCTGATAGAAATGGGAGTGCATAATAGCTGGATGGAACTTGCTGAGGCGGTGAGAATCGCCCAACAAGAGAGATTAAGTAGGCCGAGCACGGGTCGAACCATCTTAGAATGGGTGGGTTGAAAAATAGATAGGGGCACAGCCGACAAGGTTGTCCGACATCATTGTCCGTCCTCTCCCCCGCTATATGCACACAGAATACCACAAGGAGAGACGGGAGAAGAGAGCAGAAGGACTGGTTAAAAGTGCAAAAGAATTCAGAGTAAAAGAAGTTGCCTACGTAGACGCTGCAAGCGGCCGATCAGGGGCGGCAGTCGCCGCGGTAGTCGATGGTAGCGGCGCACCAGTCGTCTCCGCCACCATCCCAAGCAGGAACATAGACACGGCTGAAGAGGTCGCAATAGCGCTCGCTTGCGTCGGAACGAAGGCTAGATTGATGTTTAGCGACAGTAAAATTGCTCTCTGGAATATCGGAAATGGCAGGGTCTCGCAAGAAGGCGCCCGAATTCTAAAAGCTGCAGCTAAAGTCGATCGCAAAATTACCCTAATTTGGGTCCCAGCACACACGTCCGTCCCCGGCAACGAGGCGTCCCATGATTTAGCCCGACATCTTTACTTCCGGGCAAACACGAAGCCGCCCGACTGCCAGGCGATGGACGAACGTTTGCAAACCTATAAAGAAATAATCGAAAATTATAGATTACGAAGACGTCTGATGCCGCCACCGGACCCTAGCCTAAATAATGAAGAGGCCATAGCCTGGCGGCGATTACAAGCCGGAAATTTCCCGAACCCTGTCTGGTTGTTTCACACCCAGATAAATGAGAGAAAAAATTATAAATGTAAAGCCTGCGAACGGAGGGGGACACTCGACGATATACTTTGGGAATGCCCTAAGTCTCCGGGCGCTAGGGACAACATTAAAAGTAGAGAAGCCTGGGTAACCCTGCTGCGAAGCGACGTCCCCGCTGACCAGCAGAAAGCCGTTCGCCTGGCGGCTGAGGCCGCGAATAACCAAAGTACATTCGCCAGTTCTTAGTCGCGGAGGTTCCAGCCCCCGTTCCTCAGGCCTGCGTGCTAGGAGCGGGGAGTAGGGGGCCTCCTAAATCGGTGGAAATTAAAGTTTTAATCAATCAATCAATCACTAAATGGGGCTGTGGATCGGCTCCTCGCAGTATTCGGGGCGCAGCCTTACGGTATGTCGGCTGATGCGTATAAGGCGTATAAGGCCCATTTAAACGGGTAAACAAGAAGTGAATTAAGCTACTAGAAGCAACCAGATGCAACCAACAGCAGCATCCGTGGTTTCGCATTACTCCAATGTAGATTCTGCAGTGCTCTAATTTTTATTTTCCTTCTTCTTACAGCCACAGTCACAACAACACCCATTACTGCTGCAATGACAAGAGGTCGTCGGTGCGACTATGACGCAAATTTAAAGCTCGACTCGACTAGCAATTTTGTGTGCATTAACCCGGCAAAGTTTTTAGCACCGCTTCGAACCTCAAATCTTCAGGTGGATACCATCTTGAATTGTTAATGTGGCACACGACCATGATAAACACTGATTCGGTGTTGGAGAAATTTGGAGACCTGGAAATTTCGACAGAAATAGCCAAACGTGAGAAGTAAGAGCTTACGCTCTTAAAAATGGGCACCATTTTGTGCTAACCTGGCATACAAAGAAGTGTATATGTGCTGTGAGATGTCAGTGCACGTGGCCGAAATTACTCTGTAGCTGTGCAATACCGCTCCTCTTTCTCTCTTTTCACTGTATCTCCTACCTCCATTTCATCCCTGGCGGCGCCGTTAAGGTGTCCACAGAAACATGTGTGATATACAGCGCCTTTCCCTTTTTGTGGAATAATGTGTATTACTATGACAGAGCCACTTCTTGTGGCCTTTGGCATGGCGACCGAGTAAAGGTTGATCAACGTTGAGGTTGATGAGTCTTATGGCAGCTTCCTTCCCACCCTTTTCTAGCAGGCATGAAAAAATTGCTGCCACCGTCTGATAGACGTTTAAGTGCAAGAGCGTTAGGTCATGGTTTTTTTAGCGATTACAGCCTTTGAGATTACACCTGGATGTATGAATGAATGGATGGATGGATTTTAGGAGCGTCCTCGTTGAAACGGGGTGGTGATTGTCGACACCATGCTAAACCTTTCTTTTTTATGGTTTTAACGTAGATAACCCGTCAAGATACTGAAGTAGAACTTGTTGCTGTGCTAGTTGGTTCATGATCGTACAGGGAAAGTAAGCGCAAACAAAGAGACAAACACAAGAGAGGAGACAAGACAACGCGCTACTGTACAACTGTAGCGTTTAGGTAAAATTCTAGCAATGACATAAAACTTTCAACCGAAACACCGGCTGCATTCTGAAAGGGCACGATCACGTTCTCTTCCATGCATTCGCGAACGGCTAAGAACAATTCTTTATGGGGAATGGAATAAAAAAGTTCCTTGGCATCAACAATCCTTGCTGATTGTTTTGAAGAAACAATCAGCAAGCTGGGCATTTCTTTTCTGTTGATGCCGGTCTCCTCTCTTGTGTTTGTCTCTTTGTTTGCGCTTACTTTCCCCGTACGATAACCCGTCAATTGTAACGACTTTTCTTTTGGACACCGCATCGGTAGACATAGATATCGAGTGAAGCGCCATAGATGGGGCATCGGAAGAAACTGGATTTCGCCATTTCTCTGGTGGTGATCCAAAACCCTTTCCAACCAACACCAAAGGGCCAGGAAAAGATAATCGGCAACGCCATGTAATTGATATAAAAGACCAGCCCATCGGTCTCCGCATTGATACTCACGCCGTCCTATACTATGACGATGACTCCGGCATCACTTTTGCAACCACCGCCTACTACCAGGAGGGTTCACTGTCACTAGCCACAGAGGTCACAGGTACTGTTTCGCAACTGAACTCAAGTTAACGGCCATCGATGAGGCCCTTAAGCTCTGCACCAAAGAAACAAATCGCACCATACACATCTATACTGACAGTCAAGAGGATATAAAAACTTTGAAATTCCGTTCTAAGAAGACCTCAGTGCAACACCGCATCAAACAGCACGGCCGCTACTTGTAAGAGACCTCACAAGTCTCCGTACTGATTCACTGGACACCTGGCCATCACGCACAAGGGATCGGGAACAGGACTGCCCACAAGACCGCTGGCTCGCAGCTAGAGGAAGACCGCCGGCATAGACGTGATGTGAGCCCGTCCAACTCGGACAACCTTTGCTGTTCTCCAACCTCCCTCGTCATATCGAACTCTGTCATCACACGACTTAATCACGTGTGGAGGAGTTCGCTGAAAGACCTTGTCCTCGACATTACTCCTCCGATTCCTTCCGGCCTTTCTTGTTCTGGCCAAGTACTCACTCCAAAGCGCCAGTCGGTGCAGCGTATACATCGAATATCGTGAGTCGGTGGAGCTGAACCAGGATCGGCTGCCCCAACTGCCCTGCTGATTCCATTGACCTCCAGCATTTCATCTGGATCTGTCCTGGCACGACGAGCCTCCACGCCCGCTACACATCTGCTCACCACATTCGGACATACGAAGAGTGGACAACCCCCCATACCGACGCCAAGCGCAAGCTTAGTGCCCTGCTAAACTTCATGTCGGAGTCAGGCGCCCTCAATTTCACCTAAACCAACCGTTCCCCTCTAGGCATCCTTATGAATAAAGATTTATCTTTCTATCTATCTAATCTATAGAAGTCAATTGCAACATCATTCGGTATTGATTTAGCAAGCATCGTTCCTGCGTCAGTGTTCTTCTACATCATGCTTCCCGCTTCCCTTGACCTTATCCACAAAATTTGTATAGCTACAACAATTAATTTTGCCGTATAGAATGAAGCAGGCGTTTTCAACTTCGCATTTTTACTTCCGGCATTAGAGCTACAGTTAGAACTCATCCTCACATCGAGGAAACAGAAAATAGCGTCGTAGATCCAGTACCGCTAGCTGCATCGGAGATAAAACATAGGCCATTCTTACTCTCTCCTTGCAAGGGTTGAAGTTCTACGGCCGTAGTGTGATGGACAGGGCTCCAGGCTGGGATATGCTCACTGCGCAGAAATAGTAAAGAAGGCTAGACCTGTTTCAGTTTCTTAAGCGGCTACTTGCTCTACTCAGAGAAGCAAAGAATTGTATGCTCTGCACAACGTTAAGCAGCGCAAATCGTGTGGCGGTAATGGCTGACTTCAATAGGGGACCCCAAGTTGAATTACCAAGATACTTTGTTGGGCGAGTTGGTACTTATTCATTATTAATATGTACTTGTACTGCTTTAAGCGCTTGTACTGTGGCTTTCTTTTATCTTGTCCTTTGTCCCAAGTTGAATGAATAAAAATATTTAGCTTTTAATGGTAGTGCTGCTCCTTATAGACTAAATCAAATCATATTTTGTGTAAGTAACATTGTACTCTCATCCAACGAAGAGAACAATTATTTCCTGTATCGAAGTTGATACTGCCTAAGAGTGGCTGCAGCTTGGTTGCTCAGCCTTTGTTGGGCCAACTTACCTTTGGTAAAGGGTTCAGTAGGCCGATTCTTCGCCATAATTTCAGCGCCAGTGGACTCGATAGGTCGATGGCATTGTCCACATTATCTGTTTTTCCTGTTGGTTGAAAAATAATCCACCATTTTGGTTTTTTTCGGCACGCTTTGATGCAGATGGTTTTAGCGGCGAAAGCGAGCTATAGTTAAAGCATGTTTAATCGAAACGGCCAGCAACAGCTAATTATCAAGGGAAGACACAAGAAGGTATCAAATCTAATTAAAGACCTTATTTGCCTTCCTTTTGCTCTTTAGCGAAAAATGAAAATGTAGCTGAAGCAAAAGAGGCCAAACTGCCTTCTCAATTTCGGATACGGGGCATCTAAAATATAACGCGTTAAGAAGAATGATAAAAGGGCTGGTAGATAGCCTCAAAAGTAGTCAAAGCAAAGAAACGAAACATTACGTAAAATCAAATTACGTCTGTACAAAGAGAAATAGGAATCAAAAATACAAAACTGATAACTGAAGATCAATAATATTGTTAAAAATGCACAGTACACGTAAAACATGTTAAGAGGTTACCAGAGTTGCAGAGCAAGAAACTTCAGAAATATGTATGTTATTTTCTATCAATTAGCCTTTGATTATATCTTTAATAGTTATGATAAACCAAGACCACAGGAAAACATTTAGAAAAAAAAAGGAGTACTTATTACATCCACCCAAGCGAAGCCGCAAGTCTACCAAGGAAAGCTAAACAATTTTCTCAGAAACCTAGTAGTTAAAGAAAAATTCTACCTAGTCCGGGTTCCCTTTGTAGCCATATGGTTGTGCTTGGGTCGACGTCAGTGAGCATTTACTTCCTTACTACAAGCCTGCTCCACCATTAGGGCATTACTCTAAATATTCGACCAACATTGTCCCCTCTTCAATATACTGATATATTTGCTATCAGCCTACCATCTAACGTGCTAGTCGTCCTGACTAGCTGAGTTAGTGGAGCGACTGGCCCAGACCCCGCCTTTCGCGGCCCCTGCTCTTTTGTGGATAGCAATTAGTAATTACTCCAAAGTTACAGATCTTCTCCACCTTGATGGATTCCCCGAAATATTCGATGACGGTGCTTGATAGCTCATTCTTTTTTCCCGTAATTCGCACGAGTCTTAGGAACCAGCTTTGTTTTCTTCGTTTTTGTGGGGTTTAACGTTCCAAAGCGGCCCAGGCTATGAAAGATGCCGTAGTGAATGACTCCTGAAAATGTCGAACGCCTGGGGTTCTTTATCGTGCACCGACAATGCGGGAAGTGGGACCTACCGCAACAAGAGAAGATGACTTCAACAAATGGCTCACTGACAACGATAAGAGCACGAGCCTTCTCTGGTTCCTTACGGAAAATAATTTACATGGGTTTTTATAATATGCATGCCTTATGGCAAGCTTGCATAACGAAAACAAAAACATATATACACAAGTCCCCCTCTTCCTCTTAAACTGCATGCGTCCTGACCGCGTCGCAAACCTAGCCCAGCTAGCACAGTAATGAACTTGTGCCAACTAACCGAAGCACCTTTTCATGTATATTACACACAAATGAAGCCCCAGCGCTTTTCTTTGCATGGCCGTCAATCAACATCAGATTTAGCCCTCAGATTTCGCTAATATGCAGGCGTCTGTAGGGCCCTCGACCATGATTCCTATAAAAGAAGCCGGTTAGTTTCCCAGCTGTGTTTAAGCTGATTTAGAACCTCTACATTTCGCATTGAAAACTGGTTTTCATCTTCATTCCTGTAAGGATAATGTGTTCACTCAAGAGTTTTGGGTTTGACAGTTGTCCACCTCTAAGAGAATGGGAAGAACTATTGACGACAACGGCGTAACAGAGAAGCAGCATAAGCGAGAGAAATCAACAGCGAGGAAACAAAGCACAAGAAATGGGATTTTGGAGAGAAGGAAGGAAATGAAGAAGCGAGCAAATGTAGAAGTGAACAGGTTTCATGTGATAGTTGATTCGAGCGTAAAGTCTCAAGAGCAGTAAAATGCTGTTTTGTGATGCCTAATTTTTCTCCTCGGCTAAAAGGGAATGAATGAAAAGTTAGCATCATATGACTATTTTTCTATGTGTGTTGCGTGCTAAGTGTTTCCCGTATAGTAATGCGAATGCATTGAAGGCGTAGGAAGAATAGCAAGGGGTGCTCTCTGGACTCGTCTCGGGTCCAACCGCATGGCGAATGTTTAAAGAAAATGAAGATGATTAGGCGTGAAAATGAGCAACGAACGCTTGCGTACGCACAATGAACACATACCACATACGAGACTGAGGCCCAGGCCGATGAGTACTGTGAAAAATGTGGAGAGGGCGCTGCACCAGAAAGAGGAGATCCGGTACAAAGGAAACACTCCCAACCTGTTTGAAGAGAACGTCAGTCAATAAGCCAAGCTTCAGTACTTTCCTATGTGGTATAAGCAGGCTTAGAAGTAGTTGTTTGCCTGCTGTGACTGAGAAAAGGCCGCTGGAACTGAAAAGTTGGTTACCTGTAGTAAGCTCGTTATAGTCCTTAAGAGTGAATATATTGCGATGAAATGCAGCAAAATATTATCATTTTCACCTGCCTAAGCGGTGAGAGTGGGTCAACTGGGAAATATCTAGTTACAGCAGAACTATTTGACGTCAACCGAGAGTGAGTTATCGTGGGGAGGGGAGATGAGGTGGAGACATGGGTACATTTGAGAAAAGCCTAGGAAACGCCTAGAAATTGTTTATGTGAGCGAATTGCTCTGTAATTGACTTCAGTTTATCCGCATCTGACGCCAGCTTTGATCATCTTAGCTAAATTTATTTTTTTGGCCTTGTGCCCACCCGGTCGCATCTATCTCCCACACAAACCACACTACGATCTCCTTTCCCCCGCTCCACAGGGTGGGAGGACAACTGGAGGGTCTTTTGCAACACTTAATGCTACAGAATGGCTGACTTCAGTCGAGGCCGATTTATAAGTTAGATGAAGCTATATTACAGCACGTTCCTACAGAGGTTTCCAGGTTTCGTAAATATAGTCGTTGTAATTCAACTGTCATTGCACAGTCTGCCGCTGGCACACTATTGTCCATCTAAATTTATACGCATTAACGGCATGCCTTATATACGAACCAAACCATGCTTTGAAAGCAGCGCCGATGGCACTACAATTACTCCATTACCGTCGCAGAGTTTTTACTGGGGTAAACGAGGGCGAGAAAATGCACTAGTTTTGGCACTCGCCTGACAGAACAGAGGGAAAATGAGAAAAGCTGGGGAAAAATTAAGAGATAAACGAAGAGGGAAAGAGAGAAGGAAACAAGTAAATGAAAAAATAATGAAAGGAAAAGATTGGAAGAAGAAATTCTCACAACGAGAAGTAGAAGTTGATGTCGATCATCTGCGATGGTTTCTCTAGCGATAAAACCTGCGCGAATAAGCGTGCGGCTGTGCAGGGTCTGTCGCTACTGTTACTGCATGCTTTGGCTGCTATTTCTTCGCTCATTCCTATGCCGCAAGAAATTAAATGGTACTAACGCATCCAGGTTTCCTGGTGGTAGCGTGTGGTTAGAAGTGCTATTTGCCGGACACCTCTCCACCCCAATCTTCATCTTGGGCGGATCGATGCGGGAGAAAAATCTTCCAGCTGTTAGCCATATTTGGACGATGAACACTCCGAAAGAAGCCATGGCTGTGCCCTGGAACAAATTGGTGAACATGTTAGAACAGACCTTATTGCGACTCCAAAACAAGGCCTCGCAGTCGAATGTCCCTGCAGTCAAGTAAGGCCAATTGTTGCGCTTTTAGTACATCGGGACAAAAGGAAACGTTCGACAGCGCTAATAAGACGGAAACACAGATAGATACGGAATAATTCACTTGGTTTTTAGCGAAGGTAAATGAATCAAGGCCGTATGAGGGGTTAAAGGGGCTCCGGATATTTTTGTAACTTTCTTGGATTAGTACGGTCAGAGTTTGCGATATACAGGTCGATGCCAACGGTGTATGACGACGTGTAATCCAAGCAGAAAGATCAGTGAGAATATTTAAGCATTCATGCAGTCTTTGAGCAACTTTCTCCAGTATTTGATAGGCGTTCGGTGCTGTCTTCTCAAGTGTTGGCCACCTAAGCAGCTATCAGCCCAGGAATTACATTTCGTTCTCTTCCTATGGGAAGTGTGCTTCCTCGAATGACGTTCTAACGAGAGCGTTTATTTGCTCCTGCTTAAAAAACTACCCTATTTGAGGCCCAGGATACAAAATATCAATGCACTTCATCAACGCAAGGAAGACCAGAAGTTCAGTAATTTCCTTACCACAATTCCTCGTGGGTAACGTGATCACGTCTGTATTCAATAAAAAATTCCACGTGTAATTCTGCGCCCCTTTGAACAGACGGCAAACCGCAGAAAAGATACATGTCCTAGGGAATTTGAGACTAGATCATTGAAAACTCGCCTTAGCATTGGCCCACGGAAACAGGAAGGCGAGGATCATTACGCCTGAGAATGGTCCCAAAGATGCGGCGTAGAGGGCCATGAAGAACTGCATGGAAGCACTGCGCCGAGTTTAAGGATAAATAAGCTTATACGTACGAGAAAAGCACAAGCTCTGGCTGTCTGTGTCCAAGACATGCGCAACTAATAATCGCCGCAGTTTTACGCTGCTTTACGCCAGCGGTGTTCCGTGACCCTTCGGGGCCCACATGAGGGAGATTCTGAGTCACTGGACATAAGGGAAAGATTTGCAACTGTTTTAAATGATGATTTTCATCCGTTAGCAGCAAGTAGGGTGAGATATTTATCTGAGAGAGCATCAGAAAATTGATGAAAAGGCAAACCTCCTGTTGGCGAAATTCGAACCCACAACCTCCTAATTTTCGGTACATTGCTCCAAACCCAGCACTAGAGCGGCATCTTCTTAAGTGCCAGCTCTCGAACGCATTTGTGTCTTTGTACAGTCTAGCCCTGTGATCTTCCAGTACTACCAGGTCCAGGATTCCGATACGCCTTTTAATTGGCAGGTAGCTATTGAGTCTAAGATTATAATATACTATTCTTAGCATTTTGATGGCAATCGTCAAACTTCCAGTCCGTAGAGTAAATTTTGTTTCAAAATTTTGCTTGCGCAGGCAGCGGCCAATTGAAAAACACAGAGGACTTTTCCAAGGAACTTGCTTAAATAACTTACAGAAATGGTTTCAGCTTCAGAGGCAGGGCAAAATATAGTTTCTACATTTTGGGCAGCGCTTGCAACGAGTAATAGAGCGCGACTGAAAGCTAATGAGGCGCGTTTTTGTAAAATTATTAGGAAAACTATTTGATGCATGCTGAGGGATAATCTGTGGATATATTGATTTTATCTTGAAGTTATAGAAAATATATCACCATTTACGGTCAAAACCTCTCAGGAGAAAAATGTCCACAGTTAAGGAGGAGAAGAGGAAGAAGGAAAAAATGGGAAGATTAACCGGCAATAGAAGCCGGTTCGTTACCCTGCCAATGAGAAAAGGGATGGAGGGATGTAAATGAGAAGGAGTAAAGGGAGTAAACAAGTAAAAGAAGTCACTAGGGGAAACACGAATTGAAAAGTCAGCCTGTGGGGCAGACGCTACGTTCTCTGGAAAAGGAGGAGTGCCTAGATGGCCTCCACTGCAAATAATCACCGCTTCTACTGCCAGAGGATCTCAAGTGCCGAGTAGAACGAGACTCTGTGGAGAAGAGGGAAGCTTTGGAGGGTTCTTTCTGAGCTCATGCACTTCCCGTTTCGCAATTGCTACTTTTTTTAGACATTGAGTAAAAATAAACACTAGCGTCGATGGGGCAGTAAAAGAACACTACCAAAACTGATATCGTATTTCTAGAAAAGCGGCACAGTGTCTTTCTCGCAAACTTGTGACCGAGCCTGGGTGAATGCATGTAATGTCCCCCTAATAGAACTTAATCCGCACTAGGATAGATATTTCAATGAGCACACTCGATTTCTTTTGATTTTCTATAGGCACCATGTTGATTTTCTTTAGACCACGCATGATTTTATATTCACTTTGCGTTCAGTGTTACAGCAAGCCTTCCTTCAGTTGCACAGAACACCCGCCCAAAAGTGAAGATCTATCTCAGGCCTCACCCTTGCAGCTGAACTGATGTAGGGAACCAGCAGGGCGGCGAGAGTCATCGTTGTTCCGCTAGCAATCGCTGTAGATAAGATAACGACATTCATTTAGGTCAGGAATATTAATTGGTTTCATTCTCCTTGCGTGTAGAATTACTACCGGTTTCCATTGGGCGAACAGGAGCAAGAGCAACGATCAGCCAGAGCAGCGCACGAGAGTACTGGGGACGCGCGTTCTCGTCTCCCCAACAGAACATTCATGCTGCTCTCCGAGCAGCGTAGAGAAAGGGAGCGCGTGACGTCAGACGTCATGTGAGCAAACTTTTCCCGCGCTCGCGTTGCCCGTATTCCGTCCCGCGCGCGCGGTACCTTCGGTGCGTTTTCCCTTTGTCGCGGTTTTCAACATGAATGAAGAAGCACAGTGGCTGTTCATGGTCATGATGAAGGGGCTGTCGGAAGAGGAGGCTGTGCATGAGCTTGCGCTAAAGCTACTGTCATCCTCCAATAGCAGTAGCAATTCTTCATCCAGACGTAGGCGCTTAGGAGCTGCCGTTTCAATTGTATCCGCCGGCCGAACGCCACCACTGCCGTCTTCACCGTCCTGCCCGGGCTCACGGGCTCCGGGCGAATAACCAGCAGTGACGTCAAAAAGGTGCCGTGACTTCCTCCGTTCTCTCTGTACACCGCCCCTGGCGACGGAGCACCGAGGACTGCTCTCGGCTGTTCCCGGGATCCCAAAAGCGCGCCTCCTCCGCCAATAGAACACAACGCTACTGCTCCTGTTCGACCACTGGTAGGCGCAGAAACTCGCGAGAGCCCTTTTAGTGCAGCTAAAAGTGCTCCTATTCGCCCAATGGAAACCGGTATAAGAATCCACTAAGAGAAGTAAGAACTAAGAAACTAAAGCAAGAGACAGGGGATAGGAACTCACCGAGACTGGCCATTACAAGAACAGGCCTCTTCTCAGAAATGCGGAATAAGGTGAGACTATGTCTATGAACAAAACCGCAGCGTGTGCGTTTCACTATGGAAGACAGCCTACTGAAATAAATGAAGAAAAGAATGAAAAGAATACTTCCGGCCACCAGCAATGCTGTACAAAGCACAATCGTGCCTCTCTTGGAACTGCTGCCGAAAAATGTGCAAAATATTTTTGAACAGTTAAGGCAGTAATTAGATATTAACTTCCTCGTAAGAATAACATCACAATAATTGGCTTCAATCATTGGCGCACGGTTACAATTATAAACATCCGTCATCTGCATAAGCTTGCATGTTTACACTAAATTGATTGCATTGGATTCTGCTGATGATATTTCCACTGACATTTCAAAAGCGACAAAGAATGACAATCCTGTTGCTTAACATAAATTTGCTTGCTTAAGAGATAATCGGTTGCTTAACATAATATAAAGTAGCTAGGCGTGCGCCAATTGTTTCTTGGCTCGCTCTCTTTTTCAATGATTCTTATTCCCATTTTTCATTTTTTCGTATATTCTACGTTTTTTGTTGCAATTTACTTTTATATGCAGAGAGTTATCATCACTTGCTTTTAGGTTCTGACTTAATCGTGTTTGGCTCTAGTGACACGCCTGTGTGACTTAATCGTGTCTGGCTCTAGTGACTGCTTACAGAAATCCATCGCGAGTCGCCTCCCAAAAGAGAAATTTCTGATGGATGCCGGTAGGCTCCAAAGGGACTGCAACATAACAACTTGTGCGTAACAGACAAAGGACAGCGACAGAAGGGAAGCGACGATACACCGTGTTCTTTTCTGTCGCTGTCGCTTGTCTGTTACACGCTAGTTGCCATGTTGCAGAAGATCAAACGTATCAACTAGCCCAGCTGCCTTCTCTGCTCCAAAGGGAGTGGCATTATTTTCTGGCCCCGGAATGAATAATGCGCTAGAATGTGCGGCCTCCAGCAGCTGGTTTGAGTTACGCAAAAGCGCTCGTTAGTTGTGCTGTGTGAGGTGTTTGTTATCGGAGTTTTGTTTTTTGAACTTTCGGCATGGTGCGTGTTCAAGGAGAACATTATTTATCTGGAATGGCTGTCGAAGCTGTGCCTCCCTTTCTCTCGCACTGTTCTCATTAACATGATACGCCAAATGTGCGCCGAGCGACGCCAAATGTGCGCCGAGCGACCAGTGTGTGTCTGGCGGAAATAAACGACATGACATGGGAGAAATGTGTTGTTTGCAGCTTTGGAGAGCAGGAATTCTCATGTTGCGTCGATAAAGTCGCATATTTTCAGCCTTGAATTTGGCGCGCACCGTCTGTATGAACAATACTGAATACGAGCACACATTTATACCTGCAAAGTTAACAATATATGTGTGGAATCTTTCACTGCATCGTATAATCTGTTTTCGGCTTGTTTAGTTCTTTCTATGCAAATCCTTCTTGCGATAAAGTAATCAGTTGCTTCCAAACACTGCTCGTCAGCACGACCCACTCGCTACACTCTTCATCTAGTTCTACATAGGTTCCGGCTGTAAGTGCAACTTTGCGGAACATTTTTTACTGTTGCACTTATATCTGGAACATATCTGGAACCAGAATAACAGTTTACAGCTAGTCGGAAGAACCGTTTCCACATAAGGAGAACTGTTGACGTCGCTTTGTGACACACCCTGTTGGAGCAGTCGGCCATCAGGGTCTTCCCAGTTAGGTGTTTAAGCTCAAATGTGATAGCACTCTCATGTTCAACTGGCAGCACGACCGTGCACAGCTTGTGTTGATAATTTTTAGTAAAACTTCGTTCATTGTTATCATTTTGTTTTCGTTACCAATAGCAAAAAAATTGCCGGGTTCAACTATGCTTAACCGACTAACACGTGCGAAAGTATAGCCAAACGAGCGAGTTGGGGGGAAAAATTGAATGGAAAACAGCGCGAGAGACAAACATCAAAGCAAAGAACCAGAATACGAGCGCTGACTCAGAACTGAAAGTGTATTCAAAGATGAAACACAATATATGGAAAACTTGACCAGCTTATCAATAAGTGGAAAGGAAAAAAACGTGTTGCTACGTAGGATAAAGCCACAGAATCTCACTTTCATGTAGAAAAATGGATGGTTTACCAACGCACGACCTTGTTTTCTTCTTCTTGTGGTAGGCCTCCATTATTTCATTTGTTAAGCGGGCCGGGTGCTTGTGCAGAATATTACAATAGTGCAATGAAGGACAACAAGATTCGCAGTCACTGGCATGGTCATCGAAATTAGTAGACTTGTTAGCGTCCAAGTTATTTACATACTATTTCAAACGTGTATTAATGCACAGTCCCGTCTGCCCACTTGCCACATGACATTGAGATTTTATAAACTACACCTTCAGCGCATGGCACATACTTAGTTTCATGCGTAACCCCATATGTTATTTCAGGCTCTTTCATTTGTGAGTCAGCGCTAGGCCTGTGGTTTTCTGCTTTGGTGTTTGTATCTTGCGCTGCTTGTGATACAAAACATGCACAATCACTGATTGGCGCGGTGTTTCTTGACAGTTTCGTTTTCAGAAACTGACACAGTGATGTCAGTGCACGAAGACGTTCCTGGGTGGTAGAAATCATTTCGCAAACCCCCACTACGATACCTCTTTTTCTCTTTCACTCTCACCATCCCTATCAATGCACCACGGCCTCTACACAAGTTTGTAACTTGCACAGAATTTACTAGGCGCCGTTGTGCTATGCGGTGGCAGTGCTCGTTAAAGAACCCTCGGCGGGAGAAAGTTCCGGAGCCCTTCACTACACCGTCTCTATTAGCCTCAGTCGCATTGAAAAAAAAAAAACGCAGTATCCTTTTTGCACACCAACTCGAAGCGGACAGGAAAGCGTTAGATGAGTTTGCTAAGCTCTGAATTTTCATTGTCATATTGCCGTAAGCCGGCTTCTGGCAGTGAGTAAAAACGCATTGCGCCTATTACGAGGACAAATTCCGTAGGCTTACAAAGGCGCATTAGCGACTTCAGGCTACTCGTAATATTGATGATGGTCTCGACTGTCCGCTTTGTGAACCTATATTCTAATATTTTATGCCTGGTCCAAGAAACACACACTGAAGCATGCCGGTGCAGTAATTCCAGGTGGCCCGATGCAGCACTTTGGGCACTGAGTCGCCGACGCTGTTTCAAGCACACGGAGGCATATTTGAGGTCGGAAATTTGCAAATGCAGTGGCGCGAATAATAAGACTATCATGCTAGAAGACAATCGTTGTTAATTCTCAGAAGAAAAACGATAGATTATAGTGCTAAATTTATGCCTGCAGCACACCCAAAGGGAGAGAATATATTAAACTGAGATGGATATTATTCATCCATCTTGTAAAAAAATAATCTTGACCATTGGTTATTGTAGAGTTTGCTTTTATAATGCATTCAAGTTGTGGGGTGTCACAAGTGAAGGTGGGGTGGAGTACCTTAATTTACGAAACAAATATGTTCTATTGCAAACAGAAGCCGGCTGGGTACTTATTTTGGACCGAGAGCTTTACTCAGTGTAGGGGTAGAGCACCGGAGGACTGCGTCGGTAAGACCATCTCAGCCTCAAAGTCAAACCTTCCACTAAAACAATAGCAATACAGTTGTATCACTGTGTAGTTCATGTCGAGTGTAATAGCAACGTAACATCTTTGGACGGTTTATATGAAGCATAATCGAGCTTTACTAGTGACGCATCGTGATTACACGTGATCAGTAAAGTACAAAAAATCGAATTTCGCGCTGTAACAAAAAGTCATATAGTTTGGATAGCTGCTGTAAAATATAATAGCACTGAAATATCTCTTTGTATCAGTTAGTATTGATAACTAATTAACTAATTAATTATGAATACGCATTTAACTTCACTCTACAACATCAACTCTAACACCTTTCAGAAGGCCTAGACAATTATAATCCAAAAACAATCTAAACCACGCAAAACTATACAAAATCTAGCTATCGCTCATCTAACTTGGTTAAGCCATGGTTAAACAACTAGCAGTTTTTCTCTCGCTTGGCAGCCATTATAACTGCACACGTAAGCTCAGCCTGCTATGTCGTTTAACATTTCTAACTAATGCAGCCATAATTAAACTCGCATGAGAATGAATTAATTGTTCAATCTCCATTACCTGATTGAGGCGCTCGTGATGCCGGCCACGTAAAGGCCTCGAAGCCCGTGTACTGCGCCTGCGCTCTTCTTGACGTAATAAGGAACAATCTGAAAGGAAAATGAAGGCTAAATAATAATAGCACCTGAAGTGCTATACCTACACAATTTCATTAAATTGCCACCTGTGCTAGCCTAAAGGCAGAGTCACGCAGCGAATCCTAATTATACCTTTTCCAAACGCCACAGTCTTTAAGCGTCTTGAAGCGGCAGTTTGGTGAGAACAGATAATAGCTCTAGGGTTAAGAGATCATCGGTTCAGTTGACTAGGCGCTCAGCGTTCTGTTATCGAACATGAAAAGGGGCAGTAGGAAGCTTTTAAGGGATATTTTTCGCATAATATTTAAACAACGTAACTTAGCAGTAGAAAAATTATTTAGTGCGTCCTCTGGGTGTGGCTTAACACTAAGGTTGCGCTTTTTAATAATTTAGAGCCGCTCATGGGAATTTGAAGCCGAAAATCGGGCAGTGTACTTTTGATAAAAATGTATTCCTCAACTTGCAGGCATCCTGACGATGTTACGCCAGCTTTTAATGTATATAAGAGATGGATTGCCAGTATTCTGCTGTATTTATTTATTATTATTATTTTTTTTGTGCAGCTGGCTTGGATAACCAATCTGACCAAGACCTGAAATCCAGTTTGCTGTGGTAATTCATCCCTCAACTACAAGAACAACGCTGTCCCCAATAACTGCTAGGAAGTAGTTTCAAAGGGGTCACCCCGGATAGAGTAAGTTACTTCATTTTCAAGACGATAATTATTCATTGCAGAATGTATGCTTATGCTTATATGAAGATAAGACTTTACTGTCAGCAGTGCGATGAACATAGCCGTAAACTACAGTCGGTTTAGCTTAGCAAGACATCAAAATTGCAAAGCGCTTGTATCGGCATAACTGCTAAACCCTTTGTAATTAAAGAAAGTACACAATGCGAATGCCTTATCAGTTGAAGCTATATGCAACACTGAGGAGTTGTACGCGATGTTGAGAAGTACTGCGTCGAACTGGTGAACTTTTGAACGACATTAATATAAAGGAAATCTTACCTACCAATGAACGTTGCGTCACTCGTATTGGGTAACGACTTAGTTTGGTTTGGTTCGTGGGGTTTTACATCCCAAAGCGACTCAAGCTATCAGAGGCGCTTTAGTAGAGGACTCCTGAAATTTCGACTACCTGGGGTTCTTTAACGTGCTCTGACATCGCACAGCACACGGGCGCCCTGCTTTTCGCCTGCATCGAAAAGCGGCCGCCGAGGCTGGGATTCGATCCCGCATCCTTCGGAGCAGTAGTCGTGCGCCCTAACCACTGCGCCACACCGGTAACAACTTTTAGGTAATTTGTTGCCTTCGCGTTTAAAATAATTTTTTGAGGTTACTTCATGTCCTATTTTTTGTATTCATTTTAGAAAGTAGCTGAAAAAAATGGTATTGACTTGAAAAACTTCTTTATTTTTCTTCTTGTACACTTTTACGATTCTATTACTTGCTGGGGTTGGTAGCATTCATTCCTGATATATATTCAAATGGTGTCTCTGCTTCTTGACACTTTTGTTTACTTCCTGGCTGCATTTTTGTTATTTAAATGTGACGGTAAATAGAACAGGTCTTGCGAAGAACGCGGACTGCTTTGTATTTATTACTCCTATCTGCAGTGCCACCTCTCTGTTCAATAACATCGTGCGACAGAGCGTAATGAAGGAGCAGTCAGCGTAATTTGTAACTAAGAGATAAATGCATCTCTCCACCATGCTGTGTTCAGTTGCTTTGGTTTGGTTTTTTAGGGTTTAACTTCCCGAAACGACTAAGCTGTGAGAGGTTATAGTGGAGGACTCCGGAAATTTTAATCACCTGGGGTTTTTTATGGCTGTAATACAACGTAGAATCACAACAGATACTTCAACTCTCGAACGAGTCTTACACGCAGTCCATAACGTCTGCGAATAGATATCAGAAAAAAAACGGCAAATTTCTTTGCATGGTTCATCTGATAACGCAAAGAGAGATAAAACAAAGCAAAGCCATTTACCTGGTCATGGTGTGTTATGAAGCCGGAAAGAACCGGGTCGCAGTCTCTGAACCAGTAAACTAAAACTAGTGCCGTCAGCCCATGTAATGCGTAGCACACGGTCACTAGACTGGCGCCTACAAACGCCACTCTGAAAAAAAGAAAAAATGCAAAGGAGAAACCTTCTGTACCTGAACACAATGTTTTGCCAATGGCAGCTCTCATTTCAGACTGTGCGTGTAAATGAAAAATATTGGCAATTGACGTTTCAGCAGCGTAACCTTAAAGAGAAGGAAATGCTGCTTGCAAGGTTACAAACCAAAACGATCAAGTAATCGTCTGCATTAAGTGAAATGTAACTGCACACAGAAAGAGAAGTGAGGGGGAGGGGAGGGGGCTCTTCATTTTGTGCCATTAACATCGCCTTAACATGCAGCTATAGGAGCTAGGGTACCAATCGTGAGAAAAATAACTGCCGTTTTTTGTCGTTTTAATAAAGGTGGACAAATTCCCAGAGCTGTTATGAATCACTGTCCCGAATAAGCAGCACTGCTATGTCGTCATTCTCGAGTGCCTACTAATATGATCTCGTGTTCTCCTTTCTCCTTCATATTGTCTTGCTCGTTCGTCATCTTCAGCATAGTAAACGGTAGTAAGCTCATTAATCAAATTTGGACTTTTATGCGTTACTAATAAAAGTGCGTTGATCTAAACATTACTGTTTGTTGGAGAGGTCGTATCATCAATATACTTATACGCACTGATAAACGGAAAAAACTTAGTTCACGTAGTCATCGCGTTAAGCGCGAATAGATAAGAACGCCAAAAGAGTGCCGGTGTCCCGAAAGTAAAATAGACACGCGACCGGCCAATGTGAAGAGATAAAAAAAATGAATGCCAGCGCGCTCTACTAGCAGATGTGCAGCAGGGAGCGAGGGGGCGGGGCGTTGGCACATCCACCGGACCCATCTTGATTACTTGATGCTCAGCTTATTGTTAGCACGAGCGAAGGTACGCTACCACTGCCACCACCCGTCAGGTGATTTGAAGGCTTCATGCAAGGGTTTATGGTTTCTCCATGCCGTGCAGAAATGTTAGCCTTATAGGCGACGTGCACTTTCTGCTTCGTCAGAAGTGGCACAATTCTTGGCTGCGCGACCGCCGTGGTTAATATGACGGCGAATATGTGCGCTAATGCGTTCGCTTAGGCATATGAGGTCAGTGTGCTTGGGCCAAGAAACGCATGAAAAAGGAATAGCGTGCACATATTGGATGCGTTGTCCTGGATAGCAGTGATAGAAGCAGCGTGGCTAGGCTCGTCCCAATGTATATAAGGTCAGCATCAGAAATTAGAGATGGGTCAGCCGGATGTCCCGTTACATCTCATTCGATTCGCCGCCACGCATTTTGCTGGTAGAGCGCTCTGGCATCAAGTCTTATTTCAGCCGCCGCTCCCGTGCTCCGTCTTACTTCCGGTCCATCTGTAAGTAAACGGGAGCTGTCAAAAAAATTTGTGTAGAACTTTGGACCACTAAAGTGCGATAAGGCGAAAGCTTTTGTTTGAAACTTCGCTGATTCCTGATTTTAATGCGTCTCCTTCTGTAGGCTATGTGGTGCGGCATTTGAGGAAACGCCAAATGAAAGGCGCCGCACGGGTGCTTGGATCGGTATAACGCGATAGCGTAGGCTACCAGCCAACATATAAAGCCCCGCTTTAACAGAGCTGTACGAACGTGCCTGAGTAGCCTAGGGATAACGTGAATGCAAGGGTCTTGGCAGGCTGATTGTGATATCACCCTCCCGTATGAAAGGAGAGCCCCGAGTTGGCAGCGCTTCCAAACATAATGCCATTAAGCCCTACGTCCACTTAGTGCTCAGCCATGCCAGCTGCCAGCTACCGCCTCCCACGTAACGAAATCGTATTAAGGCTTATCCTTCGTATCCTTATCCTAACGCTTATCCTGGGCCCCCGCCAGGGGGGCGTGGGCCTAGGGTGGCCCACTGACAGTGGCTATGTGGAAACCGGACAGTGGCTATGTGGAAATGTTTCTGCCACTGTGCGGTAGGCAGTCAGTTATGGCTGCCGGTGGATTGCGCGACATTCTTGTAGCTTCCTGCGTGCAAACGTACGGGGCACAAAAGGCAGGGACAGAGGCGCTCCCTGTGCCAAGGATCTTGGGTTGTATCACGTGACCTAGGGTGGCCGAAAGTGTGACACCTGCGAACCCTTGTATAAGCCATTAAAGACTATCGCCTTAAAATAATAGAAGGTTGAGCAGGTAACATATCTTCCCCAACAACAGGAAGCAAGCAAGCATTGCGCCTGTAGTCCGAACACTTTCAGCCTGCCCGTTTTCTGCTTGCTTTGCACGTGCGCAGACTTGCGACTGAGTGCATGCTGTGAGTTCAACCATCAGTAAAATTCATCTTTATGTTTTTGTTATTCTACCCTTTAGTGCTAAATGAGAATAATATTTTGTCAGACTGCCACTTTTTGTGGCGTCACAGTGAAAAAGCTGTTCCTTGCCGGTTCCACTTTTACCGCTTACCCGTGCTTCTGACCAAACCCTATTGAACTCATCATCCTATTCACCCTTTGCTACATAATGGATACGCCCCGGTAATGTGACTTTGGCGTCCCCGCAAAAAATTAATCTTTGCGCAGACCCATGTGCTTTGCTGAGCTTGCCGATGCGCCTTTGTGGCTACTTTTTCTATTTATGCATCCTTATGAAGGCGGATGCCTCACTCGGCAATGCTTGTGAAAACGTGCCCACAAAACGTTGATGCAAATATAACGTGTCATATGACGTTACATTAAGATGACACTGGCAGTCACGAATGTGCGTATAATTACAAGTGTCATATAAGTGCCATGAAATGCCTAATTATGTCATGACAGCCATTATAGCTTATTCACGATTCATAGTCACATGCCATGAGCCAGTCAGATAGGGAGGTCCAAAGTGCATGACTTGTGTAAGTCAGCCAAAGTGATGACCATGACTAGAGTTCATTCATGACTCTCAAAACGACTGAGTCATGACACTTAAAAGTGACGTGTCATGATGCTCAAAAGGGCTGAGTCATTACATACAGCAGTGCTGAATACTGACACAATAGGAGCTACTGAAGCGCAGCCAACGTAGATGCTTTCGCATTTCTCCAATGCAGATTTCTGTAGTGCTCTCAGAGTTTCTGTGTGGACTGAATAGAGTCTATGTACCACTTCGCATTCGCATGAAGCTAAATACAGCTGTAGGCGTCTACAGTGGAGACTGGAGTGTTCTTCCAATACCTGTGATCTCCACCTCCAATTAAAACCCCTCTACTTGCAAGGCAGCAAATTTCTCATAACTTCGCGGTTTGCCCCGCCCACATCACTTGCTTATCTGAGAAGAAAAGCAAGCGGCATTCTCGCATGTTGCCTTTGGCTGCAAAGCGCGGAAACGCACCCCGTGCCGTAATCGCCGCGTGACAAATAGGCAGAAAACTTCTTTTTTTCGCCCCGTCGTCATATGCCATCCTCCCATGTGTTCGCGCGCACAAAATGTCGCGCTGAAATGCTCATCAGTGAACGTGTAGTAGAAAAAAATCGTTTTAACCTTTAAATTTTCCATGCTAATGCGGCGGGTTTTAACCTTTAAATTTTCCATGCTAATGCGGCGGTCAGCGCACATAGCAGTTATTGCACAACTTCATTACGAATTACTTTGTTTCGACTAAAATGACTGTTTTATGAGAGAGCAGCTATATTCCATGACATTTCAGTGTGTTTACGAGGCATTTACAAAATGCGATGAACACTTTATTTCACCTGTCAGTGTTGTTTTTCTTTTTATTTTTTGCAGCAAAAACGTTCTGTTTGCATTGGAAGAAGATTGTGAAATACGCGCATTTACATCGGTCGTGACTTCAACGCGCATTTGTTATTTATTTTCTATTTTCCTTTCATTATTAAGCTTCTCGGATTTTTTCAGGATTGCTCTAAAGGTTGAATTTAATCTAAACATTTTGTAAACGGGTTGTGTTTGTGGTAAATACAAAGTCGCTAACTGCGCCATATGAAAGATTTATAGAGCCGCACACGTAAATTTCATATTTTCTGCATATTGTTTTCATTTCGATTATGACCCTGAATATTTGCAAGTACGTGCTACACACATATGCGCCAGGTGCTGGTTTTGTCTCGTTTTTAAATATAGATTTCCACGCTACGATAGGTCAGTTTGCTTTCTTTGATAAACGTGAATTTACTATCATCTATAAACGAAAAACTCAAATTTGATACTCACGGTTTTTTTAATCGGAGTGTCAGAATTCAATATTCTAGCTGTGTTTCTGATGGCCCAATCTTAAAGAATAGTGTTTTTGTTTTCAAGGTCCATTTTACCGAAGGCAAGGTCAAAATAGTAAAACTACAATGATATTAGGTGATAGATGTGAGTGATGTGTTGAGCGTTGATTGCTGGGGAAAACATACATTGAGCTTCTATACATTTTCCTCTGCTTTAGGCCTCTTTTTCTTCCTGGTCACAAGGGAGTAAAACTGTGTGACGCACAAAGCATTAGCTTTAAGGGGCACCCAAATGGCATGTTAGCATTACCCCGCGTGTGATCAAACCCGCATAATTAATATTTCTTGATCAGTCGCCAGCTTTCGGATAATCCCTTCTCTCCATTGTCCAAACCTGGTCACTTTGTAATTTTTCCTTCATGTTCGCTTTGTTCTCTCTGTGCTTCAGTGTATATTAGAATTATTCTGAAATGGCCGTCTAGACTGTAGGCCATGCGATATTACTGTGTATATCATGAGGCGCCGTGTTCCTGGAAATCAATTTAACAAAACCTTAGTGAATAGCACATGAAATATTAAATACTTGTATTAGAGCGTAACGAATATAACCTTATCTGCTTCAAACAGCCCTGCACGTTAGCAGTTGACTGGAAATATAAGCTTACGACGTGAAATATTTTCATGTACTGCGTTTGGAACTACATGCGACAAGGTTCTTGACATGCGTTTATGCAATTGGACGGTCTTATGATGTTAAAGCCCGATGTGTAGTTACTACGCGGACATTTGAAGACTTTCTGGCGCTGCTTCTCGGGGTACTTTTATACATTTCTGACGCAGCGAAAACTTACTTTCGTGCATCAGGCAACGACCTTGCAGCCAAGAACCGCTGCGTGATCATCTGGTCTAGGCCCAGTCGCATCAAGTGGTTGGGGAAAGTTGCAAATAAGCAAGCCCATAATGTTTCATCTGTCGTAAAGTCGATGTCAGTTCTGCACAAAGCGAAACAAAATAGTGCCCGATTTACGCGGCGAAGCTGAATTAGACATATATGTGCTAGCACATGTCATTCTTCTTTGGACTTCTTGAACTTGGTTTTAGATTTCCTGATATTCAGTACCACCGGTCGTGTATAAGCACTTGTCTAGCCTCTGTTATGTCCAACATAGTTATTAGCATAAAGCCGTAACTGCGACATTATGTGGGCATACACGCACACACCGGCCGTCCCAGCTAATGTAACCAATTTTTTAAAGAATACGATGAGCAAGAGCCGAGTGAAACCAATTCAGTGCTTTTCAGAGTCGCCCATCCTTATATGCAGTGTTTTTCGTTTACTAAGGCTAATTAATTATTGAACACTAATTACCTATTTTTAACTATTGGCTTGAGGCAAAAGGCGTCAGTACAGAAGTTGTAGAGTGCTTCGAAAAAGGGCAGTCGACAACTTCTGACAACTTGGTCATGAAATGTAGTCTCATGACTAGACACAATCTGACCATCTCACCCACCAACTGCCAACTGTCACAGGCTTTAGACGTACAGCATTTGTCAAAAGTTTAGATTCCAGGGGGTCTACTTCAGAGCCATTCTATGTGGATCGTAATGCATTCTCAGGTTTCCAAACTTGCTGAAGGCAGGTAGATTTTTCGCCCATCTCGAATGGCTAGGAGTTTTACGATTGTTAAAGAAGTCATAATATAGGGCTTAAAATCAAACACTCTGGGCTGTAAGCTTTTTACAAATGCTGTACATGATGCCAACAATGCAAACACGGGGGCCAGTTGGGTGATCATACTGGGGAATACTGCCCTACTTGATAGACAGAGACAAGTGAAAGACGACACACGAATGAAGCGCTTCATTCGTGTGTCGTGTTTCACCACTTCTCTGTCTATCAAGTAGCGCATTATTACCCAGTCTGTACATAATGGGTTGTTTTTTTCGCAAGTGTCAGATTTTACGCAGCGCACTGATCGGAGCCATAATGATAACATCTTCGGGGTACGCCCGTTGTGGCTTACAGAACGCCGTGGTTTTAGCTGTGCTAAGCTTGCCTGCGCTCAAACTGAAAATGAGCAAACAAGACAAACACTGGTTTACATCATAAATTACTATCACCCGCCTACGTTCTTATTCGTGCGCTCACTGACCTACGCACTCACCACTGTGCCCTGCTCTTCATGCGAAGTACATAACCAGTCTTCAGTGCATTTGTTATCAGAAAATGTTCACCGGAAATGTCTCACTCGCTCACTCACTCGAATATAAATCGTGTAATGTTCATAAATTGTGCATAGCTATTATCAAGAATTAGTGCTTTAGAGGAATGTTAGTCCAGCTTGAGGGTGTTATTCGTGCGATTACGAACATCCTGCGAACCGTGACACGCTATTGGTACACCGTAGAACAACAGACTTATAGCAGCTGGCGCCAAAGCTGTGGTCAAGTATGCTTACCGGAGAAAATATGCCGTGGCATTCATATCACGCAACGGTCGAAGCGGTGGATCGCTTTGAGCCCCATCGTATATCACCTTGGAGATGATTATCAGCGGTGACGCTGTCATAACCACTGCCTGCACAGCGTCAGCCCAGACGACACTCCGGAGGCCACCCTACGGGAGCGATAAGGAATATGTTAGAAACTGCTCAGCGTCAAATTGTGTCCTTGATCAATCAAACACACTTGTGCGACTTGAGCGCGTAGCAGATTTGAGTAAGACCGATGACATAAATAGCCCAGGTTTTACAGGCTGAGTAAAATGTAGAATCTGAATGCGTGGAGGTATTCAGATCGGTTCCAGTTGTAAGCACCATATGCTTTAGTTTTGTGATTGTTCTCACTTGGTGTGAAGAGACAGCAGTACATATGCCTTACCTCGACCTCTTCCCTATGTTTCCCCTCCACCGCAGCATTATATGGTCCTAACGCTTTCAACGTGCATAAAATGCGTCGGCTTGACCGTCAAGTTAACATTGCAGTTTCCATTGGCACCATGCTGTACAAATGCTGGTTACCTTCGAAAACTTCCGTAATGCAACTACCGTTATAATATATTCGCAGCTCTGATTCGAAAAAAATTGCTACGGATTTAGCGACTAAAGCAGTGAAAGACGAAAGCCTGAGTGCCGCATTCGGCTACGCGAGTGGCACTAATTGTAAATAAATAATTAGCAATTAGCTAAAACCCATTACTTAAATAATCAATAGGTTGTTGAATAATTGATTACATAATTAGTCATCAATGCGTGCCTTACATATAGGCATGTTAGGCACGCATTCGCGCATACTGTGGTGGTGCTCTGCGATTGGTCGAGACCTCTATGACCTCGGCCAATCAGAGCCGCCGCAAAAGCGGTACATATTTCGACTACGACAGCATGAGCCATTAAAGTCTTTCGCCTTAAAAGATCACATCAGACGTGCAACACAGAGTGTCATGTAGCTTTTCTTGGATATCGCTTAATGCGCACCCAAGACGCGAGTAATTTAAAAGGATGCAAATGGCGTGAATTGATTAGGTCACTGCGCTGAAGGTGTTCGCGGTTTCGAAGCTGTAAAAAGTGATTTGTCGCTTACTGGCTGGCTAAGGACCTATTATAGTTTTCCATTCGCAACAAAAAGCCTAACTTTAATGTTCTAAAAGAGTAACTAATAAAAATCAGTTAGCCAGCTTAATCATACTATTCATCTGCTTTCCGATGTTCGCCATCACTGGCAGAAGAGCGGATCGCGAAAGCTGTAAATGTCTATACTAAATTTGTGGCTAACACAACCAATGAAGCGCGAACCTTGACCACATGTCAAAATATAGCGCTCCCTATGCAGACGCAGGGGCTGCGTTAAATAGCCTAAAATATCACCATACCTGACGCTGTTTAACCTGTTTTAACAATTTCCACTGAGCTCCATTTCGGACACAAGGACCCATATCAACCTTGCTTCGAGGAAAAACTATGCGATTGTGACACTCTATTGGAATATGGATACAACATGGAGGTGGGCGTACCTTTTTGAAATTATAAGGTTGCATTCAAACGCCTCAAACTGAACAAGAATTTCAGTTCTAGACCACAGAATGGCAATACGTTTGAAAACAAATATTTATTTATTTTGCAGAGACCCTGGAAGAAATGATCGCAAAAATGTGTGCATAACACTTGTAGCGTGTGTGCACCTGTGGCATTTCCTGCAATGTTCTCTCGACGCAATGCTTTGAAACTGGCTGAATGCGTTGAAAAAGCATAGCCCTGCTCGTCCAGGTCAAACCTAATCTCCCTAATATTAAATGCTGGCGTATAGCGCATTAGTGTAACATATGCAAATGGTTAAATAGTTCATTCTAGCGGCCTTAAAAACACGCAGATGCTTCATTGGAGCCAACTGTTAGTCTCCTTGATAAGCCCTCCTAATTTAATTCACGCAGCTAAACTTCTTTCATCTGATATCCCTGTCAGTGGTCTTGAGGCTGAAAATTATATTTTTTTTCTTGCCACGCCTTGTTGTTGTCATGATATTATGCATTTCTTTGTCTTCGACGGCCTTTGTCTTTGCTGTGAAAAAATCGGGTGCGTTCCGTTGCTGTTTTAGACTGATGAAATTTATTTTGCGTCCTTGTAAATATTTCAGTTCATTTTATACCCTGTTTTTCTGATGTTCGCATTTCCTACTTCAGGAGTCATCAGATTACTTCATTTTTTCCTTTCGCAAGATTTGGCTTAGTCTTTTTTTTTTCCCGTGCACTTTTCACCCTCTTACTTGCAGGACATTGTCCTTTTCGTCCTCAGCATTCAGCATGCTATCACGATTCTTATGACTACCTATCAAATTAGCCTAATAAAGTTTTATACACTCCACAAATGTGCTTGAGGCGTAATACTACTTTAGTTGGAAGTTGCAATTAGTTTAAAGAGCAAATAATCTTACTAACGCGAAAAACTGCGTAAAATCATTTGGTGCAGAAGAAAATATTTGCCGCTCCAGCAGTTATGAAGCATCACAGAGTGGCAAAATCACCGCGATGTGCTGTACTATGCTTGAAACACAAGTAAATGCTGTAATAAAAAAGTAGACTTAATAATTATCCCATCACAGCTATGCATTGAAACACAACAAATATTTTCTTTTTACAAAGTGCTTCCTCCAGTTACAATATATTAAAAAAATGTTTTTTCAGCGTATGGAAGTTTTGCACAAAAAAAGGAAACATTACCTTTATGCATAATTTCTTAAAATTAACCAAAACAATCTTTCAGAAGGTCGAATTTTACATATATATATGCTACATGTTCTGCGTACATATATGCTAGCTGCTAGGGATACTAGACGAAGAGCAAAGACGGATGAAGCTGCTAGATGCATAAAAGAAGGAGTGGAATCCCTCCCGAAGGAAGTGAAGAAAGGAATGCACCGCCGTCCCACTGCTGCAGTATCGGCCCTCAAAGACGCGGGCGTCAAGCTCCTACAGTCGGACAAGGAAGGCGGTTTTGTAGTCGTGGCTGAAGTCATTTACAAGGAGAAGGCTCAAGCCGCTGTCCTAGCCAACTTCAAGGAAATGAAATCAGTGAAACCATCGAGAGTGCAGGAGCAGGCAGTGCAGCTTTGTGAACGCGCTGGCCTATCAAGACTAGCCTCTTCTGTCAAGACATCCAAGGCATCTAGCCTTACCATCTTCTTCAGTGCCAAGACACACAAAGAAGGCTGTCCTTTCCGTGTCATTGTCTCCGAACGAGGGACTTGGTAGCGCGAGGCAGCGGTGTTCCTGGAGAAGTGCCTGTCGCATCTGGACGTTGAAGACCCTTTCCTCATCAGAAAGCCTGAATCAGTGTCTGAGTTCCTACAAAGTGAGAGTCCAGCCCATGTCAGCGCTTTTTTGGTAGATGTTAAGGACTTGTACTATTCCCTACCGCAAATAGCAGACATCTCCGAAATTAGTGAGTGCATTGATCGTCACGGTGTCACTAAGTTCCAGAATTCCTGTGGTATGAATGTCGCCGTGTTTCTAGAAATGCTTAGCTTTTATTTACAGTCCACGTTCGCTAGCGTGAATAGCAGGCTTTTCATCCAAAAACAAGGGGTTTGCATAGGATCCAGCCTCGCTCCCGTTCTTAGTGACCTGTTTTTAGCCTCGTGCGATAGACGACTTCAAGCCAAGCTTGACCATGACACTCTTGTAAAAGTTATGCGTTACGTTGATGATTTTTTGGTTCTTACCGCAAAGATGACGCCCAACAAGCTGTTGCTCAGATTTTTGACACGTTCAGCACCGAACGTAATGACTTACAATTGACCACAGAATTTCCCACTGACCACAAACTTAGGTTTTTAGATCTGGAACTTGTGCTATCGGACGATCATGTGTGTTGGATGTACTCTTCACGCTCCCAGAAGAGCCTTCTGCCCTTAAAATCGGCTCACTCCAAGATTATTAAGCGCGGGATAGTAAAACCCTGCATTAAAGCAGCCTTGCATAGGTCATGCAAGCAAAAAATTCAGGCCAGCTTTGACGCACAGATCACTAGGCTCACCACTGCAGGCTACCCGACTAAGATCCTTTCAAGCGTAGCCGAGTCAATACTATCAGAAAGCAGGATTCAGAAGGTTTCACGCGAATCAAATTATAGGAACATGGCGTGCATACCGTATGTGCATAAAGTTTCGTACAACCTGAAAAAGATTGTCAGCAAAGCCGGTGTGAAGCTCCTCTTTTCCTCCAGGAATAAGTTAGGAGGGTTGTGCAGGAAAGTCAACGAAGAAAGTAGAAAGAAGGCTTGTGAAAAGAAACACCGAAAGAAATTTGTGAACTGTTGTTGTGGTGTTGTTTACAAGATTCCACTCTCATGCGGCCGATTTTACATCGGGGAAACTGGGCGGTTTGTTAATAATAGACTGCGCGATCACGCCAAAGACATAGAAAACCAGTCATGCCTAAACAACATGGTCATCCATTCCATCGCTTGCAAGGACTGTGAGGCATTTTTAAACCAAACCAAAATTATCGCCAAATATAAAGATTTCACCTCACGCCTCTCTGAGGCTTTTCTCATTCACGAACTTGGTGACACGTGTATCAGCCTACCGTCCGTTGCTCTATTCCCACAAGAGCTCACGTATCTCAATGGCGGACGGTTTTGATAATTGCTATGTGACATCAGGACCATGATTGTGTCGTAATTTGATTTTTATGTGCTTTGGCGGTCTGCGAGATATTGCTACTTGTTTCGCAATAAACCATTTGGTTCCTAGTCAGCTCATGTGTCTGTCTCGCCTTCCTACACGTCCCGTCCGTTTGAGCTGTTCCTTCCTTCCATTCAACATGAACCAACCAGCCCAACAAAGCCCTCTTCTTGAATGCATTGTATTACATACGACAGGTCATGCGGTAAGACGTTATTAAGAACTAATTTTTAATCTAAGAAGTGCAGTGATTATCACTCTCTCATGAGAAAAAGACAGGATATTTTGTGAACCTCACCTTCTCAAACTGAACTAGCGTTTTCAGCGTTACTCAGGTTTTGCCAGAAATACCATTCGTTATATATATATATATATATATATATATATATAAACATTGCCTGAAAACTCTCGTTTTATTTCGATGCAGCCGATACGGGTCGTATATGTCGTACCAGCAACTCCAAGAATCACGCTCGATGCTACTGGCGTGATTCCAAAGACTGTAGGAGAAAGATCAAGATTGCATATTCAATATGGCGCTTAATGAAAAATACAATTTGCTTCCGATTCATCTTTCACATATTTCTGAGAGTTATATTATTATGGAAGAGGAAGGAGGAAGAAAAGGACAGTGGCGCGAACAGGAGCGCTCGCGCTTGGACTGCTAACATTTCATTAGAAGTCATCTCACGGTCCTCGAAAATCTTCTCTCTGTCACCTGTTCTCCTGTTTTCATCTGCTTGCCACTCCGTAACTTTTGGGTGGAGGTGCCGGGTGTGTCGTTATCACCCCTCATTTTGGCCCGGAGCCTCGGCGCCCTGCGACTTCTTGCGCCGTCGGCTGAAGGCTAGGAGGTATCGCATGGCTGGTCCCTAGCCTGCCTTGCCGTTCCTCCGCCCCGTGCCCTCCGCCCCGACCACAACACACGACGAAGGAGAGACTGACCCGTGACGCCACGCATGACCACAAGACACCAACAAGAGAACCGAACGAGCATATGTGACCCCACTGACCAGATGTGTCGACCAAACACCCCACGACCCAAGACGCCACTAGACTTGAAGACATCCTCCCCTACCCATGCCATGCGGTGCGTGCCTTGGCCTCCGCCATTGCGTCTTGGCGACCTGTGGCCCGAAAGCGTCCTGGGCCAAGGTTCATCGGGAATCATCGTGCCGGCAAGCTGTTCTCCTTCTTCCTTCTTCCTCTCCTTCTTCAAACATCCAGACACGCCCATCGTCATGCCATGGACTCATCAACATCGGCAAACTTCCTTGTCCATGATCGGGACGATCGCTCAGCGGCCACGGGTAATGTTACAGATGAGGAAAGAAGAAGAAGCGGGCAGTGGCGCGGACAGGAGCGCTCGCGCTAAGCCCGCTAAGATTTCATAAACCGTCTCTCACGGTCATCGAACATCTTGTCTCTGTTCCCTGTTCTGTTTTCATCGACTTGCCGCTCTGTAACAATATTTTTAAACCCGTGATAAAAGTCAAATTGGAGGAAAAATTCGGATGGGTACCTAACTACGTTTTGTGATAGTACAGACAGCAATATAAGCTGCTGACGCTTTTACGTCACGTTTTGTGTCGTTCTTTCATGGTTGTTTTTGGGGATTCCTGTACACCTGTCTGTCAACAACCAGACGTCTCTTCGGATCATCTAGCTGGTGGTTAGATGTTCCCCTGAATGTGTCAGGAGAAGGTACTCGAAAAGTAAAGTCACTTCCAGACTGGAGAAATCACACTGGGCCATGGGAAATTAACCCAACGTCACCGAATCGTTTCTAGATGACGCTTGTTACGCGATGGTAATAATTTTAAATAATTACTCCGCAGTTATACCCGATTATTCCAATACTTCGTTCCTCTAGAAGTGATTTCTGGGTTTGAGGTATTGCGAGTAAGAGCAGCCACTCAATGCTCTTCAACTTCTCGAAAACTCACTTTGTCGATGCTTTAAATTGTTAATTGCTGACAGGCGTTATTTCTGGAAAGGTCGCATTGCCTCAGACCCTCACTACTGGGCGACATTTTTGGTGACGGAAACGGTCACTGGTGCCAAGCACTGAAAAATTAAATGTACGTCGCGTGCCCAATGGTGCCCCTTTCGTGCTGCTGTTGACAGTTCCGTTCGAAATGAAACAACTGATTCGGCACCACATTTTCTCCATATCTTCACGCCCAATTAGCGGTTTATGACCCCTGCAAAAATACGTAGGTGGTCGAATTACAGTGCGTTACTCTGTGACCTCCTGTACTTTATTAAAACACTGCAATTAGCTACGACTTGAAGGGCCTGAAGCAGTGTGAACAAAATATTAGATAGACGCTCAACCGCTTCCTTAAGGGTATGCCGCAACTGTAGTTCGTGGTCAATTTTAAATACACCGATACTCAAATTCGTACAGACCTAAGATACCACTTTACATGAAGAACCACCTATTTGTTCCGGAGCTGAAGTTGAGGTTTCTAGTCCCGATAAGATTTGATGTTTTTGACATGTCTCTTTATAAGAAATAAATTTCTTTATTAAGATACATCATTTGTTATATTCGGCCATTTTCAGCTCAAGATACATGTGATAATTTAATCGATTCTTTACGCCCGCGACGTCACTTTTCACACAAGCGTTGTGAGGTTTTTGAGGTATTGTGACTATAACATTATCACCCTGCCAGCTCATGAGGAATTTCGCACCCTGAAATCGGACGCCGAGGGGACAAAGTCGTGTTTCCTCTGAACGAGGAGTTTGAAGCTGTTGCTTTGGTACTCTTGCTAGCTAAATGAGATATGTGACAATATTCTTTCAGCTTAAATATTCGCGTCAGCTTCTTTGCTCCTGATTCACATTATTGAGGTCACCACATGTAGAGCGGCAGGAAACAGAGTACAGGTTACATTAAATATTTAAACACAGAACAGTATTTCTCGCAGTTAATCTTACTTGTGGCCATGACAAGCGAAGCGCTGTGGATGGCACTAGCGCCCACGGTTTGCTGCAATGAAAAAAGAACGTATCAATAAATAAATCAACCAATCAGTCAATCAATCAATACGTCAATACATTGCAAACGTCGCATTGAAAAAACAGTCACTTTCCTGAAATTCTTTGTCACTGTATTTTTGAACGTTATAGCTGTTCGCGATTATCCGAGTTTAAAAACGACAAAACTTCGCGAAGACATGCGCTGAAATAGCTCGATAGATAGCTCATAATGGCAGATTCACATGTCGGCGAGGAACGATAGGCTGCTTTTGGAACAGCAGTTTTGCTTCAGACGAGTCGCTTATCGAAGCAATTAAAGCTGTATTGCCGCAAAGCTTCTTAGCGTTTCTTGGTTCATGCTAAACGACGCCAATAAGTTTAGCTTTATCGCTTTGTTTCCGACGCGAGACGCGACTGTACTGCGCTTTACAAAATGTGTACCGCACTACGAAACGTTATCACCACCCGGGCACATCAAGGTGGCGCGCACTACATCATTATTTCCTACCCTCGTATGCCGCCTTTGGTAACAGAAACCTTGGAGCTCAGTCATGTAGTGCGTGCCATCCAGAATGGCCCCGGTCACTAACACCTTTCTTAGGGCTGCACACAGCTTAAGGAACGGAGCATATGTTTTAACTAGTACGAATGGCAAAAGCGATCTAGGCTAAACAGGATGACCCACACATGATTTTGTTTCATCTTGAAGTATTACGACGGCAGCATGGTAGGGTTGGGACGTAATTGTGTTGTGTGCGTCATCCTGATTGGCCGAGGTCACTTGCCTTTTCGTAGTGCTGCACGCGTTCGAGGTACAGCATAGGTTTATCTCAAATTATCAAAGCCACGTGCAACTGCTGTTTTCTATTACTGAAAATCATGGCGGTTTATTATTTTTTCAGGCTTCTTATATCGAAGGTCTTTTGTCAAGTTTAAATGGATCCCGGCCGAGACAAGCCAACACCCCCTAGACTAAGAGAAACCCAGCGCAAGTCCCCCTTTCCACTAGTCCTATGTCACGACAGTGAGATCTGGTGATAGATCGGCGGCGCCGAGCGCAAGCGTACGCAAGCAAGGCGATCTGGAACGACTCGGCCTGAGTGTGCGTGTTTTCAGCCTGTGTTTGCTGTGTGTTCCTAATCCGTGCTGCATAGGCACTTGCGAGCAAGGTATCTCAATGTCTGGGTGTTGTGCTCAAAACTGTCGCTCTAACTATGCAAATTCATTCAAAGCGCAAGTGTACAAGTTTCCGTCGGACTCGGCTCAAAATGAAGCGTGGACAAAGGCTGTGCCGTGAAAAAACTCGCCACTATTTGATTTGGTTTGGTTTGTGGGGTTTAACGTCCCAATGCGACTCAGGCTATGAGAGACGCCGTAGTGGAGGACTTCGGAAATTTCGACCACTGCGCGTTCTTTAACGTGCACTGACATCGCACAGCACACGGGCGCCTTGCTTTTCGCTTCCATCGAAAAGCTGCCGCCGAGGCTGGGATTCGATCCCGCGTCCTTGGGAACAGTAGTCGAGCGCCGTAACCACTGCGCCACCCCGGCGGGTACTATTTGATTTAGCACATTGTATTAAAGCATTGACGTGCCCATATCGAGCACGCAATTTGGACAGCACAGCTACTAATAATCGGGTTGCATTCGCCCAGTTTTGAGTGCGAAACAAAATTGTTTCGCAACCTACATTATTTCCTTATGGAAAAAAAATTATTTCGCTAGTGGTCACGTGATTGTAGTTGCCGTAGTAAATGACTGGCTTGAAGCCGAGTTAGCTGCTGGCGGCGTTAATGTACTCATGGCAATCACTGCTCCCAGCTTAAACAGTTATTTTTTTATATTTATGTTACAGCTTTGTGACCAGAAGTTCCGTGAAAGTGACATTGTATTCACGACAAGCTACACCGAGTGTAGTCAAGGTCACCGTTCTGAGTAATACCTCTGCCTACCATTCTTAGCTTTATCTATCCATCTAATAATAAATGTGCTCTCAGATGAATTTCGTGCCTGTCTTAATGTTTATTCAAGCAACTGTGAATGAAGGTGAAAATTTCCCCGCAACTTCATTTCTGCCATTGAAATAAATGCGACGAGGATTGTGTCAAACTTCTCATATACTTCAAAAGACTGGCAATACTAAATAACACAGGTAGAACAAGTTTAACCTTCTTCATCGCTAGCACTAAAGATTTCAAGAGGTAGCCCCAGAGCAGCATTGAATAATAATATTAAAAAAACGCAAACGCATTGAGTGAAGCCGACTTTCAGTATGATCTCACTACCATGACGTCACATAAGCTTGCACCGGCCTTGTAGCAGTCTAGGTGGTGTTGGACAAGCAGGCGTTCTTTTCCCGACGACAGCCGAGGACGTTAATTAGTTCCTATATATACTGCCGTAACCCTGTTGCACTGATTCCTGGGCGCAAGTCGGCCAGGCATATAGTCTGAATTCCACACCAGTCTGTTCTGCGATTGGCCACGGCCTTTGTCCAAAGCACTTGAGAATGTGATCACCTAGCCCTAGTAAATAATATGAACAGTATATTTCAGAAACAATAAATTCTTTGTTCAACGGGAAGCAATTTGAAAACGCGCACCGTCCATCTTACAGAAAACCTATCATACAAAACATACCCGTCATGCCATTCCGTGGATACGATACTGGACTTGCGTGTTAATCCTCGGCAAACATTTCTTTTGCTAAAAATGTTATCGATAGGCTGGAAGAATAGTTGCTCAGGTATAGATAAATAAGCTCGTGAGGCAAAAAGAAAGCAGTGCGCATATCTGAAATATTCCAGATTTTTTACCATAAGATGTATCTCGAATTTAATGAAATGACCGGGGAAAATAAGATTTGTGATGTTATGTTCGGTCTCTTTTTACTCGAATTTCTAACGAACACCTTATCGGATCATTATTACGAAAGATGGAGCAAAGCCTCAAATTATCCTTTCTGAAAGTCGGCGAAACACGCTTTGTCCCAAAAGTGATATAACTATGAAAATATGGAAATGGTGTTTGTACGCCAGTTTGTTTTAGTCGCGATTTTGCTAGGGTAAACCTTAGAAGCGTACACGCAAACTTATGTCGTTAATGAAGCTGTATATATTTTGATTTTTTTTTACTTTTGTTATGATAAGTTTCTTTCGGACTTTATTTTCTTTCAAATTTCGGACTTTGTGATAACAGGTGGCGTTTTTTAGTGCAACATTTGACAGAATTGCAGCGGAATTGACACTGGCATGATTTGATAATGACGCAGGACTGAGCTGTCTGCAATGACACTTGCTTTCATTTATTCAGTGGTTATTTATGAAAACGGTCAAGCGGATATTTGAGATCATATAATATCGCTTTTGTATAGACGGTTGAATTGAAAGTATTACGTCAGTATTACAGCTACTTAGAGGTGATAGCAGGGCTGATACGGCTCGTCATTTTTCAAGAACGGAGCATAGAAAATTATAAGAGAGTAAATAACCTAGTAACCAAATTGTGCGCGGAAGGATAAGGCGTTAGGTACTTACACTGAGTACAAAGTATATGACTGAGGATGCCATCCCGACACCGTTTCCGTAGCGCATCCGAATGTACTAAATCGTAAGGAGTAAGAAAGAAGAAAAAGAAGCAATTATAACATTTTAAGCAATGCGGAAGGGACAATCATGCAATGAATTCAGCGCCCGTTGTTGGAGTGCAACTGAGGATAACATTGCTTTGGACCGTAGTAGAACACAGTCTAGCCGAAGGCGAGTGTAATCAGCGCTGCTGTTTCTGCCGCATTAATTGTATGGACACTGTGAGTCCGTCACTGGCAGCACAACTGCTCGAGGTCGGGGTGCATAACACGTGGGCAGAATTGGCGGAGGCAGAGCGAGTCTTACAATTAGAGAGACTAAGCACCACCGAGACGGGCAGGGTGATCCTTGCAAAAGTAGGCCTCAACCCAGACAGAGGAGTTAAAAAAAAAAGTCACAATTAGTAGGGAAAGCAGGAACGCCTTCGTAATCCCCCCTCCCCCCTTTTCCTAGAAACATGCATCCCGAATTTAATGTCGAAGGAAGGGCCAAACGGGCCGAAGCTCTTGTGCGACGGTTCAAGAACATATGAGTGAAGGAAGTGGTCTATGTTTATGCAGCTAGTGGCAGAACAGGTGCGGCGGTAACCTCGGTAGTGGATGGCTGAGGGACGCCTGTATCCGCGGTAGCCATCAGAGGCCGCAACATAGCGACTGCGGAGGAAGTTGCGATAGCGCTAGCTTGCGTAGGAACGGAAGCCACATACGTAATTAGCGACAGCAAAACGGCCATCCAAAATTTTAGAGGGGGAGGATATCGCCGGAGGCAGCCAAAATCCTCACCCAAAGAACGCTGAATAGGAAAATTCAGTTAATTTGGACACCCGCCCACGCTGCCGTCCCTAGTAACGAGGCGGCTCATGAGCTAGCCCGAGCTCTCTACTTCCGGGTAGCCGTCGAGCCCGCCGAACACTGGGCATACGACGAGCGTCTGCAAAATTATGGGGAAATCATTGATCATTATAAATTGGGACGTAGACTGGCACCCCCGCCAGATGTTAGCCTAAATACTACAGAAGCTGTCGCCTGGAGGCGGCTACAAACTACTATATTCATAAACCTGGTCTGGGCGTTTCACGCGCTACCAGACCTTAGGGACAATGATCTGTGCAAACACTGTGGGGCGGAAGGTACCCTCGACCACTTAATTTGGGAGTGCCCACAACTCCAGGTATAGGACAAAATATTACAAGCAGAGAAGCCTGGGATACCCTGCTGCGAAGCGTGTACCCTGGGATCCAGCACCGCATTGTCCATCTGGCGGAAGAGGCTGCAACAAGCCAAGGGCTACCTGCCAGCCTCTATTTCGCGGGCACACGACTCCCCGTCTTCCCCGGCACGCGTGCTGGGGGCGGGGAAGAGGACGCTCATTTCCGATGAAAATAAAAGTTGTGCAACCAACCAACCAACCAACACATAACTGTGCAGGGGGTTTTACGCGCGGAATTCATGGCTTCGAACAGTAGAGAGATTTAGCTTACCGTGATCCGCGATCCGCCACCGTGACCCTCTACCGCACGTGGGCAGGGCGCACAAACTGATTGGTCCCAACGTGGCAGGTCTATTTGCCGACATCCAGTATGGGGAGCCATCTGTCGGTGACAAGGGGGTCCGAGCATGCTCAATGGAACCCGCGGTGGCGGATCATGGTAGCGGATCGCGGATCACGGTAAACTAAAACTCTCTCTGCGAGGGGCGCATTTGGACATTTGGCGGATAGGCCACCGTCGACCGTACAGGCGTGCTCCTCATCGGCACGTGTGGGCGCGCAGCGGGCCTTGTTTGTGAAAGTCGCTAAGCGCCGAGCGTAAGCCATCACATCCCCGTCAGTCCTGCTTAAGACGAGCAGGGGAGCCGGACGACAGGACAGCGCTGGTAATAAACCCATCTAATACTCACATATGCACTAGTTTACGGGAAGGACAATGAGTTATGGATAAACATTTGCAAGCTCCCATTAAATGCATGCTTATTTAGTAAGCACATAAAATATGAATGTTCGGGTTTCCAAGACCTTTCAGTATTGGCTTGCCTATTCTGTTTTACATGTTAAAGCTATAACATGGAAGCTCAATTAACGCTCGTACATCAATGTATTTTATCACGTCATCGCCTCATTTTGATCTAAGGCGATCAGGATGGAACGAAATCCATGTCATTTTGTTTAGAAACCTTCGTGACAGTGGTTAGCCAGCTATGGCTTTCTGTAATTTACCTCGAAGATAGAAACGATCTTCAGCTTGTACAAAACTGGAAGGAAGAAGTAGACGATGAACAATTGTATCGGCAAGATCGTGAGCACGTTCCACTGGTGGTGAAAACCGTACACGAAGTAGTGGGCCACGAAGGCTACCATCCCCGCTGCCGTCACGTTCGATGCCACCATTGAGAAAGCCAAAGGCAGCGAGTGGATGCTTCGGCTTCCAAGGAAAGCGTCATCTTTGGTTCTCAGTCGATTGTTCCGACGTAGAGAAAGGTACAGGCCGGTCCCTGTGGAGGTTTCAGAAGCGGAAGGTAAAAACGAATTGCTCAGAATCAATCAATATCATTTAATCTCGATTAGTGAATAAACGAATAAATGCAACGTTGCATACCTAATAGGAATACTTAGGTAAAACGAGTCACCTGTTTTCAAAATAGCTTGTTATATGAGTATCTCTGCAGGACATATATGGTGTGACTTTTCTATAATACAGCTCCTGCAATCAGTTTTGTGTTCGTATTGGAAATTTTGTTACCTATTCGGCCACTTTACCTTTAGTCGATATTTCATATTTCTTGGTTCCTGTGGTAGTTGTTTTAGTTTTCAGATATTATGACAAATGTTTTATCGCCCTTTTTACTTTGTACATATTTTACCTCACCTGCGCACGTGTATTGTTTGTGAGGGAGTGTACAGGCAGGAACGAAGGACAGCACAAACATATCTGGTATAAAATAATGCAGTAAAATAAGCGATACAGGCCAATATGGAAGACTATACCGGGACACAATTTACAACTAGTGGACTCTATTGACCATTCTTAACCTCATTTACCCAGCTAAATCTAGTCGCTCACATTGTGAGAGCCAAGATGGTGCAGTCCTTGCTAAAGATACTCAGTTCACCGGTGGAGTAGGCGAATAATAATGATTCAATTAGAGCCATTTCCAATCAGTCCATTCATACTTCCATGTTTTCCCGGGAACGGGCTTGTATGACAGCGCAGAAATACATTGCTGTTTACGTCGCCGCACTCTATAAATTTTAATCCTCAACTGCGTACTTTTAAGCCGTAAACTATATTTCATGTAGAGCAAGGGTGCGCATCTCTCCGTTGTACACTTGCTGTATTCAGTTCGCAGAAAAGCTGTTATTGGGATTTCATTCCTGCTGCTTTATCTGTTCAAGCTGTCAACCATCTCATGAGCAATCGCAGCAAGGGAAACACATGTGCAATACCTAGGTGCCCACAGTAATGTGATAGAGCTTTACGCAACAGCTGCTGAAGAGCGCGAAAAACGGCGAATATTTTTACACTGAATTCAAAAGGGATGCACATAGGATGTCAATTCAAGGAAGAACATATACAGCGGAAATGCGTAGGTTGAAATTAACCTTACTTCACCGTCAGAGAGAACAGTTTATTGTTCTATTAAAAACGAAATAGTCTAAGCATTTCTGGGGAGCTCTAGAGACATGGTGTGAATTTCAGTACCATTTGGTGGAGATTGAGATTCAAGTCGCCTTCTTGAGCGTCATTGTGTTTTTAGGGTAAATGAAATAAATTTTAAAGGCACTTGAGACTTTTTGGGTGCAGTAAGGTGAAAGCCTTTGTGCATTATGTAATTTTTCATTATAGTTTCAGTATAACCGTTGAATTCGTCATAGCTTATGTGGAAACTGGATTTGATTCTGGACTTCTGGAGTTGGCTACGACTTTTCTGGATTCGTTTATAGATTTGGCTCTTGATTAGCCAATGTTGGTATACTTTAGCCACTGTAGCCAATTTTCGCTGAATTGATTTACAACCTTTTTGGATTGACTTATTTATGGTTGTTGGCTATTTATTACAAAACGTTTAGGTAATTTATCCACTTTCCCTATTGATGGATTTTCATGTGTCTACTGAATTAAACTCTGGACTTTGGATTTATTTATGACCTTTCTGGGCTGGATGGAATTTTGCTACTGATTACCTAAAGGCAATTTACCAATGTTGGCTTGTTATGATACTACTGTTGGATTGGCAATAGATCTGTCCCATCTGACCCGTTCCTGCGGACACAACTTATGTGTCAAGAGAGGCCTTATCATTACGGGCAGACAAATTCCGTCGTTGACATTATAACGTGATATGAAATTTTTTGTTTCTTTTTTGATATTGTAAAGAGACGACGACGACAAAGTGCTGTGCTCACGTGTGGAAGGTGGAGAACGACGAAGTGTGTGTGATTCGTGCTTATCGCCGCTGGCATGAAGTTGCTTGTCTGGTCAGCTACCCATTTGTAAATATCTGTAAATACATCCGTGTATCTACGCTACATTATTGGTGGAGGTGCGGGGCAGCCTACAGCAAGCATGGAACTCTGTAGCGGTCTTCGACTTCCCGGCTCCTTAGCCATGCCCAGCGACGAGGCTGCACCATCGGCGTCCCTTACCTCGGCTTTCATCACTGCCCACCCGCGTGATCCCGGAACCTTCAATGGAGTGGACGGTGCTGATGTGGAGGAGTGGCTCGCTATGCACGAGCGCGTGAGCGTACACAACAGGTCGGACCTGACTATGAAGTTGGCTAACGTCATTTTCTACCTGAGGGGTAGCGCGCAGAAGGAGCCCGCGTGCAGAAAACAATCGTCCACAGAATCGTACGTGTTGTGTTGTGTTGGGTTTTATGGCGCATGAGCAACTAAGGCTGTCATGCGCCAAGAGCAAGGTTAATTTGTTTTGTGAAAAAAGGGGGAAACCGGGTGTTTAAACTACACTTTGTTTAGAAAGTCTCCTTTTAGGAAACGGGTTTCGTTGGCTTTTATGGGGCATAAGCTGCTAACGCAATGATGTGGAAAGCATGAGGTTTTAATTGGTTTACTGATGCACACCTGATTTATTCTACAGTTTGTGTAAGACACTTGCTTCTCTTAGAAAACTTAAAACGCGAGACAAATCTACAAGTCCATCTTCACCTAAAATCAGTTTTGGGTGAATAGGAATGTGTTGTTTGTAAAACGAGGTAATATATTTTTTTTTGTGTGTTTCGAGAGCTATGCATGAGAATATTACGTGGTTAATAGTTAGTTTTATGTAGAATCGTATGTGTCATACATTCAGGACATTTTGACTCTTTGCATGAAAGTTGACCCTGCAATGTCAGAGAATGCTAAAGTTGGTCATATAGTAAAGGGAATATTAGATGACGCCTTCAACTTACTCGTGTACAAGGACTGTGAAACGGTTGACGCGATCCTAAAAGAATGCCACCGGTATGAATAAGCGAAAAGCAGCCATATTTCTTCTCAGTTCACGCGGCTGCCGAACACGGTTGCCACGTCGTCCTGCGCGGTCTCGACCCCACCTTGCTCTCTGCCAACATCCGACAGCCTGACACGACTTGTGCGCCGGGAGCTAGAAGCAGTGTCTCCCACAGTTTCCCAACTATCGGCACCGGACAGTGCCCCTACGGTATCCCTTATATAGGCTGTTGTCCGGCAAGAATTCGCCAATCTCGGGATCCAACCTGTATGCTCCATTAGCTCCCCAGATGCTCGCCGTGTGTCCCGGTTACTTGGTTCTGGATGTCCATACTACCTTCGCCGCAGCCGCAACCCAGATGAGTGGCGAACACCTGACAGCAGGCCTATCTGCTTTAACTGCTCCCGAGTCGGTCATATCTCTCGACACTGCCGAACTCGTCCACCATCGACCTACCACCGCTACCCGGATTATGGTCTATTCCCGCCGCTCTTCATCGCCCTCTGAACAGCAATTCTCAAACTCCGACAATCAGACTCTGTCCACAAACCATTCGTAGCCGCCCTACCGCCGTCGTTCTCCGTCGCCCCAATCTCGCCGCTCGTAATCTCCTGACCCGTAGGCTCAATGTCGTTCGGAAAACTGATGGCCGCAGCGTGATGCGGCTCTGACGACCTGACCCGAAAACCCTCCAATTCTCCAAGCCCGAAGGAACATTCTTTGCGTCGACGTAGACGGGATCACTGTTACAGCTCTAATCGACATGGTAGCGAACGTCTCCGTTAGGTATTCCCGTCTCCGCCATCGCCCAAGGAAAGTGCTCACTCCTACCCCCTCAGCTGTTGTCCGTGTCGCTGATGGTGGCACTTCTGCTGTCGTTGGAATGTGTGCAGCTCGTGTATCAATCGCAGGCCGTTATAATTCTGTTCTCTTCACTGTCCTTGAACACTGCTTCGTGACCTAATCCTCGGCCTTGACTTTCTCTCCGAACATTCTGCTCACTGATTGTGCCACAAGTGTTGTTCAGCTCGACCTACCTTTTACGGAGGAGCCGCCGGATCCAGTCGTGCACCGCCTATATACTGTCAATTTTCACCACCCGGACCCCGAATCCGTCACCTATGTATTGTTCTTGTCCGTCCCACCAGTCCCCGATGGCCAGTACATCATTACTCAGCCCTTGATGTACCTCTCGCACGGAACGTTGCCGTTTCTCATAGAGTGGTGACTATATGTCTGCCAATCAAGTCTCCCTTTCGGGTCCTCAACTTTGCATCGCACCAGACTCTTCTCCAAGGCAAGTCATTCGCCACGCTGTGCCCTGCTTTTGAATGAGTTGTATCAGCCGTTACAGGTTGTGTACCCCCTCGGCGAACCTCTACGTGTCAGACGTCGCCCCATCTGACGAATACACAAAAATGATTGCTCCTGACATCTTACCAGCACAAACTCATGATCTCAGATGTCTTCTTTACTCTTTTCGCGACATCTTTGACTTTGATAACCGCCCTTTGGCTCGTACCTGTGTGGTTACGCATCTCATAAACACCGGTGACGCCTCTCCCATTCACAGACGTTCGTACAGAGTGTCCAGTACAGAACGCAACATCATTCAGCTGGAGGTGGACAAGATGCTTACTAAGGACATCATAGAACCCTCGTCGAGCCCATGGGCCTCGCCAGTTGTCCTTGTTAAAAAGAAGGACGAGAGAGAGAGAGAAACAACTTTATTTGCTCGAGCTAAATACGACGTCTGCTTAAACGCCGTCGATGGGAGTGGTTCCCTCTTCACGGGACCCATATGCATTCCTGACCGCCTGGCCCCTGGAAATCAGGACGAACTGGTCTTCTCCGGCGGGGCTGGTTAGCAAGGTCTCCCAGTTGGCGCTTTTGCGCTGATTACCAGCACCTCAACAGTATCACGAAAAAAGACGTTCATCCTCTCCCGAGAATCGATGACGCTTTGGATTGCCTTCACGGAGCCAAATTTTTCTCGTCCATCGACCTTCGATCCGTGTATTGGCAAATTGCTGTCGATAGCAAAGACTGTGAAAAGACCGCATTCGTCACACCGGACGGGTTATACCAGTTTAAAGTCATGCCGTTCGGTCTCTGCAGTGCTCCAGCTACCTTCTAGTGAATGATGGACTCCTTGCTTCGAGGCTTTAAATGGACTACAAGCCTATGTTACTTCGCGGGCGTTGTAGTTAGCTTTTTCCTCCACATTCTCCGCGCACCTCAAAAGACTGACGAGCATTCTTTCCGTCCTTCGTAGAGCCGGGTTGCAGCGCAATGCATCGAAATGCCAATTCGGACGCCGCCAACTCACAATCCTTGAACGTCTTGTTTTTCAAGACTTTCATTACTTGTTTTAATCTTTTATTACTTTTACACAACAATACTTAACACCAGCAAATGTTGGTTTTCCATTCGTAGCAGTTAGCACATTGGAAATCATGGTTCTTATTCCTTTTCAATTATTTCTATAAATTGTTTCATTGCACAATTCAAACCTCTTTAATTATCATCTTGAAGCAATGGGTTTCTTATTCTGAACATTTTAACACCTTTGATTCCTGCGTTTTCTAATTACTGATTGCTTAAATATTACAATTATTAATTGATCAATTATACATTCCACAATTTCTTAACTAGCATTATGATGCATTGGCTTTTCATTCTGAACAATTTGACACCTTTGGTGCCCCCGTTTTCCATTTCTATTAATTCGATTATGTCAAATATTTGACCAATTATACACACAAAATTTTTAATTCCAATAATCGAGTATTGGCTCTTCGTTCTTAGCGTTTTCACTTGTTTTGTTTTCTTTCCCATTTTTTTATTTCTGTAATTGTTCTATCAATCACTTAACTACAACGATTTAATTAACTTGTCACGGACTACCGCACACCACCCTACCGAAAAAGCTGGGATATCAATAATCTCATACATGGGTCCTCTTACTAAACCCATACTAAATCTCATATCATCTCATACAAATATCACTCAGTGCACGGAATATGAGACTGTATGACATTTGTATGAGTCTGGCAGCAGAAAACCTGCATGAGGTTATCGTGAGTTTTTTTCACTAGGGCAATCAATCTCTAAAACCCCAAATTACTATGATACGAAGTTTTCACGTAGCCCCTATTCTTTACAACACGCGGTGTCGACTACTACCCTGCTACTAGGTCGTGGGCTTTTAGACCAAACGTGCTGTGTAAGCTATCGTTTATAACGCTGCGCGCAAACCATTGCGCTGGATACCGAGCCGCGCCCACATATGAGGTGCCGACTTAGGTCATGGCATGCTCCGCGGAGGCGTGGAGAATATCACCTATTTCTTACGAACCTTTCCCGCCTTATATACATTCACGGTGTACGGTCAGCAGGGGATAAACCTGTGCCTGAAGAGAGGTGCCTACAAGGGCTGCGCCAGGTTGAACCATCATCATCAAGCTCATCACTGTGGCCAGCATAGCTTTTGATTGCTAAGTCAAAAATGAGCAACATTTGGGCTGGAGATTTATTACTGCGATAGATGATAGCATTAACAACTTTTTAAACATTTTCAAGTTTCAACACATATTTTGATACTTTTCAGAAACTTTTCGGTGCACAGGGAGTTGGCGTGGGACAATCGTGAACCATGTTCGCGAGCATATCAAGCATAAGCTATTTGAGTTTCGGTTTGGAAACTCAAATTTCGAGAAGCCTTTTGCAACAGAGAGCCGCTTGTGCTCTCATGAATCGCGATAAAATTGTCTTGCGTTGTATGCAAGGCAAAAAGCTGCGAAAGAGTTGTGTATATCAGCTCACTCGCGAATACGTGAGAGCTATACGTGAACTATATGGACTGCAAGGTGTGTGAACGAAAACCTCCAAAAGACAAACAACAGCAAGCGAATTGGAAATGTTTATTCGCTTATTTCCTTAGAGCAATATGAAAAACAGCTGGACAAGTGGTTCCGCACTATGGGATTATCACCTTGTCAGTCAGATGAGAATACGCTGCTCTGCATGCTTGCTGCATTCTGAGCCGTCATTTGAGAAAGAACATGGTGTAAGTCAAGTCAACGAAAACACACCTGAGAGCACCTTCTGACATGTATTGTATGAAGCGACGGCCGTCCAGAATAAGCCAGGCAGGGTCACTGCATTGGAATTAGTTCTTCCGGTGTAAAAGCTAGATTATGACATGTTTTCCGGCAGTCGAAACAGACCGAAAAGCATGTGCGCTCTATGAGCACGAAGCGCGCCACTAAATATTAACTCTATGATTGTCAATGACCCGATGAATGACTAACCGACTAACCGAGGATTTAAAAAGGCAAGTTGCAACTCGCCCGCAGTCACAACTGATGAAACTGAGTAGGTTCTGAAGCGTCTTTTCTCCTGATTTGCATTGGCGCTGTGGACTCATGCCACAACGGCACGTTATGCATTCTTATTCTGTCTCCGTGATCAGAGAGTAGAATCGCTAGATGCTTTGATCAGTCCTGCAGAAACGTTATCCCAGTTGATGTTCCAGTTGGGATGTTGTCATGCAATCACTCTTACCCTTGGTTAATCATTCAAACGCCTCACAATGCTTAAATGCATTGCGATTCTGAAGGAAGAGAGAAAGGTAGACGTTTATTAAGTGCAGACGTGATATTGGCCCTAGGTGGGCAGCCTCCCAGTTCAGGAAGCCGTTTACCCGAGCATGTCCATAGCACCCGGTTGACGAGACCACGCTAGTCATCCAGACTGGCGCTTGACAGCTGGGTCGCCCACTGCTCTGAAGAGATTTTATTTTGATTGTTTCCCATTTACTCTTACACCTGGCCACTAGATATGTTGTCCTTTTATCTAGTGTATTTTTGTTTTGTTTTTTTCACTGCTCTTAGCCTACTACTGCCCTGATGTCCTGGTCTCAGATGAGACTGGCAGTATAAAAAATAAATGAATAAATCTATAAAATCCCTCATGCCTATGAGGGACCTGTACCACTAGTGGGTAAAACAGGGTTCTCTATTATTCTGTCTTGAAACACATGCACATCAAATAAATAACTTTGCATTGTTCGAAAACTAAACTAATAGCACGTATACTGCAACGCTTTGTGGCGCAGAAGAATAAATAACCCCTCGGATTATTTATTCTTCTGCGCCACAAAGCGTTGCAGTATAGGTGCTATTAGTTTAGTTTTCGAACAATGCAATTCCAAAAAGAGCATGATTCGGAGCTCTCTTTTAGCATAACCCCAACAAACAAGAATTCTAAAGAAACAATTAGTACTTCAAGTCTAAATCTGCTTAGTGGTCTTCGACGTTAATATTACATTGAAATCATGAAAGGCTTTACCGTCGGTTGTCTGCTCGGAGCTGGGTAGAAAGCTATGGTGAAGAGCCCGGTGAGTAAGCGTTCTGACAACCGCATCAGCGGCCTCATTACTTCGTAAGCGCTGGTGTCCTGAGGCCAAAATCAAACTTTCCGATGTTGCATCAGTGGTGGTGCGTCTCAGACCTTTATTGGCTAAGAAGGGTATGATCTGCTCTGCCAAGTAAGGATTGTATGCCTTTCCAGAGTCAGTTATATTTCTTGAATTTGTGTCCGTGGCCGCAAGCGTTGTAACAACTTCCTCCGCTCGCGTGGAATACTGGGCTCGGAAGGGAAGTCCATCAACGTAATTTTCCTGGTGAACAACAGCGGACGTTTAACATCCCGTGGGCGACATCCCTGCGACATGTACATAGCATATGGTATAGTCGGGAGCTCTTTTATCTCTATTGCCCCCCAGCCCGCGTTTGTCGTTTGCTCTCGCGCGTGTTGCTGCCCATGTTACAGAGGGGCCGAGTGACCCAAAGCATATGGCTCAACAGTTCTAAGTAAGCTTTTCTTCTTTTGGAGTACAATTGTGTTAAATTGTAAGCGGTTGGGCATTGCATGCGATGCTCGAGTGCTGTCTGCATGAGCCGCGTGTATTGGTTCACCAGGCGGGCCTCCTACAACTCCTGGTAGCAGATATGAGCCTCCCCAGCACCTTGACCTTGGGATTAGAGGTAGCCGCCGGGAGATCAGGGTTCATTAGTTTTCTTGCGGATGATGGCATCTATTCGTTTGTCGTCATCCTATGGCACGGAGCAAAGGATCCTGCTAGTCATGAAGGCATGGGCGACCCGAGGTAGGTGCCTGTCCAGCAGAGCACTCCATTTATTGGAAATGCGGTGGATCATATGGTACTTACCTGTCCTCCTTTTATTGTGAAAGCAATACTCCAACAGCCAAAGCGAGACCTCGGGTGGCCGCAGCTACGCCGTCAAGAGGCGCACCTATGGTCTCCTCAAAACCAATTACAAGGGTTCAACGCTGCTGAACTAAATATTGAGTGAAAGCATTAGCTGCGGGTGACCGAGCGTTCTTCGTTTCTTCTTCTTCTTCTCATTTTCTTCTTCCTGAGCCCACCTATAAAGCCTCTCTTTAATCAAGCCGTATGAACGTGGCTTAGCGGCCTATAGGGGTAACGTAAATGCCAGGGTCCTAGCAGGCTGATTCTGACATAACCGTCCCATGTGAAACGAGAGACTCAAGTTAGCAGCTCCTGCCAACTGAGATGCGGCTTCGACCGCGCCACGCCGACTGCTTGAGTTGGGAGCCCATCTCTCGCCTTTGTGTCACGTGTAGTGTGACGTCACATCGTCACGTGGGTGAGACGTGGCTACCGCCACGCTACGCCGACCGCTTGGGTTGGTAGCCCAGCTCTCACGCTAGTGTCACGTGGGGTGTGACGTCACAAAGTCACGTGGGTAAGACGTACGGGGCTGCGGCCGCGCTACGCTGCAGGCTCAAAACCTAGAGTAGTATTGCTTTCGCAATACAAAATCAGCCTGCCATGACATTTGGATTCGAGTTACCCCTGTCACGGGCAGGAGCCGCCAACTCGGGTTGCTCTTTCATATGAGAGGGTGATATCAGAATTAGCCTGCCAGAACCGTTTTCATTCTCGTTACCGTTACGACACGCAGGCACGTCCATACGGCTTGGCTCAAGCGTGACTTTATATTTGGGCTGGTAGCTTACGCTCTCGCGTCATACCTTTTAAGGATGAGCTTAAGTATCCCCATAATCTAGCACCTTACACTGATAGGGCGTGATAGGGGAACAATGTAGTAGGCTAAAGAAGCTTCTGCCGTTGCTTTCGCTATTCAAGTAGGGATAAGCAGAGCAAAACCACAACTAATTTTTTTCTCGAGTTCCTGAATATTGGAGCCCAATCTGAGTCTGTGGTGAAAGAACAGGCTCAGAATACAGGGCTCCTCCAAATCTTTGCTGGGACCTCGTGACAGATATATGTGTATTGCGCGTTATCATTTCAGTTCGCTCTGACATGCAGCAGCTTTCATTCGGCTGGAGCACTTTGGAACCCATAGACATAGCCTCCTTTAAAGGAGGCTATGCGACAGACGATAGCAAACCCATCGGCTATGGAAGCGGCCGGCTGAACGCGCTTTTGCATTTTCTATAGCTCCCATTGGGGGTCCAGATTGCAATGTCAATTACACATATGTTGAACGTCTTCTATCTGCGTAAGTTGGCCTCGGCACAGCTGTTATGTCTTATAGACAAACCAGCCGCTTCCACGGTTGAGATAATAAAATTGTAGCGACAACCACCTCGTTTGCTTAGCTCCAGCAAATGGGTGAACTTCAAAGCGTCTAAAAAGAGGTTCTCTATTCTGCCCTGTAGTTATCAAACATTACGATGCTAACACTCATGGACATTGCGCCCACTGTGAGGAGATGTGTTATCTCCCTCATAATGTGCGAATGTACTCGAAATCTCCACCTCCCCGCTTCCTTACTTCCCGATATACATGGGAGAATGAGAGCAGTCGAGGAGGGCGCTCCTAAACGGCGCCCCTATACGGGGCTTCGTATAGATCGACCATCCAGTGGAGTCACTCTGTGGCTCCGAAATTCTATTTCCTAAATTTATCACCACCCTAGAGAATACGGCGCAGGGCTTGAGGAGAAGAGAGAGTCGAATGGAAGGCGAACCTAGAGCCAACCTAGACACTCACGCAACCTTCGTGGGTCACATCTTCGTGCGTATCTGCTTACCCTTGTCATACCAAGATACTTTGTTGGGCGAGTTGGTACTTATTCATTATTAATATAAACAGCGCGAACACGAAGGCAAGGGACACGAAACAAGAAAGCCACAGTACATGCGCTGACTCACAACTAAGCCTACACTGTAAAAACAAAAACACCTTTTTGGGCATTTGTCTGATTCAAAACACCCTTACGCCCTGAGTCTAGGGTGTTCGTGCCATTGGAAATCACCTCTTGCATGCCAAAGGGGTGCTTTGGTTGGAGAAAATGCCTTAGGGTGTTACGGGCAAGCAATATCACCTAACATGCTGGAGGTATATGGCTGCGTAACTTCGTAGCCTTTTATACACTAGCGGCGCTGCTAATATAACCCAACACCTAAATAAAGCACCAAAAGTCACGCGAAAATTAAAACTACACACGAGTGCTTTCTAAAAATGAAACAGAAACTGAAACAAAATTTCACCGCCAGGAGGCCGCCGGTAGCTACGAACGCTCTTTTCAAATTTCACAATATGGCCGTTAGCATTGTGGGGTGCGTTTCGACCACGTTTAGGCGAATGCTGAATGTGCTTCTTCGATTGTGTACCCTCGTGAAATTTGTTGCATTTCCCATGCATATGTGTTACAGAAGGGTGTACGCTGGTGAAGTGCCTTCTACATGTGGTGTTTAACGCAAACGGGCATTTATCGTGTCGGCAAGTGTCCGGGCTTCTTTTTGCTTTGCTCAGGCCGAAGGACTGCTGCACCGCTTTATGTTTGAGATGTTCGAAAGAAGAAGGCATGGACGATTTTTTTTTCTGCGTGACTAAGAGGTATATGCGCCGACTACATTGCACTCGCGCTGAAATCGCACTGGTTGGTTCGGTGCCGGTGATACGAAGGCGGACAGCGTACTTTGCGGCGGACGCAATCGTCTGTAAAGGTAAGCCTATTCTCACGCATATTGCGCTTTGTGGGAACAGTGTCCTACCGGATTGCTGAATTCTGTGTCTTTTTGTGCCGGAACGCTCCAGAATGTGCTGAAATGAAAACGTGAGACACGCGCTTGTTTTCACCTGGCTGCCAAAATGACATCGCACATGTGGTAGATGTCGCGGCGAGTTACGCAGATTTCGCGCAAGAACATCAGTCTCAACTTTCTTGAACAGAAATAATGTATGTGCTACGTTTCCTTGCATTTTCTACGCGCAGGAGGTTCACGAAACGATTTTCGTTTCATGACAGTTTGATACTTGCGCTCAGTTCGCAACGACTCGGTTTTGTTCTACCGTTTCCGTTCGTGCGGCAAGGTCAGGTCATGTTGGCGTACTACCTTAATTCTCCTAGCACTCTCGACTCCCCCCTCCCCCCTCCTCCCTTAACTTTTACACTTCGCGCTCGCTCTCCTGAAACCTCTTTCATGCTTCGTCATCTTCTTTCACTCGGAGCGCTGCAACCCCCCCCCCCCTTTTTTTATTTTTTATTTACTCGGAGCATAGGCGCGCACCGTCCTGCTGCTCGGGGAGCGTCCTCCCGCAGCCCTTCTGTTTAAACTTTTTGTTCGAGGAGGCTATGTTCGTTCTCGGCGGCCGTTCAGCGCGGCACGCCTCTGCGCTCGTGCTCTCGGCATCGAAGTGCGCTGGTCGGCCGGCCTTGTTGCATAATAGTTTATTCCAAACTGCGTAAACTATATGCCGCTATCATCAGCCTATGTTAACTTCCCCGCGTCTAGATTTGCCTTTTTTAATCACAATGGGAGCGTTTTTCATTTTACGGGGACAATATTTTGCGGTTGCATGGAGTGTGAATTTGCATTTTTATTATGCTGCTTTTGTTATGGCGTTTACTTTCGCTCTCGAAGAATCATTTAGGTACGTATGTTATTTTCAGCAAGACTTCAATTAAGGCACTTGTACACGTGCTAAGTCAGCTGATGTTGTTCAAACCATCCAGGTTTCATTATTTTTGTGGTCACATTTCAACATAACTGTTTGACCGCATTACTTGATTTTTGTAGTGTCTTTAGACTAGAATAAATGGATATTTGATACTGATGCCTCAGCATTCAAGTAGAGGTCGACAGCTTGAATTCTGTGGCCAAATATTGTACCGGATGTTGCTATTACAGAGTTTGATTCTGACCAGATGTTAACTTTTTTTTGTCTTTTGCTTAAATGTACATATGAAGCGGTTATCATAGCCTTAGTCGCATATGTTTACCCTCTTTGCTCATCACAGTGCGCATATTGCAGGCAAATTTGTGACTTACTGTTATTAAAAAATTTGTAATGTATGTGTTGAAAGCAGTTTATTGATTTAAAGGGCCCAGAAAACAATTTGACTTTCATATGCTAACGATGCATGTCTGTATATTGTCTCTCCTACTTTTTAAAGCTGAGCGGGGACCCTTAGTTTGGAGATATATTACATATTTTATTGCCATTCAGCCGTGTGCCAAGTTGAGGGAAGGAGGATCATAATTTTTGCTTTGTTATTTTTTATATTAGACTTTTCTTAATATTGCTTGCAGTTTGGCGATGAGTGGCAAAGTACTGATGGTTTTTGCAGTTTTCTAACCTTAGTAAATATTTATTCGTATTTGCTGTTTGCTAATGCCAGTTTTTTTTTTTTTTTTCAGATATGTACAAAGGCATCAATTGCCTTAGCTTTTGTACAATGATTTTTAATATTCAGTTACTTGAAACATTGAGTAAAATGAATTCTTTATGGCTACTATTCACACAAACTTGCAGTTCTTACATGACGTCAACATGCTGATCAAGAAGGACGGCAAAGAGGCAGTTGAAATTGGCCTTAACAAGACACTTGTCTTGGTTTTGAAGGACACCATTCGTGCAAGAAAAAAGGACATTGCCCGGGTGCTCGAAGTATGTTCTGAGGGAATGCGTGAAAGGAGAAAGAAGCGTAAGTATTAAGCTGTTTCCTTCTGTTTGCTGCATGTGCTATCTAATTGGCAGTTTTTCGCTAAATGCCTACATTTTTGCCATTTTGCATTGCCTATAGATATACTAAAAACATGGCTGAGCATCAGAAAGAATAATAAAACCATAACTAGCCTGTGCATTTCTTCATATGTTACAATTTTCGCATTAGCTAAATTTAAATTACTTATTGTTCTTCTCCATTGTAATGGTGCAGCCTTTCGAATCTGTTCAACTAGTAGCAGAGAATTAGGTGATACCTGATTCAAATCTTCACAAGCTTTGCTAATTTTTGCTGTCAGATGTTTGGCTTTCAGTTTGCGTGCCTCTACATGTTTTCAATTTTGTTTATTTGCCTTCCTAAATTAGACAATAAATAATCGCCTCAAAACTCGGCTGTCTCTTTTTACCTGCAAGGAGGTACACCATTGTTGTGTTGTTTATTTCTATTGTAGATGTACAGACAGTATGCATTCTGCAACTCTTGGCAAACATTGGGAACCAGCCGGGAGCTCTGGATGTTGTTTGTATCATTTGTAAGTTTTCTCTTTGTCATTTGAATATTCAGGAAGCCTACTTGAAACCGACATTATTAGCGAATTTTCTTTGTTTCTAAAATGGTTTACAGTCTAACTTGTAATATGTATTAGTGATTCATAATTCAAATAGGAATACTACACAAGTTTTCATCACAACTGTGAATTCTTTGCTGTGAAAGGATTATTTGCACTGTAAGTACAATCAAAAGCACTTTTAAGAGACTCCTGCCATCACATGCTTACCACGTCGTATTGCATACAAGAGTCACCTGATGAAGCACTGGTAATGTCAAGATTGGTGCAGTGTGCCATTTGACTAAGCACTCTGCTGCAGTGGACCAGCAGTGCTTTATCAGATGGCTCTTGCAGGTAGCTTGGTGGGGTTTAGCATTTGCTGGAAAGGGGTCTCTCAACCTGCTCATGCATGCTAGTACCTAACATGTTCCTAATGTCTGGAATATATAATCTGAGACTGCTTCAAAAGAAATATTTGCCACATTGTCTTATCCTACAGGCTTCTGAAGGTGGGTAATGCAGTTTAATAGTTGTTTTTAAAAAATGCTGTTATTTGCTAGCCAGGTTTGAAACGATGTAATAATTTTAATTCTTCTGAGATTAGGTTCACCGCATTGGTTGGGAGAAAATACTGCTGTGTTTCAAGGTTCATGCTGTATAAATGCCTTCAACTACAGATGCTAACATTTCATGCATTAACCATGTGGCACTGTCATAGACATTCTCATTTATAGTAAACATTCTCAATAAATCCAAACTGTTATTTTTGCATTTCAAGTTAGTCAACATATTTTTAGTATTCGAACCTTTAGTATTTCAAAGTGCTCAGACTGCCTGCCGCTATAACGATTACAACTTCTTGAACACTTGAGCTTCCTGCCGCCTCTTAGGCTGACCACTGATGTTCTGGATGTCTATGCATACAATGTGCTATGCGTGGAAAATGTTTTAACATGCCATGCTTCAGTGTTGACATTTTTTAGAGCTTCTGCTGTTTGGTTGTTTGGTAATGCTCCGCTGTTGCACATATAATTGTCGATCAACTCAAAGCTCCAGTGTACACTTTCAATGAGTAATGTGTGATGAAGTTTCAGAACTGCCACATAGAGCAGCGAGAACACTTTTTCCTTGTTACTAAACCTTAAATGTAAACACTTAGGAAGCATTGCGATGACCTAGGGCTTGGCTGGTTCATACTTAGCACAAGAAGACGTGCAAAAGTTCAGAAATGCATTATGTGTTATGTATTACATGCACTTTGTTTTGTTTTTTTGTAGTGCCCCATCACTAAGTATGCTCTTTCCACGTTTTTTTTTGTTTGGTTCTGCAGTATATACTTGGCCAGTGCAGGGTATGCTGTAGGCCTTGTGTGAAGCCTTCAATTGATCCAGCTGTTAATATTTTAGTAGTAAACACCGTGCTCCAGTACTGTTTATTGTTTATTTACATTTTTAACTATCATAATAAGCATTCCAGTTCATGTGAAATGAAAAGTTCGTGGGGCAGCATAGAAGTTCTCTAACCCAGGTGCTTTTGATGAGTGTAGCCATTTTTGTTTGATAAAATAGCTTGCATAATCTAAAATTACCATGCAACAGCATGCTGCATGAATAAAAATGGGTTGACCTTATGTGCTCTCATTTATGACTTGATCAGACTGCTGGCTTTGTGCCTCCTGAACCAACCATAACAGTATATTCTGCATTGTTAATTGTGAGATAACCACCAGTGGTTTCCGATAGGGCCCTTTTCCAGCACACTGCTGTACACTAAAGGGGCATTGGCGTATTCTAAATATAGAGTAGAAAATATGTTGAATTTGCTTTTTGCCAGGTGCAGTGCATATTTATACAGCTGCTCTGTTATGCACTTCTTTCATAATTTTATCAAGGAACAGGAAGAAAAGCCTGCGTCGGATATACTGGGAGCAGCATCAAAGAAGCTGAAGAGCATTTCCCCTTCATTCAGCAGCAGAAGCTTCTTCGAGTCATCGACTCTACTTAGGGTATTGTTCCAATAATGGGTCGATTTTGGCTGTTCAATCTGACATATGACAAGGGGTCCGACAATTTGTGCTGCTTTATAGAGCACCTCTTTTTCGGCGTCTGCGTGTGGAAGCCAAGATGCGCTGCACGACGCTTTATTTCATCGCTTAAGGCCGAATTTTATGCAAGCGCACGCGTTGACACTGACAAAGCATAGTATTAATATTGTGTACTGCGATTATTGTTGCATACGACTAAAAGTTTTGTTGTTGTTTTTTAAGAAATGTCACCATGCTGTTGTGTTCATTGTTCGGTTCTGTTTTTGAAAAAAATTGTATACTTTGTTGTCTTCATTTTTTGGAACTGTTTTGCTTCTTTCATTTTTTGGGTATTTATGTACATACCATGTATGTTTTTGCCCGTCTGCCAGGCTCTCGGGGGAGAGTGGCAGTATTGTTAAATAAATGAGGTTTCATAGCGCGCATCAATAAAGAAATAGAACACAAGTACCCCCTGGCCCCCCGCCCCCTTCTGCACCCGAGCACCCACTAGCCCGAACCCTGACCCTTCTATGCTGAATAAAAGACTTCCAGTTTCCTTCTGTGTGACATTTTTTTGTAACATGCTCCGTGAATTTGAAAAAAACAATCATACTGGCATGGGCCATTCAAGATGTCAAAATAATGGCATGCAGCATCTCTTTACATGCTCATTTGGCATTACAGGTGGTTAAAAGGAATACCATTAAGCTTGATTGCAAATGTGCACATAGGAAAAGCATTAAGGAACGTGTAGTGGCAAAAGAAATTCCTAATTAGGGAATGCAATATATGGACGTTATCCGCACTGATTTTTATCAAGGGGTGTAAGGGTGCAATGCCACTGCTTCCACCCTGCAATAGGGTGTAAAGGTGATGAAAACACCCCAGTGCATTGGCCCCATAGAAGGGTGTTATGACCAACCGAAGCACCATCTTTGAGGGTGTACTGGCACTCTGAAGCAACTCTTTTTCAAAGGTGCATGGGTGTTAGTTATAGACATGCGAAAACACCTAATAAGGTGTTTTTGTTTTTACAGTGTAAGCCGTTTACTCCAAGGCCCAGAAAAACAAACGCGAAGAAAACGAAACAGTCACGTGAAACAACCCCTGGGTTCACCTGCTGCATAAAAAATTACTTTAAAAAATCACTTAAAAAAGAAGAGGTGTCTTTTTTAAGTGATTTTTTAAAGTAATTTTTTATGCCTCATCTTTTTTAAGTGATTTTTTAAAGTAATTTTTTATGCAGCAGGTGAACCCAGGGGTTGTTTCACGTGACTGTTTCGTTTTCTTCGTGTTTGTTTTTCTGGGCCTTGGAGTAAACGGCTTAGGCTTAGTTGTGAGTCAGCGCATGTACTGTGGCTTTCTTGTTTCTTGTCCCTTGTCTTCGTGTTCGCGCTGTTTATATTAATATTGCTTACCCTTGTAACAGCGTATGAGTGTCTGTGCCTTCACTCCGCGTTGGTTTCTTGGCGCCAAATTGCAAAGGCGCAAAACTATCTCACATCTCGGTGGATGCCTCAAAACTGCCGTCAGAGGGAGAATATACACCATATCGAGTTGTAGTAAAGGAAAGCGCAGTATTAGTCACATTGTTTTCTGTGAACAGCTATAGCACCATAAGACGAGGAAGGTGGTTGTGAAAGATGAAAGTGGTACTATTATGGAGGGCTATGGAATAATTCCACCACTTTATGGTCAGAAATATTCCGTAGCCCTTCACTACAGGCACGTCTTTCTCATTAAAACCAATCACCCTCGCTACCCTCGCAGGGGAAGAGGATGAAGACAGAATAAAGCAGGGCGTTCGAAAGAGCGGCCGTGTCTCTGCTTGTTCTCCTTTACAAAGGCACAGTCGACTAACGTGAGGCCAGACCCGGACCTCCTCCTTAGAAGCGGTCGGCCAGTCACATGGCCGGCTCACTCGGCGCCTGGGACTTCTATTCCGTCCGAGAACGGCGTCCATGCCTCCTCGGTGGATTCGGCCCTGGCCCTCCTTCCCGAAGCCCTCTCCAACCTCCGGGAGTTATCCGCCTCTTTCACTGCAGCACTTGGTCGTGCCTTGCTGCCCACTGTATGGCCATTACCGCCGGTACCGCTTCTGGAGTTCCGTGGTTTTTCTGATGTCGCCGAAGCGTGGGGTTCAACTTATCGACGCTGCCGCCCGGCGTTCCTCCTGGTCTCCCGCCCCCTTGCTCGCCGTCGCGGAAGACCATCTCCATGGTGCCGCGCACGCCTGGCACCTATACGAAGGGCGCCTCTGCACCACTTGGTCGGCCTGGACCGCTGCCCTCCTTGCTGCCTTTACACCCTTGGCCAGTGCGTACGACGTCAAATTCACGATGATTCGCCTTATACATTAACGACAAGGTCCGTCTTCTTCAGACCTGCAATATGGAGTGGCCCGCGTCAGCTGCTAAGCAGTACATCGTCAACCGCCTTCGCCACCCACGCATTCATTATGACCACACTGGACACCGACAGCCTGTCCACCTTTGTCCACTGGGCGGTCGCCTTGCATGACACCGCCTGTCGGCACGGAGTTCTTGCTGCCGCCGGGACATCCGCAGCACCCCAGCATGCTGCCCGCCTATGCATAAATTTTCGGAACCATCCTTTTCCTTTCCTTCCGGTGCATGTTGACGGCATTGGGGAGTTGACCGCATTGATTGGTACCGGTGCTCAGCAAGCGCCATTGCTCCAACGTCATGCACCGGTCCCTCTGAGTCAATTGGCCTCGTCTCCACTGCAAGGTTTGCGGGAAGCGCCGTTTTCGTTGGTGCAGTCGATCTCTGCATTCGCACTGAGGCTGGCAGCAAGGTGCTTCCGGTGGAAGCAGTGGAAACTGTGGCAGCAGCAACAAGCATTGCGGTGTCACCTCTTCCATTTCCGTCACCACTGTGGTTGCCTCACGAGAGCAGTTCTAGATCAAGGAGAACCATAGGATACCGCGCAAGCAAAGCAAGTCAACAGCAAGTAACTGGCGTCGGAAAAACTTTTGAGGGCATGACTATCATCAATACCTTGGCGGAACGCCCAAGAGGCAACTACCCAAAGAGTCCCGCAAAGAGAGCAACGCGCCGCTCGCTGAACCAGACAATAAGCAAAGATTATCGGTGCAAATATCATCATGGCTCCGCAGGAGGACAGCCAGAAAAAAAAAAGAACGCCATGTGCAACAGATGCGACGTCAGCGATGTGGTGGTTCTACATTTAATGACGAACGCAGTCGTGGCCTAATGTGGTGCAATAGGCGACGAACGAAGCGAAGAGTCCAGGAGCGAAGCAGGAGAAGACGATGAAGACAGAATAAAGTAGGGCGTTCGAAAAAACGGCCGTATCTCTGCTTGTTCTATATCTATCGTCACGCATCATAGCACATCGGCAGAAGAAGATGAACCGTCGGACGATCGGTAGAGGAAGAAAAACGAGGGTCAGAAGGATGTTTGTAGTCGCTGTCTTACTTCCATCAATCCCTCTGTAAATAAACCCCCCTGTGCGTACTAAGTACGTAACAGTTGTGGTGAGAGGTGCTTGGGGTATCGACCACGGAGCCTTCCATCCATCGAAGGAGCCGTAGACTCGCTGGCTTGCCACCGGTGCCATTGCACATGAGTGAAGGCGGCAGTAGCGTGCAACAGGGACCATCGAAGGCGAGCAACTGGCCACACTACCGAGAGCCCCGAACCTTTTTGGAAAACCTGAGGAAGACATTGACGATTGACTCAATCACTACGAAAGGGCGAGCAAATACAATCACTGGAACGCGGCTACTAAACTGGCTAATGTGGTGTTCTTCCTTGCTGCAACTGCCTTCGACTGGTTCGACAACATGAAGATTGCCTAACTACCTGGGCTACATTTACAAGTGAGACAATGAAAAATTTTGGGCACGAACCTGCCAAGAAGAAACGTGCGGGACAGACATTGCTTCACCGGGAGCAAGTACTCGGAGAAACTTGCACTGCATACATCGAGGCTATTTTAAAGCTATGCAAGCTTGTGAATTCCAGCATGCACTAAGAAGATAAAGTCGACCACACCTTAAAAGGAATAGCGGAAGATGTTTACAATTTCCTGATTAGCAAAGAAAGCCTGAACACCACCGCCGACGTTATAAAACACTGCACAACATTTGAAGCTCTCAAGCAGCGTCGAATCGCCCCTAAATTCGGAAGACTGGCCAATGTAAGCTCTGTAGCCAGTGTTTAAGCATGTTCTACACTTCCAATGGCTGATATGATACGGGAAATTGTGCGTGAGGAACTGTCCAGGCCCAGGGATACCATCTGCCGTGAAGAATATCTGCGGCACAGTAGTGCACCGCAGGCAGATGTCGCCACCATTTCCACTCCGTGGGTACAGCCTAGAGGCGCTTCGGATATGGACGATCGTAACAACTCTGCCCAAAGTTACGTCCATCAGCCGACGCGAAGGAGATCCGCCTATCCTAGAGACGTGATCCGTCAGCAGCGAGAGCCTAGCTACAACCAACGTCGCGACTTTGTTAGTCAGGACTCTTATGCTGATCGCTGGCGCCCTCAACCTGTGTGTTACAGGTGTGGCATTGCAGGGCACATCGCTAGATATTGCCGCCGCCGCTTCCCTGCTCAAGACTATCGACCCCCGGCGAACATTCGCGGTCGACTGCACAACTAACAGCAGCGATCTCCGACTATGTCCGCTTGGGACACATACCATTCGACCCATTTGCGAGGTTCATCACCTACATCTGATCGCAGTGTGACGCCGCCACTCCAGCCCCAGCAGCGGTCACCTTCCCCGCGACATCGTTTTTCCCCTCCGCCTCCGGGAAACTAGGAGGCGCGGCCAATAGAGGTGAGGTCGCCGACGAGTCAGTGACGTCCATACCTCTACCCGTGTTTATGCTAAAGAACAAATTGGAAGTGTTTATTAATGGTGTGAGAACAATGGCTCTTATGGAGACTGGAGGAGCTACAGTATCTGTTATCAGTTTGAGTTTTAAGAACCGTTTATTTAGGAAAGTAATGTTTAGTGGTGACTGCGCACTTTTATTCCGTGGTGTCGGTGGTGAACCTTTGGTTCCAGTTGGTGTGTGTGCTTCAGATATTGCCATTGGTGGTCTAAAGTTTAGAACAGAATTCGCAGTGCTGCCTCGGTCAAGGCATGATGTGATTCTGGGGATTGATTTTCTGAAAGATTGTGGCGCAACTTTAGACTGTCGTACGGGAAAGATTAATTTGAATTCTTCCCTACTTTCGGCTCTTGTGGGTGATTCGACACTTGAGTTTGGAGCATTTGCGGTGGAAGAAGGCACAATTGTACCAGCTTTATCAGCATCATTCGTGCTGATTTTCTCTATCCGCAATCAACCTGAATCGTTTGAAGCTGTAGTAGGACCAACACTCACCTGCTCTAAGAACAAAATCCTCGTGCCTCGTTGCGTCGTTCCCGTGACTAGAGGCCGCAATGAGCTGTGGACAGTCAGCCACTATGAAGAGACAGCTGTGTTTCCTCGAGGCCTAAAACTCGCCCTTTTCGAGGAAGGCGTCTCAGGTTCCGTCGCGGCGTTAAGCAGCTCTGTCACAGAGCAGCACGTGCAACCAGTTTTGGATACCGAAGTTCAGGCAATTATTAACAAGTTTCTTTCAACATCTGATCATCGCATTCTAAAGGACCTGCTCCTGAAACACTTGACAGTGTTCGACTGTGTCAAGGCCGACTCAACACCGCTGCCTACCAGTCGTATTCATCAAACGATCAACACCGGGTCCGCACCTCCGATACGCCAGAAGCCCTATCGAGTCTCAGCAGCTGAACGTAAGGTAATCGATTATCAAGTTCTAGAGATGCTAAAGCGCGGAATTATTCGAGAATCTTCTAGTTCTTGGGCAGCTCCAGTCATCCTTGTTAGGAAGAAAGATGGCACATGGAGGTTTTGTGCTGACTACCATCGCTTAAATACATTAACGAAGAAAGATGTCTACCCACTTCCACGTATAGATGACGCAATAGACTGTCTGCCCTCAGCTACATACTTTTCTTCTATTGACTTGAGATAAGGCTACTGGCAAATTCCAATGCACAATGCAGATAAAGAAAAAACGGCATTCGTAACACCAGACGGTCTCCATGAATTCAATGTTATGCCTTTTGGATCATGTAATGCGCCTGCCACATTCGAGTGGTTTATGGATACAGTCCTGCGTGGACTAAAGTGGCAAATTTGTTTATGCTATTTGGACGACGTTGTAATTTTTGGCAAAACATTTCGTGAGCACAACAATTGTCTGGATATCGTGCTTGATTGCATGGAACGATCTGGACTTATACCTTATTCAAAGAAGTGTCATTTTGGGGATCGCGAAACAATTGTTTTTGGTCACTTAGTTGGCAAAGAAGGTTCTCGACTAGATCCAAAGAAAATTGAAGCTGTCAAATGTTTTAAGGTGCCCCAATCAGTAAAAGAGCTGCAGAACCTTTAGGTCTATGCTCGTACTTTCGGCGCTTTATGCCAATGTTTGCAGATATCGCTTACCAGCTGACGTGTCTGCTGCATAAAGTCGCACCATTCAATTGGACCAGCGGATGTGACGCAGCTTTCCGTCATCTCAAATTTCTTTTGACCTCGGGCCTCATCCTACGCCACTTCTGCCCATCAGCGCCAGTTGAAGTACACACTGACGCAAGTGGTATCGATATCGGCGCTGTACTTATATAACGCCATGGCCGTGATCAGCACATCATAGAATATGCCAGCCGCTCGTTGAGTAAGAGCGAAAGAAATTACACAGTTACTGAGCAAGAATGTCTCGCCATTGTTTTCGCTATAAAGCGCTTCCGCTCCTGTCTGTACGGGAATACTTTCACCGTCGTGACCGACCACCACTCACTTTGCTGGCTCGTTAGTCTTCGTGACCCATGTGGGCGGCTCGCTCGATGGGCTTTGCACCTACAAGAGTTTAATTTTACTGTGGTGCATAAAAACGGCAATAAACACTCAGATACTGATTGTCTTTCGCGTTTGCCGCTTCAAACGACTGATGACGAAGCAGACAACTTCGATAAATATTTGGCTCCACTTTCGCAAACCTCCCCCGGATCTCCGAGTTTTAACAACCGAGCAACACAAAGACCGAATATTAGCCTCTCTGATTCTGCCAACGATCCCATGAAGAACACATTTAGCATTCGCGAAGTAGTGCTTTACAAAAAGAATTTCGCCTCTGGGGAGCACACATGCTTGTGTCGTTCCGGAAAGCCTATGCATCACAGTTTTAGAAATGATGCATGATGACGCCACGTCTGGTCACTTAGGAGTGGCCCGAACACTCCACCGTACATAGCAGCGGTTTTACTGGCCGAAAATGCGTTCAACAATCGAGCGATATGTAGCCAGCTGTGTGCAATGCCAGCGTTTTAAGCTGCCGACTTCAAGTCTACCTGGCTAACTGCGACCAGTCACACCTCCAACAGCCCAATTTGAGCACGTTGGCATTGACCTTCTTGGAACTTTGCAACCAATGGATTCTTGCGTGCGTAGATTATTTAACCCGCTATTGTGAGACAGCCGCGATACCATCCGCTACTGCGTCTGAAGTATCTCATTTCTTACTTCGATTCGTCATTCTTCGGCACGGCCCTCCTGCAGTCATCATTAGTCACCGTGGACGTCAATTCACAGCGGACATTATCGAAGAACTTCTTCGCCTCAGCGCCTGCAGTTTTCGCCACTCCACACCATATCATCGATCCCCAAACCAACGGTGTGGTAGAGCGCACTAATCGGACGCTTACCACCATGTTGGCTATGTACGTCGCTGCTTATCATAAGGGCTGGGATGGCGTTCTACCGTTCATTACTCATGCATACAACACAGCGCAACATGAGACAACAGGCCCCTTCTACCTTCTCTATGCTCGCTCGCCTCGATGTGGCTTCGACACCAAAGTCAGTCAAAGTTTATTTATTTCCCAGATAGGTTTTATGCGCACAAAAAGACGACACAAAATACAAGGGAGACAGGACGGAGCGCAACTTTCAACTGTTTTATTCCGGAAATGTACGCGACATTTATACCAAAAAAATTATCATTGCATAATCATCAGTGCCACGTGCGAGCCCAGGAAAAGCACAAAGGAGGGCACAGGTCACTCACCTCTTATCTAATTTATCTAAAAAGACAAATTCTTTATCATACATTGTCACAGATGGTGCGCTTATACATGAACTTCCGCTTTTTCTAATATGGTAGGCCTCAGCCAATTCTCGCGCAAGCGTGTCAGTGCTCCTGCACAAGATGCCGGTGCCTTGTAGCGTTGCATCACACAGTTTTCCTGCTTTCTGTTTTTGGTCGTTATCTTTTCCACACTCACTGATGTGCGCCGGCAGGTGCAAACCGGTACCGTTCCTCAAAGACAAATTGTGCTCCCTTAACCGGTCATTAACACATCGGCCCGACTGCCCAATGTACACCTTCCCACACTTCAACGGAATCCTGTACACCACCCCTTTTTCACACTTCACAAACTTATTAACATGTTTGATTTTGCAGTCTGAGTTACGGCTATCATCTTGCGAAACCAGACGACACAAAGAAGAGAGTTTCCTTGGGGCCGAAAAAACCACGGGTACCTTAAACTTGTTAGCCACGCGTTTGAGGTTATGAGCCACTTTATGCTGATATGGAATGACTACCGGTTTCACTTTCCTCTGTGCAACTGCAATCGTTGTCTGGTTCTTATTTCTTTCTTGTTTAATCTCCTTGAGAAGAGCTTCAGCCACTGAACTCACTATTATCTGGGGAAAGCCTGCCTGTTTCAGCTTCGCGATCTGACCGTGGAAGCTTTCCTGCGCCATGTGACAACAGGACTTCCTTAGGGATGACTCAAGGCACATCAAAGCGATAGCACGTTTAATCGTTTTTGATTGCTTAGAATCAAAAGGCAACACTTTCTTTTGTGCACGTGGTTGGTACTTCCAGCACAAGCATCCATCCTTAAGGGTTATATTCAAGTCCAAAAATTGCAAACGGCTGTCATTGGCGAGTTCACAAGTAAAATTCAATCCTTTGGAGAGTCGTCTAAAATTAGAAAGAACGTCCTCCACGATTTGTGGATAGGTTAAAGATGAGTGTTTCTTCAAAACAATGAAAAAATCGTCTACATACCTAAAAATCTTTACAGTGCTACCGTTTTCAAGCGCCTCGGCCAATGATCTGTCCACACCTGCTAGAAAAATGTTGCAAAGCACAGGTGCCACGCACGACCCGATAAAGATCCCATTTTTTTGTACATAATCATACCCTTTAAAAGAAACAGTGGTGGAACTAAGGTAATACTCCAGGAGTACAAGGAAGTTGTCAACCGACATACCAGCGCTGTTTTGAAAAGACACCACTCCGTTCATTTCTATGCACAACCTGACGGCATCCAACAGCTCTCTCTGCGCAATAGAATAGAACAGGTCAACAACATCTATAGAAAAGATGTGTCCTGCAGAGTTTGTTTCGTGCAAAAATTCAACAACCTCAAGACTATTCTTAATGGCAAACGGATCGTCTACTACCAGTCTGTTAAGTTCCTTCAGCAGGAACCGGCTAAGTATGTTCTGCCAGGCACCCCTTTCGCTAACTATGCACCTAAACGGAACGGAGCGAAAGGGGTGCCTGGCAGAACATACTTAGCCGGTTCCTGCTGAAGGAACTTAACAGACTGGTAGTAGACGATCCGTTTGCCATTAAGAATAGTCTTGAGGTTGTTGAATTTTTGCACGAAACAAACTCTGCAGGACACATCTTTTCTATAGATGTTGTTGACCTGTTCTATTCTATTGCGCAGAGAGCTGTTGGATGCCGTCAGGTTGTGCATAGAAATGAACGGAGTGGTGTCTTTTCAAAACAGCGCTGGTATGTCGGTTGACAACTTCCTTGTACTCCTGGAGTATTACCTTAGTTCCACCACTGTTTCTTTTAAAGGGTATGATTATGTACAAAGAAATGGGATCTGTATCGGGTCGTGCGTGGCACCTGTGCTTTGCAACATTTTTCTAGCAGGTGTGGACAGATCATTGGCCGAGGCGCTTGAAAACGGTAGCACTCTAAAGATTTTTAGGTATGTAGACGATTTTTTCATTGTTTTGAAGAAACACTCATCTTTAACTTATCCACAAATCGTGGAGGACGTTCTTTCTAATTTTAGACGACTCTCCAAAGGATTGAATTTTACTTGTGAACTCGCCAATGACAGCCGTTTGCAATTTTTAGACTTGAATATAACCCTTAAGGACGGATGCTTTTGCTGGAAGTACCAACCACGTGCACAAAAGAAACTGTTGCCTTTTGATTCTAAGCAATCAAAAACGATTAAACGTGCTATCGCTTTGATGTGCCTTGAGTCATCCCTAAGGAAGTCCTGTTGTCACATGGCGCAGGAAAGCTTCCACGGTCAGATCGCGAAGCTGAAACAGGCAGGCTTTCCCCAGATAATAGTGAGTTCAGTGGCTGAAGCTCTTCTCAAGGAGATTAAACAAGAAAGAAATAAGAACCAGACAACGATTGCAGTTGCACAGAGGAAAGTGAAACCGGTAGTCATTCCATATCAGCATAAAGTGGCTCATAACCTCAAACGCGTGGCTAACAAGTTTAAGGTACCCGTGGTTTTTTCGGCCCCAAGGAAACTCTCTTCTTTGTGTCGTCTGGTTTCGCAAGATGATAGCCGTAACTCAGACTGCAAAATCAAACATGTTAATAAGTTTGTGAAGTGTGAAAAAGGGGTGGTGTACAGGATTCCGTTGAAGTGTGGGAAGGTGTACATTGGGCAGTCGGGCCGATGTGTTAATGACCGGTTAAGGGAGCACAATTTGTCTTTGAGGAACGGTACCGGTTTGCACCTGCCGGCGCACATCAGTGAGTGTGGAAAAAATAACGACCAAAAACAGAAAGCAGGAAAACTGTGTGATGCAACGCTACAAGGCACCGGCATCTTGTGCAGGAGCACTGACACGCTTGCGCGAGAATTGGCTGAGGCCTACCATATTAGAAAAAGCGGAAGTTTATGTATAAGCGCACCATCTGTGACAATGTATGATAAAGAATTTGTCTTTTTAGATAAATTAGATAAGAGGTGAGTGACCTGTGCCCTCCTTTGTGCTTTTCCTGGGCTCGCACGTGGCACTGATGATTATGCAATGATAATTTTTTTGGTATAAATGTCGTGTACATTTCCGGAATAAAACAGTTGAAAGTTGCGCTCCGTCCTGTCTCCCTTGTATTTTGTGTCGTCTTTTTGTGCGCATAAAACCTATCTGAGTATGAACCAACTAGCCCCACAACGCATATTACTGTTATTTATTTCCCATCTAACACTGCCATACTGCCATTTTTCATACATGAAGATGCTACCATGCTCTTCAGAGCTGAAGAAGCTCGCAGCTCGCAGCTGAAGAAGCTCGCAAGAGCGTTCTAAGAACCGCTACGACGCGCGACACCAACAGGTTTCTTATGTTCCTGGTGTCATTGTGACGTTATGGACACCTCTACGTAAGCGTGGACTGTATCAGAAACTGCTGTCCCGCTAGACTAGACTGTAGTGTTAGAGTGCATCAGTGACATGAACTACGTTATAGCACGCCTAACTGCAAGTGGTCGACGATCACACCAGTCTCAGGTGGTGCATGTCGCCTGCCTCAAGCGGTTTCATTCCAGATGATCTATTTGACTCGCCCTACAGGCTTCGTCTGCGAGGAGGGAAATGCCATGCACCATAGCGCATCGGCGGAAGAAGAAGAACCGTCGGATGATCGGTAGAGGAAGAAGATTAACCAGGGTCAGAAGGACGTTTGTAGTCGCGGTCCTATTTCCATCAATCCCTCTGTAAATAAACCCCCTCTGCGTACTAAGCACGTAGCAATATATATCTATATCTATATATATGTATATATATAGAGCGAAGGGTACGCTTCATTTAAAGAAACATTTTATTAGACTCGACGTTTCGACCAGAAGCTGGCCTTCATCAGGAGTGTGAATGCACGCAATGGGAGTAGGTTTTATATGCAAAGAGTGGAAAGAGAGACAGGTGCGCAGAGTACAATGGCATTGTAGTGATCGGTGGGGTAAAAAGCAGGTGCAGGCGGGGGGTGGAAGAAAGTGCAGGTGGGAAAAAAAAAGACGGCACATGGAAGGAAGCACAGAATACAGTAATAGGTATGACCCCAGGCGACAAGAGCAGGAATTGTGTGACCTTCATTGTGTGTATGGTGGGGGAGGCTGACATTCCGTTTGGGCCACCTGCAGTAAGCTTGACTTGGCCATTTTGGGTGTGTTTGAGGAAGGAATTTACGGGGTAACTGAACTTTGAAGTGTAGAAAGAATACCAGGGCTCTCATTAATACCGGCATGCAGGGCATTAAATTTAAATATAAAGTACGATTCTCGCTGTTCCCGTTCGCGGTTTGCTATGGAAGCCGCTCTGGAGCAGGAAAACTTTAAGTTTGTCGAATTTGTGACTTTTCTGTTGCAGGTGTTTGGACAGGGGAAGGTGGGGGAGAGATTTGCTGTGTGCGCGATGGTTGTTGAAACGAATTCGGAAGGGGTTCTCGGTCTGCCCTATGTATTGCATTTGACACTCGCCACACTCGAGCATATATACCACGTTCCTGGAGTCACAATTCAAATTTCCGCGGATGGAGTGTTTAAAATCAGAGTGTGTGCTCTGTGCCGTGGTCGTTGTTTGCATGTGTTTGCAAACTTGACACCTATTTTTTCCGCACGGCATAAAACCCACAATATCTGTTTTATCGATAGTAGAGTGTACTACATAATTTTGTAAATTTTTTGGTCGTCTGTATGTAACCCGCGGAACCACAAAAAAAATTATGGAGAGGCGATCACTTTGTTCGATGATGTTAAAGTGTTTTTTTAGTATTTTGTTGATGTTCGGAAGGTTGTTTGCGAAAGTTAAGACCAGGTTAGAGCGGTGTTCATTTTGTGCTGCCGGCCGGTCTTCCCTAAATGTTTCATTGCGATCAATTAATCCCGCTTTTTGGATGGCATCATCAATAATAGTTGGCGGATAGTGCTGGTGTTTCAGAACCTCCCGCATACGGTTGGGATTTTCCTCGAAATCTTTTGAGCGTGAGCAGATTCGTTTGAATCTTATTGCCTGAGAGTATGGAATTGATGTTTTGCAGTGGCGCGGGTGTCAGCTTTTAAAATGAAGGTATTGTTGTCTGTCCGTGGGTTTTCTGTAGACATTGGTGATTAGTGCCCCGTCTTCAAATTGAATTAATACGTCCAGGAAGTTAATTTGAGTGGAGGAGTAGGTATGTGTGAATGAGATGTTGGGATGTATGTTGTTAAATGAGGTAATGAATTGGATGAGTTCATGCTCGTTTTCTGTCCATATGATAAATATATCGTCTAGGAAGCGTTTATAAAAAGCTGTTTTTTTTTGGATACGAGCGTAGGAAGTCAGATTCAATGTGATCCACGAATATGTTAGCATAGTTTGGCGCCATTTTCGTTCCCATGGCTGTACCACTGATTTGTAGGTAATACGAGTTGTTGAATTCGAAGGAATTGAGTTTTAGAACCAGATTAGCGAGTGATGCGATGGCGGTTAGAATAGGGGAGTTTGGGGCTTTGTGTTTTTCATATGATGTGATCAGAGCTTGGATCCCGTCCTCGTGCGGAATGTTCGTGTAAAGGGACACCACGTCAAGGGTCACTAAAAGGGCTCCTTTGGGGAAAGTAAATTTAGATAACTCTTTCAGGAAGTGATTAGTGTCGCGTATGTCAGATGTATGTTTGGGAGGGATATGTTTGATGAGGGAATCGATGTAGTTAGATATTATTATTTATTAATATTATTTATTTATACTGTAAGCCTTTTGACAGGCTCATACAGGAGTGGGCAAAAAAAGTCACAATTTCACAGACAGTGTACAATATATCCTATAAGACAAAAAAAACAAAACAAAGGAATAACAAGGAACATTGGACAACAAGGAACATTTTAGTACCGACAATATATGCACATGAAATACACTCAAAGCACTCCGTGATTTGCTAGGGCAATCCGCATAAATGCCTCTGCTCACATTGTTGCAGTTTGCTGGGCAATAAATATTTCCACCTTGGTGATGAATTCATTTGCAGATGTGGAGGAGACAATGTCGAGTGGCAGATTATTCCAGACTTCTATGATGGACGGAAAGAAGGAATGTTTAAACGTGTTACAGCGGGTGATAAATGGCCTAATCGTCCTGTCATGGTTTGTACATAAAAGCTGTACAGCGGGACATCCTTCGCGCTTTCGAGACCTACAGGCCCGGACCCTCTAACATTTCAAAAAAAAGAACGTAACGCCTTAACATCCCTTAGGCAGCGAACGGAAATCGTCATCAAACCTGCCGATAAAGGAGGGGGTATAGTAATTTTAAACAAAGACGATTACATTAACGAGGGATATCGCCAACTCAACAACTCAAATTTTTATGAATTACTCCCATCAGATCCCACTGCCGAACACCAGGAAATTATAACACAAACTCTAAAGCAACTCAAATACACTCAAAATACAAAAAGCGGTGGCCTTGTGGTAGAGCATCCGCCTCGCATTCGGGAGGTACCGGGTTCGATCCCTGGTGCCGCCGGGTACCCACCGGTTATAAAATGGGTACAAGCTATCCCCCGGCCTGGTGCTCGGCTCTTCTGGGGTGAAATGCTTGGGAAAAGGGGTCACGGCCCAAATAGTTGCGCCGATGTGGCAGTGATTCGTTCCGCCATCGGACAACAATAAGTCCGCCTTGCGCGGCAACAGCCCATTATGTGGCCCTTTTTTTTCGTTTTTTTTTTTTTTTTAAGGACTGCTGCAGCTGAGGCTCTAAGGGAGCACTTCAGGTGAGGGTCAAAGGAAGTACCTTTGCAAGACAAACAGAACCACCTTTGCAGGCTGCGAGGTTCGAAACTGGGTTTGGGCCCACTGCGGAGGAGGGGCGCGCAGCGGGGTTTACGGAGCTTCTCCCAAACGCACACCCCTGTAAAAGCCGAGCACCAGGCCGGGGGACGCTTGTACCCATTTTTACCGGTGGGTGTCCGGCGGTGGGTTTCGAACTGACCACCTCCCGCAGCCGAGACGGGCGCTCTAACCACTAGGCCACGGAGAGATATTGGTTCTGTGAGGGTGCCAATGCCGGATACGATTGGTCGACCGGGATGATTTTCTTTGCGCACTTTCGGGAGCATGTAGAAACGCCCTGGGGACGGATCTATTGCCTCTAGTGCCTTTCTTACTCGTGGTAGTATTTCCCCTTTCTCGGTGAGTTGCTTTAGAGTTTGTGTTATAATTTCCTGGTGTTCGGCAGTGGGATCTGATGGGAGTAATTCATAAAAATTTGAGTTGTTGAGTTGGCGATATCCCTCGTTAATGTAATCGTCTTTGTTTAAAATTACTATACCCCCTCCTTTATCGGCAGGTTTGATGACGATTTCCGTTCGCTGCCTAAGGGATGTTAAGGCGTTACGTTCTTTTTTTGAAATGTTAGAGGGTCCGGGCCTGTAGGTCTCGAAAGCGCGAAGGATGTCCCGCTGTACAGCGTTTATGTACAAATCCAGATGTTTTTCCCTCACAGCGAGAATCGTACTTTATATTTAAATTTAATGCCCTGCATGCCGGTATTCATGAGAGCCCTGGTATTCTTTCTCCACTTCAAAGTTCAGTTACCCCGTAAATTCCTTCCTCAAACACACCCAAAATGGCCAAGTCAAGCTTACTGCAGGTGGCCCAAACGGAATGTCAGCCTCCCCCACCATACACACAATGAAGGTCACACAATTCCTGCTCTTGTCGCCTGGGGTCATACCTATTACTGTATTCTGTGCTTCCTTCCATGTGCCGTCTTTTTTTTTCCCACCTGCACTTTCTTCCACTCCCCGCCTGCACCTGCTTTTTACCCCACCCATCACTACAATGCCATTGTACTCTGCGCACCTGTCTCTCTTTCCACTCTTTGCATATAAAACCTACTCCCATTGCGTGCATTCACACTCCTGATGAAGGCCAGCTTCTGGTCGAAACGTCGAGTCTAATAAAATGTTTCTTTAAATGAAGCGTACCCTTCGCTCTATAATTTTTAAGCGGCCAAGTACGTTAAATGTTCTCGCATGTATATATATGTGTGTGTGTGTGTGTGTGTGTGTGTGTGTGTGTGTGTGTGTGTGTGTGTGAAGGAGAGAAGCCAACAGTCGGCGAGGCCAAGGAAAGCGTAGGGGATGTTACTTTGTCTTTTTTTTAATATTTGCTTGGATAATCACAGAAATTAGTAATGTAATCTTGTTTAGGGGAAAGATAATTAAACACGAAGTAGCAGAAAAAACTACGTGCCGATGGTAGGATCCGAACCCACGACCTCCGAATATCGCGTCCGGTGCTCTTCCAACTGAGCTACATCGGCCGCTGTCCCCCTGCTACTTGCTTGGGTATTTATGTTGTCTGTATCGTGGGTTCGGATCCCACCATCGGCACGTTGTTTTTTCTGCTACTTTGTGTTTAATTATCTTTCCCCTAAACAAGATTACATTACTAATTTCTGTGATTATCCAAGCAAATATTAAAAAAAAGACAAAGTAACATCCCCTACGCTTTCCTTGGCCTCGCTGACTGTTGGCTTCTCTCCTTCATGTATTATAACGAGCACCCTCATTTCCCCTTAATTGATCTGCTTGTAGCTTACGGGGGTCTCGGTTGTGGCAGCCTTGAAGCCATAGGTAGCGTAAGAGGGATCTAGCACAGCTTTCGCCCTCGCTCTTGATCACGTTCTACGTGACGCAGGCGGTAACAAAGGACGTTCTACGTCCGCCGCTATGGTTGAGGGTGGCGCTGGTGAACACTCTCAAGGTTCGTATACAGACAATATAAATACCCAAGCAAGTAGCAGGGGGGACAGCGGCCGATGTAGCTCAGTTGGAAGAGCACCGGACGCGATATTCGGAGGTCGTGGGTTCGGATCCCACCATCGGCACGTTGTTTTTTCTGCTACTTTGTGTTTAATTATATTTCCCCTAAACAAGATTACATTACTAATTTCTGTGATTATCCAAGCAAATATTAAAAAAAAGACAAAGTAACATCCCCTACGCTTTCCTTGGCCTCGCCGACTGTTGGCTTCTCTCCTTCATGTATTATAACGAGCACCCTCATTTCCCCTTAATTGATCTGCTTGTAGCTTACGGGGGTCTCGGTTCTGGCAGCCTTGAAGCCATAGGTAGCGTAAGAGGGTTCTAGCACAGCTTTCGCCCTCGCTCTTGATCACGTTCTACGTGACGCAGGCGGTAACAAAGGACGTTCTACGTCCGCCGCTATGGTTGAGGGTGGCGCTGGTGAACACTCTCAAGGTTCGTATACAGACAACATAAATACCCAAGCAAGTAGCAGGGGGGACAGCGGCCGATGTAGCTCAGTTGGAAGAGCACCGGACGCGATATTTGGAGGTCGTGTGTTCGGATCCCACCATCGGCACGTTGTTTTTTCTGCTACTTTGTGTTTAATTATATTTCCCCTAAACAAGATTACATTACTAATTCCTGTGATTATCGAAGCAAATATTAAAAAAAAGACAAAGTAACATCCCCTACGCTTTCCTTGGCCTCGCCGACTGTTGGCTTCTCTCCTTCATGTATTATAACGAGCACCCTCATTTCCCCTTAATTGATCTGCTTGTAGCTTACGGGGGTCTCGGTTCTGGCAGCCTTGAAGCCATAGGTAGCGTAAGAGGGTTCTAGCACAGCTTTCGCCCTCGCTCTTGATCACGTTCTACGTGACGCAGGCGGTAACAAAGGACGTTCTACGTCCGCCGCTATGGTTGAGGGTGGCGCTGGTGAACACTCTCAAGGTTCGTATACAGACAACATAAATACCCAAGCAAGTAGCAGGGGGGACAGCGGCCGATGTAGCTCAGTTGGAAGAGCACCGGACGCGATATTCGGAGGTCGTGGGTTCGGATCCCACCATCGGCACGTTGTTTTTTCTGCTACTTTGTGTTTAATTATATTTCCCCTAAACAAGATTACATTACTAATTTCTGTGATTATCAAAGCAAATATTAAAAAAAAAAGACAAAGTAACATCCCCTACGCTTTCCTTGGCCTCGCCGACTGTTGGCTTCTCTCCTTCATGTATTATAACGAGCACCCTCATTTCCCCTTAATTGATCTGCTTGTAGCTTACGGGGGTCTCGGTTCTGGCAGCCTTGAAGCCATAGGTAGCGTAAGAGGGTTCTAGCACAGCTTTCGCCCTCGCTCTTGATCACGTTCCACGTGACGCAGGCGGTAACAAAGGACGTTCTACGTCCGCCGCTATGGTTGAGGGTGGCGCTGGTGAACACTCTCGAGGTTCGTATACAGACAACATAAATACCCAAGCAAGTAGCAGGGGGGACAGCGGCCGATGTAGCTCAGTTGGAAGAGCACCGGACGCGATATTCGGAGGTCGTGGGTTCGGATCCCACCATCGGCACGTTGTTTTTTCTGCTACTTTGTGTTTAATTATATTTCCCCTAAACAAGATTACATTACTAATTTCTGTGATTATCCAAGCAAATATTAAAAAAAAGACAAAGTAACATCCCCTACGTTTTCCTTGGCCTCGCCGACTGTTGGCTTCTCTCCTTCATGTATTATAACGAGCACCCTCATTTCCCCTTAATTGATCTTCTTGTAGCTTACGGGGGTCTCAGTTCTGGCAGCCTTGAAGCCATAGGTAGCGTAAGAGGCTTCTAGCACAGCTTTCGCCCTCGCTCTTGATCACGTTCTACGTGACGCAGGCGGTAACAAAGGACGTTCTACGTCGGCCGCTATGGTTGAGGGTGGCGCTGGTGAACACTCTCAAGGTTCGTATACAGACAACATAAATACGCAAGCAAGTAGCAGGGGGGATAGCAGCCGATTTAGCTCAGTTGAGAGAGCACCGGACGCGATATTCGGAGGTCGTGGGTTCGGATCCCACCATCGGCACGTTGTTTTTTCTGCTACTTTGTGTTTAATTATCTTTCCCCTAAACAAGATTACATTACTAATTGCTGTGATTATCCAAGCTAATATTAAAAAAAAAGACATAGTAACATCCCCTACGCTTTCCTTGGCCTCGCCGACTGTTGGCTTCTCTCCTTCATGTATTATAACGAGCACCCTCATTTCCCCTTAATTGATCTGCTTGTAGCTTACGGGGGTCTCGGTTCTGGCAGCCTTGAAGCCATAGGCAGCGTAAGAGGGTTCTAGCACAGCTTTCGCCCTCGCTCTTGATCACGTTCTACGTGACGCAGGCGGTAACAAAGGACGTTCTACGTCCGCCGCTATGGTTGAGGGTGGCGCTGGTGAACACTCTCAAGGTTCGTATACAGACAACATAAATACCCAAGCAAGTAGCAGGGGGGACAGCGGCCGATGTAGCTCAGTTGGAAGAGCACCGGACGCGATATTCGGAGGTCGTGGGTTCGGATCCCACCATCGGCACGTCGTTTTTTCTGCTACTTTGTGTTTAATTATATTTCCCCTAAACAAGATTACATTACTAATTTCTGTGATTATCCAAGCAAATATTAAAAAAAAAAGACAAAGTAACATCCCCTACGCTTTCCTTGGCCTCGCCAACTGTTGGCTTCTCTCCTTCATGTATTATAACGAGCACCCTCATTTCCCCTTAATTGATCTGCTTGTAGCTTACGGGGGTCTCGGTTCTGGCAGGCTTGAAGCCATAGCTAGCGTAAGAGGGTTCTAGCACAGCTTTCGCCCTCGCTCTTGATCACGTTCTACGTGATGCAGGCAGTAACAAAGGACGTTCTACATCCGCCGCTATGGTTGAGGGTGGCGCTGGTGAACACTCTCAAGGTTCGTATACAGACAACATAAATACCCAAGCAAGTAGCAGGGGGGACAGCGGCCGATGTAGCTCAGTTGGAAGAGCACCGGACGCGATATTCGGAGGTCGTGGGTTCGGATCCCACCATCGGCACGTCGTTTTTTCTGCTACTTTGTGTTTAATTATATTTCCCCTAAACAAGATTACATTACTAATTTCTGTGATTATCCGAGCAAATATTAAAAAAAAGACAAAGTAACATCCCCTACGCTTTCCTTGGCCTCGCCGACTGTTGGCTTCTCTCCTTCATGTATTATAACGAGCACCCTCATTTCCCCTTAATTGATCTGCTTGTAGCTTACGGGGGTCTCGGTTCTGGCAGCATTGAAGCCATAGGTAGCGTAAGAGGGTTCTAGCACAGCTTTCGCCCTCGCTCTTGATCACGTTCTACGTGACGCAGGCGGTAACAAAGGACGTTCTACGTCGGCCGCTATGGTTGAGGGTGGCGCTGGTGAACACTCTCAAGGTTCGTATACAGACAACATAAATACCCAAGCAAGTAGCAGCGGGGACAGCGGCCGATGTAGCTCAGTTGGAAGAGCACCGGACGCGATATTTGGAGGTCGTGGGTTCGGATCCCACCATCGGCACGTTGTTTTTTCTGCTACTTTGTGTTTAATTATATTTCCCCTAAACAAGATTACATTACTAATTCCTGTGATTATCGAAGCAAATATTAAAAAAAAGACAAAGTAACATCCCCTACGCTTTCCTTGGCCTCGCCGACTGTTGGCTTCTCTCCTTCATGTATTATAACGAGCACCCTCATTTCCCCTTAATTGATCTTCTTGTAGCTTACGGGGGTCTCAGTTCTGGCAGCCTTGAAGCCATAGGTAGCGTAAGAGGGTTCTAGCACAGCTTTCGCCCTCGCTCTTGATCACGTTCTACGTGACGCAGGCGGTAACAAAGGACGTTCTACGTCGGCCGCTATGGTTGAGGGTGGCGCTGGTGAACACTCTCAAGGTTCGTATACAGACAACATAAATACGCAAGCAAGTAGCAGGGGGGATAGCAGCCGATTTAGCTCAGTTGAGAGAGCACCGGACGCGATATTCGGAGGTTGTGGGTTCGGATCCCACCATCGGCACGTTGTTTTTTCTGCTACTTTGTGTTTAATTATCTTTCCCCTAAACAAGATTACATTACTAATTGCTGTGATTATCCAAGCAAATATTAAAAAAAAGACATAGTAACATCCTCTACGCTTTCCTTGGCCTCGCCGACTGTTGGCTTCTCTCCTTCATGTATTATAACGAGCGCCCTCATTTCCCCTTAATTGATCTGCTGTAGCTTACGGGGGTCTCGGTTCTGGCAGCCTTGAAGCCATAGGCAGCGTAAGAGGGTTCTAGCACAGCTTTCGCCCTCGCTCTTGATCACGTTCTACGTGACGCAGGCGGTAACAAAGGACGTTCTACGTCCGCCGCTATGGTTGAGGGTGGCGCTGGTGAACACTCTCGAGGTTCGTATATCAGACAACATAAATACCCAAGCAAGTAGCAGGGGGGACAGCGGCCGATGTAGCTCAGTTGGAAGAGCGCCGGACGCGATATTCGGAGGTCGTGGGTTCGGATCCCACCATCGGCACGTTGTTTTTTCTGCTACTTTGTGTTTAATTATCTTTCCCCTAAACAAGATTACATTACTAATTTCTGTGATTATCCAAGCAAATATTAAAAAAAAGACAAAGTAACATCCCCTACGCTTTCCTTGGCCTCGCCGACTGTTGGCTTCTCTCCTTCATTTATTATAACGAGCACCTTCATTTCCCCCCATATATATATAGAGAGAGAGAGAGAAAGAGAGAGAAAGAGAGAGAGAGATAAACACAAAGTAGAAGGGAAAACAACGTGCCGATGGTGGGGACCGAACCCACGACCTCCGAATATCGCGTCCGATGCTCTTCCAACTGAGCTACATCGGCCGCGTTCCCACCTGCTACTTCCTTGGGTATTAATGTTTTCTATATACGAACCTTGAGAGTGTTCACCAGCGCCGCCCTCACCAGCGTCACGTACAACGCGATCGAGAGCGAGGGCGAAAGCTGTGCTAGAACCCTCTTACGCTACCTATGGCTTCAAGACTTCAAGACATTTCTCCTTCATTTATCTGCTTGTAGCCTACGGGGGTCTCGGTTCTGGCAGTCGTGAAGTAAATATATATATATATATATATATATATATATATATATATATATATATATATATATATATACTCTTAATCTGGTTCCTCACAGGTACCAGTTATAATTGGAACTTAAAAAGAAGTTTCACTTATAACTGGAACATTTTTCAAAGTGCACATATATCGCACACCACACGGACGATTTAGCGCTTCGCCTCCGTGGTAACACACCGCCGGGGTCACGTACGAATCCGGATACTCGCTTGAGTGTTGCCCCGCTGTGGGGACGCAGTGCTTACGCCCGACTATTGTGCCTGTGGACCAGATTTTGAGCCCGACTGCCGGCGGCTGCGCTCCGATAGAGGTGGAATGGTGAGGCGTCCGTGCGCTGTGCGATGTTTGTGCACGTTAAATATCCGCCTGTAGTCGAAATTACTCCTTAACCATCCACTACGCTCTTTATCTCTCTCCACTTTCTCCCTCACCTTCCTCGATTTCCTTGCGGCGCGGTTGCAGTGTATACGTAGAAATTGTGACAAATTTTGCGTTTTCCCTTTCCCGTAGACAAATTTGCGTTGTTTTTTACATTTTCGCCAAGATGTGGTCTTTTTCACATTCATCTTTTCGTTGCTAGTAACAGCCAAGGCCGGTAACGCGCTTTCAGGACGAGAACGTTTGAGTGAGTAATCACCAGGCACAGATTGCTAGTCTGAGTAGTCACTATGTTTTTGAAAGTAAAATGTCGTCCTTTTTGTTAACACGCGCGTAATATCCTGCCCATCTTCGGAACATTTGGTCTGCCTTCTTACCTGGCAGCTTCTACATTTGAGGCGCATCGGCTACTCACCCAAGCTCAAAAGCGTCAAGGCGACAAAAATGACGTAGTCCAAAGTGCCCACGCCTACGGTAGGAGTCATTGGCGACGTTTAGAGCTGGAATAGACGACTGGAGCTCTGCTCAAACAATAAATGTTTGCTCACTCAGTCTAGTCCACATCTGATAGCAGCACAGCGGCAGCAGCTACTAAACTCTGCTACCCCCAGCTGCCAGCTGCAGAGTTGACTTTCTCATTTTTTATATACCGTTTTAGTCGACATTCGTCACCCCGTTGCTCAACACAGCTGGCGCACACAGCAGGCAAAACATTACAAAGATCGCACAGTCATAACCATAACATGCAAAGCGAGTCGAACGGGGAGCCACTAAAGCAGGGTCCTCCTTTCCGGTTCTGATTCGGGAATGAAAAAAAAATGAAAATGATATGAATCAAACCTAAATATATGATTCATATTTCAAAACAGGTGTATGTAAAATATTTTTGTCGCTAGTGGAGAAAACAGGAGAGACAAACAAGAAATAGCATGGGGGAGAGGCGGGGGTCCCTGGTGTAGTAAGTGAAAAAAGTGACTTAAATCTCAATGATAATTGGTGTGTCATTGCTCTCACAGCATGCTTGTGTGACGTTTCGAATCAGATGATAGCGGCGTGTTTTCTGCTAGAGGCACGTTCTCAAACACGGTAATAACAGACTTCTCCATTGGAGGCGACTACGGAAAGCCTCAACATTTTCTCGTGCTTTGTCTTCGTGGTATTCGCTTTTTTTTCGCTTTCGCTGCCTTACGGCAGGTTACTGCTTACAGCTTATTGCTGTTGGTTTAAATTTCTTCACGTAGTCTGTATGCCAAGTTGAAATCTTTTATTGTTCAAAGATGTCGAAGGACCTGTCTAAGTTGAAGTATGATATGCGAGCAGAGTTTCTTAAGCTGAAAGAGGAGCTCCGGCAAGAAATGAAGACGATGAAGGAGTCAGTTGAGCGGAGAAATTAAATTCGGTAAATACGTTCTGAGCAGGTCGAAACAAACAAAGCTCTTGAATATGCGAACGAGACACTCGAAGAGCTGAAAACAAAAAAAAAAACAATGTAGAGGAAGAGAATGAAAAACTTCGTTCCAGGTATGAGACACTATGGAGGAACACTGAAGAATTGCAGAAACGCCTTATTCACTTATAGGTGCACTCGCGAAACGCGAACATCGAAATCCAGGGTGTAGAGCAGAAAGAGGATGAAAGTGTTCTGTATATAGTTTAAGAGCTTGGAAAGGCTATCAATGAGCCTATTATAGGATCTGACATAAAGAACTGCCCTTGTTTACCCACCCGAGCAGGAAAAACGCCAAATATTCTTGTTCAGTTTTAGTCACGAGCAAAGTGAGATGTGACGCTCATAAAAGCGAAGAAAATGCGCCGCACTAACACTGATCTAGGATTCGAAAGCACGGACTCTATATGTGTTAATGAACACCTTTGCCCTGCTGTGAAACGTCTGCTTGGCCTGGCTAGCAAAAGGAAAAGAGAGCATCAATGGAAGTCCGTCTGGTCGATCAATGAAACAATCTTCGCTAAGCAGCCAGACGGCATTAATGCTGTGCAGATAAAGAACGAAAACGAACTTGAACTGATCTGCTAGGCCTCCTTCAGTGCAAAGCAGAGATACCGCATCTATCGAAAATGCGCTATCACGAACCATACAGGTTGGGAAGCCCACAGAAAACGCTGTTTTACACGTTAGCACGCGTTCTGCTTGTAATAAGGATGAGTGCATAGCAAGCTTTCTGAATGAGTTCATTTTCAAGTTTAAATTAATATTGTTTACGAAAACCTGATATTATGAGCAATGTAATATGCTTTCCTTAGATGGGTATAGAAATTGTTTTGTTAATCGGTCTGGTCAACGCGGTGGTGGTATTGCCATGTATGTTGATGCCGCGTATGATTATAAAATTGTTCCGGAGTTTTCAAAAACTTGTGATGATTTTGAAATACTTACATTGAGATATAAAAAAGAAGTGGTAACAGTTGTGCACCGGCTCCCTGATGGCAATGTAACAAATTGTTTGTCCTTCTTTGACATATTCCTTGACTACGTGCGTGTTAATAACTACAGACTAGTTTGCGTAGGCGATGTTATAATTAACATTGCTACAAAAATACTGCTGCAAATGATCTCAGTGCGATGCTCCATTGCTCTGGTTTCACTAATACAACTGAAACACCGACACGCGTCACGACATCCAGTATGTCTATACTTGATTTAGTTATAACCAACGTAAAGACGGTCATTTGCGATGGTGGGACTATCACATCAGATATTAGTGACCACTCTTCGGTCTCTATGGTCTACAAGGCAGAAGCAAATACTAAAACCGATAAATATAAGCCGACTATTTTCCAGTATATAACAGACCTGGCTTTAGAGTCGTTCAAACATGACGTCGCCATTCGTGATTGGTCTTTCATTTTTCACATTAAAAATGCAAGTGATGCCTACACCGCATTTATTGAATTTTTCGTAAAGATCTACATGAAACACTTTCCACTTAGGAGCTTTAAGAAGCCAAAACAGATACGGAAACCGCGAGTGTTTAGGACTGACGCAAGCATGATAACAAAGAAAAATAAGCTTTATCATGATTTTCTGCGCACTCACTCGCCTGCCGATCTAGACAGTTTCAAAGCAGCAAGACATAGACTGAATGCCGAATTGAGATGGGCCAAGAAATTACCAGGAATTACCACGAATTATTCGGTTATATCGTGCGAAAGAGCCCAGATACTGTTTGGAAAGTAGTAGATAAAGTATTGGGTCACAAAAAGAACCTAGCCAAACAGAATTACATTTAACAACTTTGAGTTGACTGGAAGGGCACTCACTGAACATTTTGTTCAAACTATACCACGGGACAATAAGCCAGTGAACTTAGATGAAACTACGATAGCGTTCCTGAAAGTCTGCTTTTGCAGCCAACCGGTGAATCAGAAATCTACACAACATTTATTCACTTATTCACTTGAACAATAGTACTGCACTAGATTTGGATAAGGTACAAATAAAACCTGTTAAATATGTCTTGGAGCTTATTCCTGTTCTAACTCATATATATAACTTGGTACTCGAGACGGGTGCATTTCCAGATGCCATGAAGAAAGCTAGGTTAACTGCGGTGTATAAAGGGGGCGATAAAAATCTCCTCGAATTGCAGACCAATATTTGTTCTCCCTGTATTTTCTAAGGGGCTAAAAAAACTAATTTATAATCGAGTAATGCCTAATTGTTAGATAAGCATAAAGTGCAAACCGATGCCAATATGGATTTCGGAAAAACAGATCATCAGAGACAGCCTTATTGACTCTTAAAGAAGATATATTGCAAAATATACTTTGCAATATATTGTATAAGGTATAATAATTATTATGATTATACCGTTGGTTTATTCATTGACTTCACGAAGGCGTTTGATCGTCTTGATAACGAAACGCTATTACACAAACTTTCACTTTGTGGAATTCGCGGCATCCCACTAGAACCGTTTCGTTCGTATTTGTGTGGTAGAGTTCAGAGTGTATGCGTCGATAGAGAAGAGTCACAGTTTTTAACCATTACACATGGCGTACCGCAGGGGAGTATTTTGGGGCCTTTATTATTTAACTTATATATAAATGACATCGTTACACTAGGCCAAACAGCCAAGCTCGTAATTTATGCAGATGACAGCACTGTATTATCTTCCGGTACAAATGCACCCGAATTAGTAATAAAATGTAATAGCATGCTTGGAAGGCTCTTGCTCTGGTCATCACGCAACAAGATAAATAATAATGCAGCAAAAACAAAAGAATTTTTTTTTCGAGAAAAAAAATATTCCATTTAAAAATCAAAGCGATATTAGGCACGCTACTAGTGAAATTGAAGTTGTGCATGAGCGCAAAATTCCGGGAATTGTTTTCTCGGCTAACCTGGACTGAGATGCGCAAGTGAATAACATCTGTGAAAAGCTTGCTGCGATAATGGGAGCATTGTCACGATGCCGAACACTATTGCTCTCAAAAGTTAAGCGTCAAGTTTATTATGCACTATTTAAATCTCACGTTATTTATTGTAGTTTAAACTTTTTTTTAAATATCGCGAAAATTATCCGCCTCTAGAAGAAAGCCCTACGTCACATAGCAAATGTGCATTACTTATACCTAACAAAGATTTTCTTTCAAATGTATCAAATTGTCAAAATTGACCACATGTATGTCTTCCGCATGCTACGTTTGTTTTCTTTCTCTAACTGCTCTTACAAGGTTTCGTTAGCGAAACGGCGCCGTTAATAAGTAAACATACTTCTGCTAATACTCGCAGCGTCGATACTTGGTTTGTTCATCAATTTAGAACTAATTATAAACTCCAAACACTAAAGCACAACCTTCCTCAAATACTCAACAAATATAAATACACTGCAAATTTCAAATTCAGAGAATTGCGGAACTATTTTGTTGAGCTGTGAGACATTTGTATTTTTGTTACTTCTGGTTTTTAAGGGTGCACATTGACGTACAAAGCAAATTTCATGCATTTCTTTATAAAGTTTTGATTGTGTCGTACTATTTGATGTGTCTAATTTGCTTGTTATGAATTATATCTGTTTAAACTGTACGCTAGACAACAGTCATCATGTCTTGGTGAATTTTCTACATGTCCTTACACATACTCCTACTGTTTGTAGTAGGGGACCCTAAAACCTGCATAGTTTACATCAAAAATTGCATTTATCGAGTGTATTAATGTTATGTGTCCTATAGTGTGTACTTTCCTCTCTTTTTTGCATGCATCATTCTCATGTAGTATTTCTTTTACATGTCCATGTCACTGCTTTGTAACACTTTGTAAGGCTTTTCCGTGCCCCGTCAAGCTGCAACAGTAGTTTCTGCCAGGAGATCCCTCTAGTTGCACTGGCGAAATAAATAAATAAATAAAAAACAGCCCCGAATCGATCCATCAGTGGCTTTCACCAACTTCTCATGCCCGCGATTTTGTTTGTGAGTATGGTTTGGCTGCTGGGTTTGTAGGATACTCTTGTTTTAGTTTACCTTTGGCTCTCATTGACCAGAATTAATTGTTATAACTGATAACGTTCTATGAAAGAACAGTTATAAGTGATTTATTTTATTATAGAAAACACTTTAAATCTGGTGGTGCCATTACAGTCTATTATTTTATCCGATATGTTGCGCTAGCGTGTGCAGCTATCAGTGGGTTTTTACACATCAGAAACCACAATGTTAAAAAGCTTACAAAAGTCTAATTGTTCTGTATAAATCTAGAAAAGAAGTGTCAATAAATGTTAGAAGAGCTACGTTTCTACGAAGGAGAGTCATGGCGCTAATTTGAAAGAGAGCCCTAGTGAAAAACACCGTATGAGTCACAATAACCTCATACAGTTTTATCATACTAAACTCATACAAATCTCATTATATTCTCATATATTTCTCATATGATAAATGAGTTTAGTATGACATTATAAGAGACTTGTATGAGATTAGTATGAGTCTAGTATGAGAATTTGTATGAGGTTATTGTGACTCATAGGGTTTTTTCACTAGGGAGTATATTCAAGTAATCGGATATGAACAGCTAAGACAAAAAAAAGAAGAAACGGGCAATACAGTGCCTCGCATACAAGACATGGACGAAGATGCATAAACTACGCCATCGTCGCCGTCTGCATTGGTTGAGAATTCGCAAGTTCGTGGGTGGTGGTGGTAACAACTTTTATTGCCACGAAATGAAAGGAATTATTTCGGGCTGGGGCGAGTCTAGGAAATCGAGGCTTACTCGTGGGAACTTAGCCGAGAACAGTGGCATCAGACTTGCGACCGCCTTAATGGGCAACTGGGCAACAAGAACACGTGGTTTTTACTTAGACATTTACTGGACCCTACGAGAACTAAGGCAGATTCCCACAAGAACCTACATAGGATCTCGCAAGTTCGTGCAATCGCTGCGTTTCGCGTATGACCCTCGCGTTTGCAGCCTTGCAGTAAGATTTGGTCTCATTTGTGGCGTGTTTAGTTCCTTCACTTGACATTTGAACGCCGTGATCTTTGCGGAACTGTTTTGAGTTTAAAATTGACAGCGGCCCTGCTGGGCGTTCGATCCAGGCGTTCGCGAGGCCCCTTTCATTTGGCGCTTCGTCGAACGCTGCACGACACAGACTCAGTGCAGCAGCCATCGGCGGCATTTCAAATTGGTTTGCAGGAAAGAAAAGGCCCAGTATCTGTCACGATTCACCGCGGACACCTTCATCGAGTCGTAAGGAAAAAGAGGAAGGTGGGAGTGAAAATAGAGAGAAATTGGTGCCGTAGTGGAGGGCCTAAGATGGCGCTGCCTAAGACCACCACGCAACAGACGCTTTCGCCTCATCGCACTTTATAAAGCTGGAACCGAAGAGTAAACTACTACGTGCAAAAGCCGTGTCCTTACTTTCAAACCGAACATAAGCGTAGCCAAGCAGATAGCTCTCGCGTAACTCCAGGTTTAACCACAAGCTAATCTACATATAACTTTTTTTTAGATTTTCTGCAGTTGCTATTCCTGCAATTCAAGTTTGTTAAAGAGATCAGAATAAGCCGTCGTATTGTGGCGGAGGGATGCGTTTTAGTGCATGACAGTATTCCCAAAGCTCCCCAGTTTTAATGTGATAGCGTAAAAGATCCTGCTGCTCAGAAAATTCGGTGTCGGCGTCAGCACGCCAGCAAACCCTCACGGGCATGACGCTGATACGTGATACAGGTAGCACCTGGAATGGCCGGGCACTGATTCTTCATTGGTTTGTACAACGTAATGGGACCACATGGTATTAGTAAGTTGGGGAGGAGCTGCCAACCCGGATTTCTCGTTTGAGGTGGGAAGTGGATCAAGAATCAACCTTCCAGTGCTCTTGGATGCCAAGTCAGGCAAGCTCCTAGGCTTACCAGATAATCACATATGACATGGTTTAAGCGGGGCTTTATACGTCAGTTTGTACACTCTACGCTGTCGCGTCATACATACTCTTAAAGGTGGGCTAGTGTCTCCGTAATGTTTTACTTTTGTTTCAGAGAGCGTCAACAGTTTGCTGTACAACAAAACCACTCTGATAGAGCATTTGTCGAACTCTGGTAGCAAGCAAATTAAATGCCGGAATATTTCAAATCATGCGGATTTTGCACTGCACTCACATTTGAATGGCAGAGTAGACCGAAACAGTGACTATTTCAGGCTCATTGTCAAGTGTACTTTTTATGGCATCAAGGAGGCCCACCACCACCACCAGAAAGAGGAAGTGTCTTCCTGCTAAGGTGGCTTCGCATCGCTCTGAAAATTCTCGCCGTCCTTGTAAATACCTGTCCTGTCTCCAGAGAAGTGGATCCCCGCCTTCCGAGGAAGCTCCAGACGTCCTCTCAGCGTCAGGTTGCGAAACCTCCAGTGCGTGGTACCCATGCATGATTCCAGCTCAGGTGGGCACTGAGGGCCTAGTGCTGCCGCTACCACGTTGGCAGATGTATCTTCGCCGGGGTTGCTCGCTGCAACGCCTGCCCCGCAGTCGACTGCTCAACCTGAACATCGGCCCCAGGTCCAGCTTAGTGCTCCCGGTTCATCAGCACCAGCGCCCATCCAGCCTTCCCAAAACACCCAACAGCCCGTAAGTGATTTGTTCTCTGGACGGAGCACGGCAATGGCCACTCGGGTAACACGCCGAGATAGGCATTCAACAATGCGACATGAAGAGACGTGCTCTCCAATGAACTTATCGGCACCACCATCCGTGTCAACGAGCACCCGTGCCTCTCACAAGCGTCCTGCGGTAGACAATCAACCGAATTCGTCTTCGGCAAGTGATGGCTATCAAGAAAAGCGCTCCTGTCTAACGATCAAAAACCAGGTTGCGCCTACACCGGGATCGACATCTTATAAAGTGGCGGTTAAATATCTAGCCAACAAACGTCTGACCGATATACCAAGCAGGAGCATCCAGGCCAACTTGGACGCGTGTCTCGGAAACTGAGGTTTTCGGGGCTTCAAGGCAAGGAAGAAGTCAAACACTATAGCTGTGTGGCTCCCGATACTCACTGCGGTGGAACGTATTCAAACGCTTGGTGTATTTAAATCACAAGTGAGATCTCAGCGCCTGTGCAAGTGTATCTAGTTGAAGGTTCCCAATTGCAGCGTTGCGTCGTTTACAACGTCGACATACACGAAGATCAAGCCTCACTTCAAGGTGAGCTGTACTGCCCCACGCACCGCGTCATCCAGGCCCGACACATGGCAAAGTGATGTTCTTTCATGATCACCTTGCAAGACTCTCCGACACTCCCAGCCTGTCTGTACTACTACGGCTGCATATTAAGACCGCGGCCGTATAAACCGAATGTGGTTTACTGCTACAACTGTTTCCGGGCAGGGCGCATGCGCAAGTCTTGCCCTTTCGCTACTGCCAATGAAGGTGCGTCTAAAGGAAAAGTTACATATCGATGCGGCCTCTGCAAATCGGACGACCTCGAGATAACATCTCCAAGTTGTCCGACAAAGCAAAAGGCAACGCAGAAGGCTCGTCTTCGGAACGCTACGCATTGGCCAATAGAAGACATTACACCAGTGCAGACATCCAATCGCTTCGCAGCTCTCCAGTGAGGTCATTATGAGTGGCCAGAGCTTCCTGAGCCCGCTTCGAATGCCCCTCCAACAAGAAAAAATCTAGCGGTACGTTGCTCAAGCAAGCCCGTCGACAACAGCCAATACAGCAGCGTACTGATATACCGGACGACGTTATGGCTGTAGTGGATGAGCAATCAATCGTCTTTCAGTAGTGGTCTCTAAGCTTCCACAACATCGCGAAATGTTGCTCGACGTCGGCGAGCTGCAGAATTAACCGCCAAATCTAGCAATTGCCCAGCCCCGCCGCCTTCATTCCGCGCAACAGGGCCATTCGCTGCCTCTTCCCAGTGTACCAGAACGCCCAATGATAACACTGCAACGTCGCTACTCCGCTATATGGTCAACCAGTTGTTCAACCTGACATCTGTGATACTGCAGCGCTTGAACTAGTACCCGAAAATGGCGAATACCGGTCGTCCTGGTGTACAACAGTGGAATTGTGGCGTAATTTCTATGAAGCTGGCCGAGCTCCAGACCCGACTGCGATTTACAAAGCTTCAGGTATGGGCTATGTTACTACATAAAACAAACGCCTTGCCATCAATTCAGGGCTTCAGCGGCTACGTGTCTCATTCAATGACCGACCGTCGCGTGCAGACTGCTTCTCCCCCGGGAAAGGCGGTGGTTCACATCGTATCAAGAGGTAGTATTAGTTGCTGAGAAATTTCTGAAAGGCACCGTCCTGCTTGTTTAATATTACGTTACATCAGATGGATGCGCCTCTTCCCTTATTAATCTTGGCTGGTTATTAAGTGTCCGTCGGCAATATCCCGGCTGTCCAATTTTAGTCGGAGGCGACTTTAACGCCCTTCACCCTGATTAGGAGTATCCTACTGCAAGCCCTCGTGGTAGGCGTATGCGGGACGCCTTCACTTATGCCCTGTTTGTTAGGCTTAATCACTCTCGGACAGCAACACGGCCTGTGCGTCACATACGTAGTGCTGCCTATGCTCCAGAGTTGACGTGGTGGTTGGGCGCAGGAACTCGCTCATGGCACATGGAGCCAGACTGCTGGGGAAGTGATCACCACCCTATCAACATTGGTCTCCATCTCTCTCGTCTCCGCCTTTTACGCCGCAAATGTTCTGTGATCAACTGGGACAGCTTTTGCTCATGTCTCGACATTATGTCTTCAGATTCGTCGTCACTCCTTGTTGACCGTATACAAAGAGCACTAAACAGCGCTACGACTACTGCCTGGATTGATGTAGGTTGACCGGCATCAGACCTCGGCCTGCTTAACTTGTGGGCTGCCCGCCGTCAAGCTGAGCTGGCTGCTACGCGAGACCCTACTTCAGCGCGGGCACGTACACGATTTCATTATCTTACTGCGAAGTCTCTGAGATATGAAAGCGATCTCTCGCGACGCTAGTGGCATGCATGGCGTGAACAATTTTCTGCTAAATCCTCGAATGCCTCACTCTGGCGAAGGTTTCGTGCAATGGAACACGGTCGTCGTTCTACTGATGCAGCAGCAACAGCATGCTTTGCGGCTAATTTGTCGCCAGGCGATTTTGCCAAAGAAGCTGCTCGAACATTTTTCCCGAAATACGATATATTGTCTTCTTCAGCTGCAAATTTTAATTTGGCAGTATCCCTGCAGACGTATGGAAACTACCATCTGCTGCTGACGCAGATGGAATTGCGAGTCCTTTTTCGATGCCTGAACTGCTGGCTGCAGTTGGCGATGCGAAACGGACAACAGCGCCCGGCCTGGACAAAATTCAGGATCAGGTTTACAAGAACCTCAGTACTGTTGCACTCCCTGAACTACTAGAGCCCATAAACAAAGTGTGGCGGAATGGTGTAGTACCCAAAAGCTGGAAAACCGTTGTCGTGGTCCCTATTCCCAAGCCTGGAAAGCCTCCAACAGACCTCGCCAACTTACGACCAATCTCTTTAACATAAACGCTGTGCAAGCTTTCAGAGAAAATGCTAGGCACACGACTTTCTTGGTGGCGTGAACAGCATGGTTTTTATCACCCTGCTCAAATTGGATTTCGTCCATACATAGGTACGAAGGACGGGTTGGTGGTCTTGACATTAGCAGTTCTACCGCAATGTACGTACTGTATTAGCAATGAACGTTGAAAAGGCATGTGACAACATCAGTCATGCTGCAATATTGAATGCCATTGACAGGCTTCACCTTCCTCCGAGAGTACGCAATTTTATCGCATCATTTTTGGACGGAAGAAACTTTGCAATACGCCTCAGTGGTGACACAGTTGGTTCGTTAGTTTCACTACGTGGCGTGCCCCAGGGATCAGTATTGTCACCGACGTTGTTCAATATTACTTTCATCCCATTGGCGTGGAGCTTACATGATATCCCTGAAATCAAGTGTTTGCAATACGCAGATTATATCAGAGTATGGAGCACTCACCATGATCTGCTCACTCAAGAGGCCGCCCTTCAATCAGCATTAGACATAACCTCTGATTATGCATCTTCTATTGGCCTTCAACTTTCTGTGCGTAAACCTACCTACACGTCTGTCGTCAACCGATGGGGACGCCGTAAACTTACTCCAAATCCAATTCGTCTCTCTCTATCAGGCACCCCACTACAAGAAAGTCTGAGCATGAAATCTCTGGTCTTAACAATTTAGCAGACGGGATCAGCGACTCCTTGGCCTTCTCAGGCAAAAAAGCAGGCACTTCAAACTATGAGTTTGATAAGAAGAATTGCGCCTAGAACTGGTGTCGCTAGCTCGTCTGTTGCACGCCAGTTAGTGAGGGCAGTTCTGCAACCACGTATTGTTCATCAAGCCCAGTTCCAGCATCTTCCAAGAGCACAAAGGGATCACCTTGAAGCCGTAAACCGAGAAGCTATAAGGACCATAACATGCTTTCCACGACTCGCACCGGTTGTAGCGTTACAAGAGAATGCGCAGCACAATACTATTGATGAGCTTGTGCAGCAGCGCCGGGATGCTCGCAGATCCAAGGCAACTTTGTCACATTCCACCCATGCTCTTAGGGCGTATGCAATGTCACACAATATTCTTCAGCCACCTGTGCCAGTTCTCCCTCCCTGGAAATTTGTACAGTTAGGAGACAACAAGCCAACTGATATCCGCAGACCAACGTCTGCCAACTCGGCTATCGTTGCTTCGCCAGAGATTTAAGATACTCACCTCCCTCAAGGGTCCATTGTAGTGTACGTGGATGCAAGCCTGCAAGGCTGCGTAGCCAAAAAAAGCAGTCTACAGACCTTAAAGACCTAGCCCAAATCAAACCTCTATGTTTCAGCTTTCGGAACCACTTACATCTTTCTGCGCTGAGCTCGTGGCAGTTCAGGAGGCACCCTGCTCTGTGGCTTCCATAACCATGCTCGCTGTAGCGCACGTTGTCATCCGCACTGAAGCACTTCAAGCAATACGTTTGCTCCGATGTGTCAGCCGCTGCCCTAAAATATGCCAAGACATCCACCAGCTTGCTGCGCGTATCCCGCAGTCAGTACGCATCGAGTGGGTCCCACGGGACCTGCTTCCTTCCCAAAGTTAAGTAGATTTAGCGGCCCGCCTCGTGAACCAAGACGCATCAATTGCCCAGCTCCTTGAAGTGTACGACGCTACTCTCCTTTTGTCAAGAAAGGAACACCTCCGGCGCCGCACACGTGCACTTATTTCTCCTTGAGCGATATCCCTTCCCCGCGTGCCCGCGGTCTCACCCGTGCAGAGGAGGTTGCGCATAGGAGGATCCGGGTTAGTTGTTGTTGTTGTGTTGGTTTTATTGGCACATAGGCAGCTAAGGCCATCATGCGCCAAACACTAGGTTGCTGAGCTTCTTTGTGAGTGAAAATGAAAAGTGTTTAGAAAATGGAATTAGATCCCGGTTAGTGTTGCCCTCACACCAGCTGTCGCTAGGACGGGTCTCACTTCCGACACTTATATCCCCGTCCAGGGTGCCCGATCTGTAAAAACAAAAATGTTGAAACCGACGTTCACCACTTGTTGTGGGACTGCTCAACACTAAAACCAACACGAATCCGGCACCTGACGATAGCTGGTGTCTCCAGCAACCAATACTGTCTCATATATCGCTTGTACGCAGGGACCTCATCATCGCTCACTCCTGGACTTCACAAAATGAGCCAACCTTTTTCTATTCATTTAATTATTTATTCATCCTTCATCTCTTAGCCTACTGATTCCTTGAGGCAACAAATATCGATTTAAGAAAACGAGGCCCGCAGCAGTGACACACCTAGAAAAGCAAAGAACCAATTGCAGGCGTTGTTTGTAATTTCATAAACTGTACACATCTGGCTCCGTTTAACCTAAAAGTAACAACCAACACAGGAAACGTGTCGCGTTCCGTAACAGTGTCGGGAAAAGCGGATGCCACCCACATCGTTGGCTAAGGTATATTAGCATTACCCAGCTTACCGAAGAGTCACGGTATATTGTATTGCAGTGCATGCTGCGGTTATATTGCTGGTTCGCACGAAAGTAGGCCGCGCAACAGAAGGTGGTCCGGTCAGCAGATACGTACCCGCAACGCAAGATAACCGCTATATACATTACGCGATAAATGACGAGTGTATGCTGAACCGTGTCTGAATTCGGACAACAAAAAAAAAAACACCAGACAGAGACTTTTTTATGCTCTCTCCAGAGCCGATTCCTGCTGTCATCAGCGCCAAACTTTAGGCAAAACAGAGGATACGGTAGGAAGCACGCTAGCGCTCGTCAAGGAAAGAGAATGGGTATGCGCCTACCTGTGCCAAAGGGGAGCAGCTAAATATTGGGTCTTCAAATTCTAATCCCGAAACCTGGTATCGAGAAAGCACGCACAGCCAAGGACCATGCCGAAGACGCACCAGGGCACCAGCTTGGCCGAACAAATGTGAAGACCGAAAGCTGTGGCCTTGATGTTGCCAGACTGCCAAGCAGTTTCGCATGTCGTCTATCCCATTGCGCAAAGAGGCGAAAAAAGGTTGTCACAACGTAACGGCTTGAATTTGGGGGACAACATAAACGTCGCAAACAATTGTTGCGAACGCTGAATGTAATGCCTTAGTGCAGTGAAAGTCTTGGAGTGCATAATAAATATTTGTTGACACCACCATGCTACAGCTAAGCCTGGACCCGACGAGTCCAGAAAGCCAACGGGGGACAAAGATATGAAAATAACGCTTAACGGCCAGAATTTGTACCATTCAGTAATGAACATTTGGCTTCAATGTACGAACTCAAACATCAAGACATTCAGGTGGCACGAACGACAATTCTTTTCCGTGACACAGGGGAGGTGTTAAGCACCATGTACCTTACCAAAGGTCAGAACGTTTGGATCTATGCATCTGAGCACCGAAATCGGTGCCAAACTATCTGTCGTGGCTGCAGGTTTGTTAATGCTAGGCTTGATGATGGAGAAAAAAGGTGCGCACTTTGACTTCATTACGTATAAAATGGGAGCAATAGAGGCTTCTGTTTTACAGATCTTTCAAAGCAGCTCCGGGCAAATGGGAGAAAGCAGCTGGAACATTAGGGAGCCTGACTTGTTTGAAGAGCGTATTGACACGTGGTTTGAGGGATGACAATTAACAGTCAAGGGAGTGCACAGTCGCTGTAATACACTTCTACCCCATAAAAACAGACTACTTATAATTTGCTTACTATACAAAAGAAAACAAATATATTGCTAACACGATAGAACGCTCTCGTAAGGAGGAACTCAAGCAATGCAAGCTGGTCATGAAAGCAAGAACATGATTCGAGAACTGCATACGCAGTATGTACAGCACTTGTGATGGAGCAGCCTCCCAATTTAACGTCTAGCGAGAGTCAGTGAGATCCGAGACCGCATATCGTGCCTCACCGTGGTGACTCAGTATAGGGCGTTCAAAGTACTCAACCCAAGCAAGCCGGTTAAATCCCCAGAGCGGCAGCCGCTTTTCGGTGGATGCAGAAAACAAGGCCCCCGTGTTATGTGCAATATCAATAGACGTTAATGAAATTTCTTAAGCTCTACACTATGGCGTTCCTAATAGCCCTTCACGAAGAGCCATATATTTTCATCAGTTTATTTGTCTTCAGCATTAAGACAAAATTAGGAATTTTGACTGAGGAAGGACCTCTAACTGAATTTATGTGGAAGCCCTTCCTGCAGCTATGTACTATGCTAACGGTGTAGTACCGCTGAGGGCTCCAACATCCCCGAGACCCTTTTGACTATGAGCATTCGCTGCATATAGCTGACAGTGGCACCTTCCTATTCCCTCGTTTAGGATGCTCTGAAATATATAACTCGCTAGTAATATTTGTTTGTAAATCATTATAGCCATGCTCTTCTTGAAAGTAGAACAACGCAGACATTTAGACGTGTAGTTGAATGAGACCAGCGCGCCAGCTTGCTTCGGAAAATGTAGAGAACACATGCTTTTTGCTAGTTTCAGACAAACCATGTCATTTGAAATGAATGGCTTATACAAACGCACTGACTGTATTCATCTCAAATTTGTTTTAAATGAGCTTTCTGCCTTAATCTTTTGCTTTAGACGCATACATCGAAAATGAAGCCCTTGTATAAACTCTTAATTTTCAAATGATGTCCTTTGTAGGCAGCAATATTCATTAAACGATGCACAATTTCACGGCCGTTAATTTATTCGCATAATTCACCTCTAGCTATCTTGGAAATAAAGACAGGGCTTGGACGATTTCAGATGGGTCACATTGAGTGTGACGATGAGGTTATTAGACTGAGTGATGAGCAAGCCGTGGAAAAGAGCTAAACCAACTTGCGTCCAGAAGCTTCTTCAAGAGTTGGCAAATTTCATGACAGAAGGACTACGCGTGACTCGCGTGGCAGCTTCTGATTTTTATAAAGTACAAGGACAATTTCGACAATCGGGAAGTCTGTTCAGGAATGCATAAACATGAGACGCGCGGCACTCATTGCTGAGGAGTCAAGCGTAAAATCTGGACGCGCGACGGGCATTTCAAGTCTGCTGCTTCAACAAATGGTAGCCCCTGCTACCGATGCGCAACCTTGGCGCAGCCGTTGTTCATTTCATTACGGAAGAACAGTAAAGACTTCGAGATGTGTTCCAGATAGGTCAGAAACTGTAGGAATTCTTGATGGTGATGAAAACACTGCATTCGGGCCAGCTGCATTGCTTGCAAAAAGAAAGTGAATGAACCTTTAAGAAAGCACGAACATAAGGCAAGCTTCTGGTCGGTAGTCGCAACTTCTGCAAATAAGATGAACGGCGAAGCAGTGTACCTTTTCAGTCGCTCACTTTGAAGCTGAGCTTACACATTGACTTCTTTCGTTTGCAAGGGCTGCATTTCGAAAGATGATAGTTTTTCGTCTATTTCGATGAGTTTAACAATCCTAGATTCCTGAAAAAATATATATAATAACGGCGCAGTCACAAAATACCAAACAATAATGGGTATCATCCCTGATTCTACGTATCAGCAAAGTACGCTATATATGCATGGCAGGCATTTTATGAGTCGTATCCATTAATGCTAATAAAATTACGAGATACTTTTTGCGACTAAAGTAGAGAAAGGCGAAAGCTTGAGTGCCGCATTCTGCTACGCAACTGGCACTAATTAGTAATTGATTAATTATAATTAGTAAATAGTAATCGGAGTTTAGGTATGTAATTGTTTACTTAAGCAATAATTGCTCACTATATAGTTAATTAATCAATTACATAAACCGCTGTCAATTGGTAATAAACTATTTCATTTAATAGTAACTGATCATTGATTTAGATCTGGCCATATAAGGCACGCATTCGCGCGTACTGTGGTGGTGCTCTATGATTGGTCGAGATCTCTATGACGTCATCCCGCCTCGGCCAATCAGAACGCTGTAAAAGCGGGACACATTTTGTCCACGACAGCATGAGTCATTAAAGGCTTTCGCCTTAAAAGCGCACACTACGAAGCCTTTGAGCGAAACAAACCTTATCTGGAGGGCGAAGAAGGCCTATCCGCTGCCATAACTTCAGCACGCTATGGTTCGATAGGCTGATAGCGTTTTGTAGATCACTCTCATGTTGCCCTGCACGAGAATGTTTCCTTTTATCAGCATTGCTCTCCTCACCCGTAAATCTGCTCAAACATCACAGTTGGACTAATATCGGGCAGACATTTCATACCACAGGTTGAGCGCTGCTGGATGCTGTTATGTTTGGCACACATAATGTTGCCACAATGTGATGCCTCAGGTGTAAGGAGCGGTAGATTACCTCGCGACCCCCTACCTCACCAGACTAGAGCTATGCACTGCATCTTAAACCTACATTCTTATTTTCAGACTAGACCTATGCACTGCATCTTAAACCTGTATTCTTATATTATCAAAAACAAAGCGATTCGCTTAAGCAGACAAGGATTTCGAGTGCTGTTTGACAGAAAACAAACACTTTTCCTATTAAAATCGCTTGATTCAAAGGCCTGGGACCCCACTGACTTTAAGAGGTCTTAATTCTCGATCCTTGTAATTATTTTAATTATGGGCACTAATTACTGTCTCTTCGCGCCACCATCAGCGAATAATGTAATGCTGCTCGCTTATACCGCAAGCTCTATCGCGACCCTCATCCTAATCTCTCCGTTCGGAATGCTCATGTCCTTCGGCAGATACAGCTGAATACACTCATAACCCCTGCATGACTATATCTGTACAAATTCCGTCGTGATTCATCAGGCCCCAACTGCCTTCCCCTTATGCCAACCTTTCTCACTGCTATTTTCATGCCCGGTAGCATGCAATCAGGATTCTTTCCCAACCCCTCCCATACTACCTGGACATGGGTGGACTGGCTTGGTGCGGAGGGTGAGAAACAACAGCGCCTACAGCAGGCCATCGATGTATTAGGCGCCTAAGGATTTAACCTCAATGAAGTCTTCTACTACTACTAGTGCTATTACCGCCTATGAAAAATGCCATCCGTAAACACAGTAGACAGCATCCCTCTTCGCGGCGCCAAATATACACGAAACGATACGATAGCGTATCGCTCGCCTCATGCCAGATATCGGATGGTTGAAGGTAGTTTTCATAGAAATATCAAAACAACTGCATCTTAAGACATTATTACAAAGGTTCTGTCCTATCATCTCTGACCTCTAACTGCTGTGCCAAAGTAACGCCATGCGTCAGTATACCTTAGTCTTCTCAAACTTCCTTTACAAATCCCACCCTCCCTCTTCTTATGCTTTCTTTGGTTCGTAATATTAAAAAATACACTTCTCCATCCCCGCATTCTTGCTATTTGGTAGAGAGTATATTCTACTCAAACGCTAACCCGAAGAAAAAGCGCGTTTAGAAACAGGTGGGATTGTGCCAACTGATTCCAGCCAACATCTAGGAGGGAGATAGACGGTAAAAGGGGGAGCTGCGTCTCACCCGATCATCCATACTCTCTGACGGGTGCACATAAAGTGCTTTCTGTCTCTTTCTTACTTAGTAAGAGACTGAGCGCCAGCCCTAACGCAACCGTCAATACAGCGGATATGAGGCAGCACCAGTAGGCAGACAGCAGGTACAGAAGGAACACCTGGTCACTGCGCAGAGTGGGTGTTGGTATTAAGCATACCTCAGTTTAACCTGCCGTATTAATATACGTTAAAATTTCTACTAGCGTACTGAAATAATATGGCACGTGACTTTACAGAAGTTGTCTCAAAATCAGCACGAGTTTGTTTCCCTTGTAATTAAATACTATAGCAGAAAAAGCACAACCAGCTCAATTCTAAATTATGATTCAACGCTTGTAAAATTGTATTCATTGATGTAACGTAACAATTTCTTGCCGCAGACTATTCCACTGACGTAATAATAAAGCTTATTTGCTTTCAAATTATGGTCCCTTCTCTGTGACATTTAGGTGGGTAGGTTCGATAGCGGTTGCATTCTAAACCAGAATGACCCGGGTAGATACTATAAAATCGCCTGAAGCGGATATAGGTTAGATGGTCCTGTAAATTAGGCAAACCTTTTATAGGAGCTTTTCACTTGACGTCACCAGCAAAGGGCCCTAGTGTCCCCCATGCTCAGAATTCAATGCTCAGAACACACACACACCACACCCACGCACACCCTCACACACACACACACACACACACACACACACACACACACACACACACACACACACACACACACACACACACACACACACACACACACACACACACACACACACACACACACACACACACACACACACACACACACACACACACACACACACACACACACACACACACACACACACACACACACACACACACACACACACACACACACACACACACACACACACACACACACACACACACACACACACACACACACACACACACACACACACACACACACACACACACACACACACACACACACACACACACACACACACACACACACACACACACACACACACACACACACACACACACACACACACACACACACACACACACACACACACACACACACACACACACACACACACACACACACACACACACACACACACACACACACACACACACACACACACACACACACACACACACACACACACACACACACACACACACACACACACACACACACACACACACACACACACACACACACACACACACACACACACACACACACACACACACACACACACACACACACACACACACACACACACACACACACACACACACACACACACACACACACACACACACACACACACACACACACACACACACACACACACACACACACACGCACACACACACACACACACACACACACACACACACACAAGGACAAGGCGAGCCTTAAAAGCAGATTCAGATGTGCCATAGCTGAAAATAGTGTACAAATTTATGATAAAGTAGAGGCGCGCTAACAAAATGCAGAAAGGACGACACAATACGAGACTGTGGTTGTGTCTTGTGTCGTCTTTCTGCATTTTGTTAGCGCTCCTTCTTGGTATGATAATGCAAGACAAATTATCAAGTGTAAAGCTCTTCTGCCAAATCTATGAAAATTAATAATTTTGTCACAAGCGCGCAAAACCACCCATGACGGCTACAATGCCCAGCACACTGTTTTAGACAGGTGAATGTGTCTATTCTCTTAAGCCGAATTAGTTTCTCTGTCTTATTGTAGGTGTTGTAGCCGCTAAAAATGCACGTTTCGGTGGCACCAGTTGTGAGCATCTCGGAGTCAATCAGGCGTTCTATCTTCAAAATTTATTTTGCGTCAGTAGCACACTAATGACTCACTTGAAAAGCTGCAAGTGGTGTTGCCTACAATATGTAACCGGTCGCTCTAGTTTCGAACTACGGCACGGCTTGAAAACTGATCGGGCAACATAAGTACATCACGACGCAGGAAATTATTGCTGCAGACTTTATGCAGAGAGAGCGCTTCACAAAGCAGATTCGATGTAGAAGCATTTAACAAATTGACAAAATTATAATACCAATCATTTCCTATTTAGCGCGGGAATGTTAAAGCGAAATTGATAGAGCGACCTCACACACCTCCTCTACCAACGGTCAGAGACATTGCGCATGAGCCGTGATGATCGACGCTCGCGATATATGGTAGGGTGGCCTAAGTGAACATCTCCAAATCTACTATTCCTCACAAGTTGGTGCCTGTCGTGAACATTGGTTAGAAAACAGACTCACTTAGTTTTATTCTTTTTTTTCAGCCAAATAATATGTTTGGCTGAAGATCCGTATAACTCGTGCTATGGCCTTTCCAGTTGTGATGTATGGATGCGAGAGTTGGACTGTGAAAAAGGCTGACCGCCGAATAACCGACGAGTATGAATTGTGGTACTGGCGAAGACTCTTGAGAGTTCCTTGGACTGCCAGAAGATCAAATCAGTCGATATTGTCGACCATAAACCCTGACTTCTCATTGGAGGGTCAAATGCTAAAGTTAAAGCTCAGCTACTTTGGTCATCTGATGAGAAGAGAGGAGTCGCTGGAGAAAGATTTGATGTTGGGAAAGGTTGAGGGTCGCCGGAGAAGGGGTAGGCAGCGAAAGCGATGGTTAGATGGCATCCTCGAGGCACTGCAGATGAAGTTATGTGATGATAGGAAGATAGTGAGAGACCGGAAAGCGTGGCGTGACATGGTCCATAGTGTCACGAAGAGTCGGACACGACTGAACGACTGAACTGAACTGAATATGTTTGCGTATTGGTGCTATCTAATGCAGGCAATAAACAAAAACAATATATGTAAGACATTATTTCTGTTTCAGATTTTTATTTGGAAGTGTTCAATTTCGTCGCAGAAAACTGACGACCGAGGCCCCTTTCATTTCATTATTTTGTACCACGTGTCCGGCACAGCAGACACCAGCGTTTAGATATACAGCTAAACGTTGAATACACTTGCTTTATCCGGATTAGCAATATTTATAATGTATTCAGAAGGTCTATGGGACTTTTTTCATGCAAAAGGAACATGCACAGGCTATTAAGTGTACACCACTATACCCCAGACGGTACTGCGCCCTAAATGTAGGTTCTTCTTTTCAACAGCCTTATTATCAATTATGGTACCATAAACAACACAGTGATGAACATAGACGTCTTAATTGTTGCAATATTAACAGGTGTAATATGTAAGTGTTTCAACAGTATACAATAAAAATAAAACACACAGCAGCGAATCCTGTTCCATGCCAGATATTGCGAGCATTGACAATATAACAAACGACCTCCTGACAAAGTTGGGATGTCTCTTATTACTGCGTGACGTAATGTACTAAAGCCAGTTCACGTCCGTATTGACTACCTGGTTTCGCAAGCGTTCCTCGTGTCAGCTTGCTCGAAGCTAAGGCAGGTTGCACTTTCAGAATGCCGATAAATCTGAGCACTTCTACGTTGGAGGATGTCCACGATGAAGAAAAGCTTCCTCACTATAAATTAACGCATAGACTAGAGAATAGGTTTGGTCCCTCTGTCACCCGTAGGCAAGAACTCGTTTTCCTAGTAATAACCGCAACGCATGGCATATAACGAAGTTTCTGCTTAATAATAGTCAGCGGCGCTGGGATTTCGGACGTGCCCTGGTCATATTTTTTGGAGAAGTAATAAGCTTGTCTTACTGAGAAACCTCTTCAAGTGGTGCTAAAGACTGTAGCGTAGCGGGGGCATCCGTCTGTGCTATACTTCATCCGTGGTAGCTCAATTCGGGCTGCGAATCGACCGGCTGTCTGCCACGTCTGGATGTGAAATACTCCCAGCACGGCCGTAACTGTGCCCTGAACATAAAAATACAATGATCTTACTCTACACATCCTTGGCGGTAAGCTCGCCTGCTAACCGGATTGAAGTCATGATTTACCTTAAATTGGCTCAGCTATGGGCCTATGCGCCTGCGCCGAGTGGATATTATTGGTGTATGCACGACTGATACTGTTGTACTCTGCACGTACTGTTCGCAAACAGCGCCATCATCGCCTCGCTACAGTACTGACCTTTTTGTTTTGTTTGCATACCACAACCTAACTCATTGGAATAGAAAAAAGGTTGTGATATGTATGTATCGGTAAAATATTTGCATAAAAATTAATGCATGCAATAATTTATTGAGAGCAATAAATATTACTTATATTTAGTCTGTTGGGCCTTTAAGTAAGTAATGAAAAATATGCAGTACCTGATCATAGTGAGGAACGGAGCCGGAGAGTACGGGGTCGCAGTCTCTGAACCAGAAAGTGAGTGCAAATGCTACCAGCCCATGAAGGATGTAGAAGAACGACAGCAGCCCTACGCCCGCGAAAGCTACCCTGAAGAACAAGAAACAATAAAATACTAACGAAATACCGAAAACAAGCTTAGAGCAAATAAAAATGACACTCCCTAAAACGGTTCACTTCAGGCGCTGCGCAAATATTATCCTGACCAGTATCACATTCTTGTGTGTAAGGTACAAAGCGCACAAGCATTCAGCCAATTGATCACGTCTGCATCTCCGTTTGTTGATCGTTGTTGACCTGCGCGCACTTGGCTGCTCGCTTTATCATAAATCCCTTTACTATCTCTATGTTGTCTCGCCTATACTTATTTGGATACAGTCACATGGTAGCAAATTAAGATCACCAGGTATAAAGCTCCGTTCTGACCAGGAAAGCCGTTTAAACATGACTGTGTGGTTTAATTGAAGTGTATTTCTCGTGATCAAGGTTTCAGGGTCCTATTCCCATCTCACATAAGTGGCTCAAATTTGTAGATTCTGTCGGCTCTCAGTCGAAATAAATTGCAAACATTTTCCTCTTGTGAGAAAAAAGAATGTCTGTGCGCTTTTTGACCATCAACCTGCTGCAACAAAGGAAATTATTAGTACTAACATCATTAATTGCTACTGCTCTAGTACGCGCGAACGTTTCCTCTATGGAAGTATGATCAGCTGTGCAAATCACTCCAAGATACCCTTAGCTCAGCGAAAAGATAGGCTTTACTGTGCCACGCCGTATATCGCAGCAAATATAAGACGAAGAACGATAAGAATTACAATTCCAGGTCATGCTTCTGCGGTACAGCAAAGGACAGTTGGCCCGTACGTAAGACCAGCGAATGGCGTGATGAAAAATAACCTACGAAGAAAAGTCATTGCTTATTAATTTAACCGAGGCGGTTTAGCGTACTTATGTTTGGTCCAAAATTTAGACCATTTAGTAATTTCCTTTTTATACCGGGGATTTTCAATATGTTGAGTAACTCACACCCTTGCGTCTGGCAGTGATCTAGCAGCCAGAAATCTTTGTGTGATCATCAGGTCCAGGCCCACTCGCATGAGCTGGAGTGGGAAGGCTCCGAAACTGGCCGCCTACACAGTCTCGTCTTCAGTGACGTCCGCCTCAGTTCTACAGTTGAAGCACACGCGAAGACAAGTCAGCTGCAAAATGAATCACCGGTCTCCCGGCACGGCACGTTAGCATTGACGAAAATAATATCTGCCAGAAGGTCTGACCTCATATGCCCTGTTTTCTAAACCTCGGAAACGTGAACGTGGGTTAACCTGTAGACATACTGGCGCTTTCTGTATATTGTCGCACTTCACGCTGTATATGTAATACAGACATAAATCCTTGCATTTAGCATTTTGCTGCTTCGTTTCGGTTGCATCTCAGCACAAGTTCATTATTTATATTATCATTAGGTTTGTCTGTGTTTGAAAGCAAGTGGTCACACTACAGTAAAATCCGTGTGCCAAGCTTTCAACAGAGGTTAATTAAATGACCATAGGTGTTCGACGTTTAATTTGATTGCTTCACTACTTTATTCTGCATTTGACACCAGAAGGAATCACTTTTATTTCTCGTTGTTCGGCTGTGTAACGATTGCCGAGTTTTTGTTGAGGAATACTTTCCGCCTTATCAGTGAGGCTCAGTCTTCATAAAACTAAATGAATCTTTTTTGTGTTGTTGCCACAATAGGCGGAATAATCAGTAAGCAATGGGGCTGTATTGGAAAAGTGCCACAGGAAGCATAACCACTAGTAAAGACTAATAAATTTTCCAACACTCAGTACGCATCGAGGCTGACTATAAATTTATTGAAATCGTTTTACTTACGAAAGCTAAGCAAAAGAGCAAAAGCTAACCAGTCTCTGCTAAAGGCATGCCCACTGCACAGACAGATACCACTGTATTATGATAGGTGATTTGAAAGAGTGCGGCCCAGTAACAAGTGCCTTATAAGTCAACCTTCTTCAGATAGCTTTAGTGAAGTTTTCTACGTTTGAATTCATCGATTTTGCGATCGGTACGGTGGCTTGCTTCTTTATTTTGGTACGGAAGTTTACCTGAAGAGAACGAGTATAAGGAAAATTTGACATCGCGACCTATTCCGAAGTATCAACTTATAGGGAATACAAATAGCACCTCTGCTGCTGAGGTATAGACAAATTGTCTCGCATTTTATCTAGGATCGCTCGTGAATTGAAGAAGAAAACGGGGAAATTGGTGCCAATGTGGAAGATGTCTAAAATAAGAAACAATGCAATGCGGAAAACTGTGGTGCTTGAAATGTAATGCTGCCCAGCCATTCCCCGAACGATAGCATAGTTTTCTTAAAATAAACCGGGCATTTCTATGACTTCTAAACGCCAAACCTACATGTCGCGTTACCATCTACGTAAGAAAAAAAAAAGCAAAAGAACTCGTAAAGGGACACAGGCTTCCTCACAAGCAAACAAAAAATAGTTCGCTCTGCCTGGGCGCTTGGGCCGAAAACGGCCCGCTGTGCCTTGCGTGTAGATGCTCACATCGGGTACAGCAGTGATACAGTGCTGCTGAGAAATAAATATGTCTCTTCGTCATTCTTGTGTACATTCGATATGCATGACTAAATGGCATCACTGAATAAAATATCGCGCTGTATAACGACCTCCAACACAAATAAAACGTGCTACCCATAACTGCTTAAAGGAGGATTTTTCAATACTATTTACCTCTGTAACGCTGTATAGTGCACGTAACTAAGGGTTAGCTTGCAGTAACGTTCGCTGTCTTGTACTACACATAGCGCTGCGACAAAGTTTTTGTGTTAGGCGCAAACGTGTGAAAATAAGCAGAGGGAGAACGGGATAACGAAGATGGCTACACAGTAAAAAAGAGCACTGAACAAGGGTTGAGGGGAAGCGTGAGTTCGCAAGCCGAGCCAACGTTTAGACAAGGGGACTTGTCTTCAACAAGGAGGAAACGCTGGCTCGGCCTGCGAACTGAGGATCCCCCTCAACCCTTGTTGAGTTCTCTTTCATAATGAACATGACCAAGACACTTCAGACAAATAATTGCCTGAAGCATCGAAGCTAGTATGTTTATTTTCCCGGATGTAAGCACAAGATTTTTGGCATCTTTAATGACCTCTCCTGCGGATACGGGAGCAATAAGGGTCTGCAAAAATCGTACAGGTGGACAACGCACGCATGTTTACTGGTACTTGTGACATTTGTATCCTGTCAACTTGTTTAGCTAAAATATACATAATCAAGGAAGTGGGGGATAAATGTGAATAGCGAAAAACCTATGGTAAGGGCAATGGGTTACATCAGGTCAGAGAGTCTAATAGCAGGAGACTAGCGTAAACCAGAGTATATATGCGCAATGTCCCTGCGACGTAAGTCGGAAAGAAACGGTCTCGGTGAGCTTACCGAAAGATATACGGTGTGATGTTGAAGTCCTTTTAGAGGACGCGGCGATACCAAGCTGTGGTGGGAGTCATAGAAAATGTTTGCCAGGATCACGACCGGAGACGGAAACATGATGAGCGCTTGAACAGTGTCCGCGCACACCACGCTTCGAAGCCCACCCTATGAATACGACCCATTACATTTAGCATGACGTATGTCTTTACTAAGGGCGGTAATATGGCCCTGCATGATAGTTACGAACATTGGATCTGTCATCTCTACACCACCTTGTATGCTTCACTTTATGATGCTCCCAATTATCACTTGGTTAGTAGCGGTAATGTCTTTAGGGGTGTTAGGCATTAACCCCTGTCGCCACTACACAGATACCCATGCTCAAACGTGCGCAGTGTTTACTGTCACAATTATAGCTACATCGTCAGAGTTAACAGTGACGATTTCATAGATGTCGCTCGGAGTAGACAGGATAGCTTGAAGACTTTAATTTTTAATCATAACTATTGCATTCTGTAAGGTAATAGCCTATTTTCTGGTGTAATAATTTAACCATGCAGTGTTTGGTTTAGCAGCTGTAATTTCGGAGGAAAACAACCTAATTACCGAAGAAATTATATTATTGAAAAATGAGAACTGTTAGAACGCATGGACAGAATTGGTACGACTGCGAATTTGATGCCGACAATCTTCTCTCCTGTCCGATACCCACAAATGTGGATGCTAAGTGCGGGAAGAAATCAGCGTTTAGTACAAATGTGTGCGGTCGCAGAAAGGCCCTGACACGCAGCGTGATGACTTATCGAGCTGGTAATTTCACCATTGCACCAGAGCAAAAGTGAGCTATTGATCGAATGTAGTTTGTAACAGAATAACTGAAAACACTTTCCATGTACATTACTGAAATGTGCTTCAGCAAAGTGGACAGAGTCTGAAAAACATTTCTCTTTTTCAACCGGAGCAAAATGATTCTTTCCACATTAAGCCCCTGTGGTTTAAAACAAATAACTGAGTCCCAAACGCATTTAAGAGCTTTAATCTTTATACTTACTGTTGTAATAAATACAGAAGAATAGTCTACCAGTAGACACCTTAGTTTCTGGAGAAAATTTAATGTAAAGTAATATTTTTGTAGGCAGCTGGTTGTGCAATCCATAAGATTTCCATGACATTGAATAAGGTAATTGCAGCACAGTTTAATTATTTGCAAATCTTTTTTTGGCCGCGCATGGTTAGCAGGGCAATCCGTTTTTCTTAGTTTTTTTCGCCATGATTCAAACAAAGCCCGCCTGTCGAGCAGAATGTAGAGAAAGCATATCGCAGTTGTGAGCATCAACGATAGACGGAAGGAGATGACATATAAATTTGTCACTGCATACTCTTTTCAAACCCTGGTAGAGCGCAAATGAATTTGAGAGCTTCGTTTTTATTTTATTTTTAGACGTATTCACCGCCTACATTCACACCGCGAAGAAAAAATGAGGAGCTTACCAGGGTAGTGTACAAGGTTCCGGCGACACCGATAAGAACGCTCGAAGCTTCCAGTGACACTTCAAAGACTAGAAGATGAAATAGTATGTAAATAAAGCAAATTGTAAATACGTCCCTTTTCCAGATCTCATTATTATTATTATTCATTCTACTGGAGTTCATATTTTAATTTTTACGCTTGTAATGGGCGAATAACTGTAAAACCATTTTAATTGTGTAGGCAGTTACTTCTTCCCTCGTTTGTGGTGCAGATATTCAATGACACGACGATATCTTGCATGTGCTTTCAAGACAACATATCGGCTACACGTATTCTTTAGAAGAAAACACATGAGGGAAATAGAGTGTGATGGGCAACCAAGAGAGACCAGATTGTAATCAAAGCGGAAGGCTTCGCATTTACTGCTATTCTATCGTGAAGCATTTAGCAGTGTTTACTGAAATACTTAGCCGACCTCCTTAACAAAGCCACACTAGCAAAATTATTTCAGGCATAAAGTGGAAGCGGAGAGATGCGTTTGCGAGTGCAGATGCGGAGAAAGAAATGTGATGCGGAACGAAAACTATGTTTGATTTGGTTTATAGAACTTAACGTGCCAAATAGACTCTGTCATTCAGGCACGCCTGAGTGTAGCGCTTTCAAAACAACCTCTTTGCTGTCGGCCTAGGCTGAATATCGAACCCGGTTAAATGCTTATCCACTGTGATTAACTTTACTGTAGTTTACGAAGCGCTCTAAATCTGCAACTTCTATCAGGCTAATCATTGTTCTTCAAGCGTTCTCACTTCAATAGCGCGGCCGCACAGGCAGTTTCATTACCTTTTCCGATGGCGCATAATCAATGTTTTAAAGCCGAGCAATACGCATATAGAAATGTGGTATAGTGACAGCAGCTGCCATTAGCAGCACTGCTTTCAGCCAGGTGGCAGTAAAGAGGAAAGAACAATATATAACAGCGCAGCCGCACTGAAGAACGCTGCTTAGTATATGGCTGCTTCCAAGATTTCTTTGGTGCAATTATACAGGTCGTTCACATGTTACCTTATAGAACAAGTCACAAGTTTGGACTGGTTCACATTTTATTTTCCCCATATCTCAGTCTTAATTTTTGTCTTTTTTGTTTGATGGAAGAAAACAAGGACAAAATTTGCGAAAGACTTATAAAGTATGGCATATCAGCGCCATATTTTTCATATAGCTTCGCCGTAGCATGACGTCAGCGGACATTCTAGCGTTTAATCTCCCTGTCATACTGCGTAATGACTCGCATACTGAGCGAAGGTACGTATGTAGCCCCATCTAATGACTTTGAGAAAAAGATGTACCATGGTTGTTGTAGGTCGGTACACATTGCAGCATAATGTTTACCCTAAGTATATAACTGAACTGGTTATGGAAGGACGTACGCTGGTTCTGGTAAAGGAAGACTGAAATAGCGTGTAGAACATGTGCATAAACCGGCACATAGCTACCTCTTACAAATCGATACCAATCTGGAGTGCACCCATCGATTCTTGTACAGCATTTCATCTGTAAGTCCAATAGCCCACAACATGAATAAGGTCTGCAGAATCTGGCCCAGACTCCGCGAGTAATAAAAGGTTTCACCACATAGCTTCAAAGTACCTTCAACAAGACTACTCGTATTGTTTATTCGCGAGAGCTTCATTTCATAGCGACGAAGCCGCTGTTTAGGAACTGCAGCTGTGTATTTCCTTCCAGCAATGCCCATGCAGGTGCACCGTATATCACTGTTCGCCTTGCCGCTCCGGATATATTTCTACGAACCTGCTAGCATCCGATGCCATCAATGAAATCAGACAAAAGGCACTGAAACGGGATGCAGCTGCCTTGATATATCCTGTTGGTGTACACTGTACGTGTTCGAAACGTCGAGTCCGTACAGGTATAGATGTCTAGCTGCAGTGGAGTGATGACTTCACAGATCATTAACGCTTCAACGAACGAGGTCTGTTTCCACTTTGACGGGCACGTCGGGAAGACTTGTAACATATACCTTAAGTAGCGTTGGTCTGTCCGGCGTTCCTTGCGAGAACAGCGAGGTCTGCTTGCTTTCGCGCTGTTATCTGTTTGCGAACGACACCTTATTATCCCAGTCAGGGCTATTGCTGTAAACTTGGGAGTTCAGAGAGTGCAATGACCTAACTTTATTCGATATCACGTTCCCAATTTTACGGTGTCTCACGGCCAGCAGCTATACCTTTTACAATTCTTTCAAAAATCGTGTGGCAGTTTTTTTTTAGCTGTTTTTCAATGCAATCGTTTATGTTTGTTTTATTTTTATATTGTCGCCATTTTATCTGTGTAAATTGTTGGTACTTGTTTACATTGTTCTTGTGAGGCTGGTTGTTGTTGTTTCCCTCTATTGAAGATTTGGGTTTTAGTTTACTAGTTTACATGCTTTTGTGGCACAGGTAACAAATTACGCTTAACCTGTTATCACCACTCTTTTGTTGCTGTCGGTTTCCTTCAGGTAAAGCAAACCTATGCGTGCCCACATCACTGTTTCTTCTTAATTATTTTAATAACCACGCGTACCTGCGGCATCACTGACTAATATTTGGAATGATATGCATAGAATAATATAGTTGACAGTTCAGGGCAGGCTTATGCCCATATATGTCCGTCGTCGTTCTGCGATGCAGAATCCACAAAGACAGTTGAGTTTCATGTCTTACTTGTCGACATAGCGGCTGCCGCGCTGAAAATCCCCGCTGCACCTGTGGCTTGCTGCAAAAATATATTAGCTGGTAAAATAGTCAACCACTTTATCGCAGGTAACCGAGTCTTAAAAGGTTAGTTGAACTCAGTTTGGGAGACTAAACAATGTATCCGCAAATGACCATCTACCATTTACTATTTCTTAATGTCAGTTACTCTCCTAAGAACTTCGTCTCTAGTCCTAAGATCCTCAGTGACTAACATGACGAATTTCGTTAAATTTGCAGCAATCTGCAAAACTTACGCCTTGACAACAGCACTTAGATATCTGTGGCCAGACAAACTCAGACTTCCAACCGCCTTTTTTATTCACTTTGTAATAACGTTGTTCTACTCATAATTTTATGCTTAAGTGAGACTTCATAAACGAATTTCAAAAGCTAACATGAATAACCATTCATGGCGGTGTTTCTACGCTAGCGTTGAGCAAAATATGCACAAGTGAGTAGGCGAAAATGAAGCATTTTCTTACTCCGGCTTTACACAGCGCGGAACTTCTACTTCACCTGGAAAACTGACACGTTCAGTCAGCACAGCGTATAGCAAAACTCATTTTCACCGTTCATGCTATGGCGCATGCTAAAGCAATGCTGAACATTCGTTCTGAAAAGCTGGGGCAACTTTAGTGGGCTCGGCAGCATGCCAGCGATGACCCGTGCTTACGTTCCGCACTTCTTCCTGGTGCAGTTTCTTGGACTCTGGAGCCTGCAGCTACTGGAGCCTTCCAGGCATCATGTCCCGTACCCAGCACCTGTCGCTTGGCTAAACCCAGGTGCCGTCACTTCGATTTCCTGGCATCTTTCGGTGGATCCTTTCTCATCGCCGATACACCCGTTCGACAGCGCATCCCGGACAACGCACCCCGCACCTGTTTTTCGACCATATCTGCAAGCACCGTGCCTTAATCACAACGGATCGAGTCCCGGAACCCCCCTGGACTTTCTGCGCATGCGTGGAATCGGGTTGAAAAGCCAGGCCTGAGCAGCGCGCCCTTTAGTGGGCTCGGCAGCACGCCAGCGATGACCCGTGCTTACGTTCCGCACTTCTTCCTGGTGCAGTTTCTTGGACTCTGGAGCCTGCAGCTACTGGAGCCTTCCAGCCATCATGTCCCGTACCCAGCACCTGTCGCTTGGCTAAACCCAGGTGCCGTCCATTCGATTTCCTGGCATCTTTCGGTGGATCGTTTCTCATCGCCGATACACCCATTCGACAGCGCATCCCGGACAACGCACCCCGCACCTGTTTTCGACCATATCTGCAAGCACCGTGCCTTAACCACAACGTATCGAGTCCCGGAACCGCCCCTGGACTTTCTGCGCATGCGTGGAATCGGGTTGAAAGCCAGGCCTGAGCAGCGTGCCCTTTAGTGGGCTCGGCAGCACGCCAGCGATGACCCGTGCTTACGTTCCGCACTTCTTCCTGGTGCAGGTAATGAATTCTTATTGCATTTATGCTAAGCCAACTAGCCACTCTTAGTGCTGCCGAGCCCACGCCGTCTTTGCTATATTGGATGTGACTGTGCTCATATGTTGTTAAAACTTCTCATGCTATCTGGGGATGTTGAATCCAATCCCGGCCCTGGCACTGAACAGATACTTAGTGTTCTGAAAGAGCTGCAATCCGGGCAGACCGTAATACAAGAGCAGCTAAAGTGTATAGAGCTGAAACTGGCTGATCATGATAAAACATTTGGCGAAATTAAAACAAGGCTGGAAAAAATTGAGACCGCCTGTGCTTGTATCGATGACATGCAGACCGAAATAAAAAGCCTGCATGAGACAACCAGTGAACACACTGCTCAGATAAAAGTACTGTTTACCCAGATCATTGATGCAGAAAACCGATCCAGAAGAAACAACCTTGTTTTATATGGCATTGAGGATAAAGAAAACGAAACATGGCTCGAATCAGAAAGTATCATCATTGCTCACTGTGATCAATACTTAGGCTTTCACCTTGAACCGCGTGACATTGAGCGTGCGCATCGTATTGGGGCTTTCCAAGCTGAGAAATGCAGACCTATTATTGTGAAGTTTGCTCACTTTAAGGACAAAGAGCAAGTACTATCTTCAGCCAGGAAATTTAAGGATACAGGTTATGCTGTTTCACAAGATGTCGCCCCAAGCACGCGCCTAGCTCAGAAACGCCTTATCGGGTTTGGAAAGGCCAGAAATCTCCGGTAAAAACTGCGGCTTGACAAACTTGTTGCAAATGGAAAGACCTACCGCTTTGACCAAACTTCAAATCAAGTAGTTGAGGAATACTCGTAGCCATCACAAACTCAACGTCAAAAACCGAATTCACATAAACGTCACCTTCTATCATTTTTGCTAGCTAACATTCGAAGTGTCATTCCAAAGCGCGATACCTTGTGCAGTATGTTAGGCTCATCTTCATGCGATGTCTTGCTACTAACTGAAACCTGGCTTAACATATCTATTCATGATGCCGAGATTCTTCCTTTCCTTTCAGATTTTGACATATTCCGAAAAGATAGGCCTGATAATTCCCGGGGCGGGGGTGTACTTATCGCTACTAACAAGAGTCTGAATTGTTCACTTATCAACATCTCATCCCACCTGGAAATGATCTGGCTTCGCTGCATTTCTTCGCACCCGCACACACTCATAGGTATTTGCTATCGGCCCCCTAACGCTGACAGTTGTTTCACGCCTTTACTTCATGAAACCTTAACAACATTAACACAAACGTATCCAAATAGTCCTGTCCTTCTCTTTGGTGACTTTAATTTTCCTTCCATAAATTGTTCTAACCCTGCCTCCTCATTATCTAAAAGCAATGCTGCCAGCGATTTCTTGAACACGTGTATAACATTTGGCCTAACACAACTTGTAACTGAACCCACACGCGTTACCGATAGCTCGTCCAACATTCTAGATCTTGTATTAACAACTCACCCGGATAACTTTACTGCTATCACCCTGCTGCGGGGTCTGAGTGATCATTTAGCTGTACACACTTCCTTTCATTGCAACATACAAAAGAAACAAAAAAAAAACAAAAAGACACTTACTTTATATGATAGAGGGGACTATGCCAGCATGAACAGAGCATTATCTGACTATTTCTTCACCTTCGCCGCTAACTTTCCTCTGAATTCTGTCGAGACAAACTGGCTACTTTTCAAATCAGAGATGCATCGGGTTATGCATCTTTACATTCCCACAATTACAATAGCAGAAAGAGTAACATCACCATGGTTTACCGCATCCCTCAAACGTCTGAACAACAAGAAAAAACGCCTTTTCCGTTCAGCTAAACGATCTAACACCCCAAATGCATGGCAGAAATAATACGCAGTCCTAAAAGAATACGACAAGTCAACTGCTCAAGCTAAGCGTCAGTTTTTTTTCTACCATTTTACCCTCTATGTTGCAAAATAACCCTAAACGCTTTTGGAAGACCAATAACCCTAATCAAATTACTCAGATTTCACTTCTTAACAGCTCCGGGCTTCCTATACCTGAGAACGAGGTCGCAGATATTTTGAATAAAACATTTAGTTCAGTCTTCACTAACGAATCGCATGACACTTTTCCAGATACACCATACCTTACGTACCCACTGATGCAAAACGTCACATTTCATCCCATGGGCATTGTTAAAGTCATTGAATCCTTGAAGAACTCGTCATCTACTGGTATAGACGGCATTAACGCCAAAGTTTTAAAAAATACTAAACATCCATGTAGCCTGTTTTTGTCACTCATCTTTCAGGATTCACTCGAAACCGGTTCAATCCCACGTGACTGGCAGCTGGGCAAGGTCATCCCAGTCTTCAAGAAAGGAAGCCGTTCATCACCGAGTAACTACCGCCCAATTTCAATATCAAGCGTTTCTTGTAAAATAATGGAACATATTTTATATTCTCAGATTGCCCAATTTTTAACGTCCGTAAATTTTTTAAATCCTAATCAGCATGGTTTCCGCAAAAATCATTCTTGTGACACTCAGCTTGCTCTTTTCCTGCACGACCTACATTTAAACCTGGACAGCAACATCCCGACTGACGCGGTATTTTTAGATTTTGAAAAAGCGTTTGATAAGGTTCCGCATTGTCGTCTTTTGTTGAAATTATCACGTCTTAACATTCATCCGTGCGTTCTGAGCTGGATTCGAGGATTTTTGGCTAACCGTCAACAGTTCGTGTATGCTAACTCACATTCTTCCTCCTTAACCCCAGTGCTTTCAGGCGTACCGCAAGGTACGGTGCTTGGGCCTCTTCTTTTTTTGATATACATTAATGACCTGCCTAACAATATTTCTTCTCATATTCGCCTTTTCGCTGATGACTGTGTCGTTTACCGAGCAATAACAAGTTCCGCTGACTCTCTCTCGTTACAAAGGGATCTTTCTCGCATACAGGACTGGTGTAACACTTGGCTCATGTCTTTAAATGTCTCTAAAACTGTCCACTTGCCCATTCACCGCCGTCGTAACTACATTGCTCCCGATTACTGCATCAATAACATCCAGATTGCAAAAACTGAATCAGTGAAATACCTCGGTGTACATATTTCATGTGACCTAACATGGATACAGCATACTAACCAGATAATAAATTCTGCTAACCGCGCTCTAGGTTATATACGACGTAACCTTTCTATCGCTTCTCCCCCTATTAAACAACTTGCTTTCCAAACGTTTGTGCGTCCTAAACTAGAGTATGCTAATGCTATTTTTGACCCATACCAAAATAACCTTACCAATGCCCTCGAATCAGTTCAGAACAGAGCAACAAGATTCATTTTGTCAAATTATTCCTACTATTCGAGTATTTCGGCACTAAAAGCACAATTAAACTTGCCCTCCCTAGCCTCACGGCGTAGAATCGCGCGTCTTAACCTTTTTCATAATTTTTTTTATTCTTTGCCATCTGATAACACGTACATAGAGAGAGCCCACCGTATCTCCCGCTCCAGCCACATTAATGCAGTGTATCCCCCTCAAGCTCACACTACTACTTTTCAGCAGTCTTTTTTCTTGCGCACCGCACAGGACTGGAATGGCCTGCTCACCGAAGTCGCTACAGTCATCGACCCCAAAATATTCAAACGGCTCAATGAAAACATCTCATATTGATCATCGATCTCAAAATTTTCAAGCGCATCATCGAAAACATCTCATTAAGATTTTTGTTATGCTTATATGCCCTGTAACGCCCACTCCCTTATGTAATGTCTCATCAGAGACCTTTGAGGAATAAATAAATAAATAAATGTGCTGATGAAACTGTTCTCTCTGTTAAAGATAGAACATTCTGATTGATCTGCTGCATCCAACTATGTCTGTCCGAAGAACAGTAAGTGCTCTAATGGCATATTATATGCTGTGCAAGACCAATGTCTTGCCTTATAGGTCATTCTAGAGCAGAGAGCTCTAGTTAGACTCTACTCCTATCCTCGCACCCTGAGACACAACCAGGAACAATCCGGCTGGGCTAACATGCCACCAGGGTTGAATGACTCGAGACTTCTGTTTAGGCGTGTATGCTGACCCCTGTCATGTATCTATTGGACAATTGTTGGAGTTGTTCAGTTATTCTGAGGGTGCAAGTCAGCTCAATAAAGAGTTGGTTTACGTGAAATTATGCCTGTCTTCTCTTTTGCTGCCTACAGCCTTGTCACCACCACGTGAGAATAGTTTTTAAGCCACAAACCATATTTTTGAGGCTTGTCTATGCCTCACGAAATTCACATGAGCGGGCTCTGATTAGACATAATTGTGAAGAAGTTATAACGACATATCACAACACTCCCCATTTAGGTGAGGCACCAGCAGGTTGAGTGAATCTTTTCGCACGACAGGGAGCAGAAACAAATTCCGGCGGGCACCTGAATCTGTTTTAGATGGGAAAGCATTAGCATGAATGCCTTATTGTGAGGTTAGTTTATTTTCGTTATTTGCATTTGTTTTGTAAGTATTCATATTTAAAAGTTTTTCTTGTAGGCCGACTTTTTTGTCGTGAGGTCTGTTGCTGCGTTCGTTGACCGCACGACTTGTAAACAAGCATACAAGCTCGCGTTGAGTGGCTTAGATCTTTGCATAAATTTATTGTCCATATCACATATACTCCCTTTCTGTACCTTTAGTGTGAAATTTTCCTACTCTTTGCTTTTCCACTGCAACATCAAAGCGTTTAGGTCTTTAAAACCAGATTACATAAACATTCCCGCAAGATCAGTGAATTGAACTTTTATAAACGCTGTACCTTTCGTGAGTATCAGACATGCAGTCGACGAGAGGATTGCATAATCAGTACGGTGACGTACCTAATATGACCAGATTAGCCCCAGAGTGGCTGGGATTAGCTGCTGCTTGGAAGGAACGATGAGAGTGAAGTGATTACATCTTCGTGTCTTGCATCAGCCCAGGCTACAGAGGATGCAATCAAGATTTTATCCACAAAGAAATAGCGAAAACGATGAGCACCAATATGTTTTACGATCGCCAATTATTCCATAGTCATGTCATTTCGAAGAGAAGCTTTACCAATTTCATAATCCTTCCTAAATTGGAAAAAAATATTTCAAGTCAGCTTTTTGTCACTTCATTTTACGATTGGTAGCTAATCTTGCATAACAAAAAATTTTACTTACACTCAACACGAAGTACATCAGGGAAGACACGATTCCAACGCTGTTTTCGTAGCGCATTCGAAGGTACTGCGTTTTGAAACGAGAATGCCATAAACAAAACATCTCCTGAGGAACTGCAGCGACACGTTGACTTTCTTACTTTCTCTGCCCAAGTCAAAACCATACTTGCATGTTTTCTTTTTTGCTTGGACTACAATGTGCTTCAGATTACAACTTCGGGTTCAAGTACCACAGGAACCTTGACTCGGCAGCTTTTCATTTGTTCAGGATAAGAAGAAACATCTGTATGCAGTGTTTGAGTAAGAAAAGTACCTCTCTAAGGTTTTCGTAGAAATCTTGGAAAACTATGATAATTGGGCAGTAGTAGAGGCGAAGGCTCACTTAGAGCGGTTAACAATTAAACTATGTTTCTTGCAAAAGCACATTGGATTACTGCTTATACATGCTCTTAAACAGGACTCAGCAGGCCTGTATTCCTTAGGCATTCAGGAAAAGAAAAAAATAACTTGCTTGCAAGACTCTATAGTGTTTTATGTTTTTGTTCACAGAGCTAATTAATATGGATTAAAAACGCATTTCACTCTGTTCTGAGTTTACTGCAATACGCGACAATATATTCCAATGAATCATACCAAGAGTAAACGCAACAAAAAAGAAATAAATAAGGAACAAGCCCCATTCGGAGTTACGCTTGTCTGTACACAGCTAGAGACAGTATACTGAACAAGAAATTTGATAGCAGGCCTTCCAATCCATTTATATGGCAAACAGATTTAATTCACGTTACCTGCTCTCTGTAGTAAATCACGGGTTAGGTTGCAATCGATGTTTCGAAGCACGATAATACACTTATTTGGTAGGGAAGAATGAGCAAAACATTTAGACGCCCTTTTATTGTCTCTGCAGCAACAGCTGTCTTCATTCAAATATCTGCTGTATACAAAAGATAAGTTGAAGCAAGGTAAGTGATGGAAGTTGGGACTAAAAAGAACTAATTCTATGCATTTCAGCTCACATTCTTCAAGATTTGATGTTGGGATAGCGTTTTCACACGTAATGTGTCTAAAACGTTCGTCAATATTTCTTTACCAATTCCGCACCTTGGTGCGGATTCAAACGGATTAAACCCAGGCAGGTCAGAGACAGGCGCACTATGCCGTTTGTTCTTTCGGACTTAACGTTACAAGAGAACGAAGTGAAATGGGCTTGCTTCCTTACCTCGAAGATTGACGTCACCTTCAATTCGTACATGATTCGTACATGACGGGCAAGAAGAGATAAGTCATGATGAGCGTTGCTGGTATGAAAGCAGGTATCGCCCACACCGTGTGCATGCCATGGATGTAGTAATGGGCCACGAACCCTATGAGGCCCACTGCAGTGACGTTAGACGCCACCATGGAGAGCGCCAATGGAATCATAAGCAAGCTGCGGCTGCCTAGAAACGTCTCATCACGGCTCATGTGATGCGTTCTTTTCCATAGGGACATGTAGAGGCCAGTTCCTGGAAGTCAAATAGTTTTATAATAGCTAGAAACCTTCGCTCCTTCGGGCAGCGATGGCTCAATCGTTTCGGCATTCAGGTGCTGATCCAAGCGTAGACACATCAAATTCCTGCAGCAAAGCCGCATTTCAGTAGAGTCGAAACTCAAAAGTGCCTGTTGTTTGCGATGTCGGGACATCTTGAAGAACCCAGATGGTTTAATTTAATCCGGATTCCTCACTATGGCACCCTTTGTAGCCCATCCGTCACTTGTGGAACTCAAAAACCCCAGACATCGATACAAAGAACGTATGGCCAATGAAAATCTGATCACATTCAACGCTGCATCATTATTGCTGATTACATGCCACTTGCTTAATCGCTACCATGCTTGTCAGTTACCAAAAATAAGTTAGTTTGTGTCAAGCTATGTAGTAAAGTTCGTTATAGTTCTTCAAAATCAACTGAACATCAAGATACTTTTTAACAGAACAAGTCAGGGCCATGGTTTCCAGGCGCTGCAGTACACTTGGAAGATCTGAATACAACACTACAAGAGTAAAACTTAAAATTGTGTATGCACATGATGCTGTGGGAGGGCGCGTGAAAGAAGTGTCGCCTCAGGTTCCCCGGCTTCTGCCGGCCACGAAGCTTCTTCCAAGCGTCCCTCTACTTAGCTATTTTAGGCAGGATGCAACGGTTCGTGCACGAGTTAGCTGTCAAAATGTCTTAGATGGTTCTCATGGTGAGTTAGTAGAATGAGCGAGAAAAGAAAATGATGTTTTCAGTCGCTTTATTTGGCACATCAATTTGTGGTCCTTTGCTTAGCCGTGTGCCACTGTCAAATGTACTGTTAAAATTGTTCGCGCATAGGACGACTGAAAAATGAAGTCATCTTATCAAAAGAAGTTATTCGAAATGCACTAATTCATATTTCAGACCAATCGTTTTTTCTGACTCCTTTAGTGACTCTCATCCCAGGATGACCTCCTTTAGTGACTCTCAACCCAGGATGACTGAGGAATCAAGAGCACAATAAAGCGCTAATTGTCTTCTGAACTGTTTCGACAGTTTCAATTCAAAAAGTAAAGTGCGAAAATGTCGTTGATTGTTTTTTCAAATTACTGCAGAGTGGCACGCAGTGAAATAAGTAATAATTAAATTGCAGTCTGCACATAAGCTCTGTTTTGATGGAACCACGTTTTGCGTCAACGCAGGTTAAGAAACAGTAGCAGCCGCTCTACATGGGCATCCATGACAACTTCACTCCTTAATCTTCGTCACTGATTGGTTGCTACATTTTTTGGTCAGGTTTTTTCTTTTATTCCATAAGCATCTTGTCCATTACGACAAAAGCCACCATTTTCACCTTTGTAGTGTTCGCTGGATAATTATAAACTTTTCAGTGATGCCAAGACAACTAAGGCGTCAGTATCAAGCGGTCATATGAATTACACAGCAAGCATATCATCAAAATATTAGCTGGTGCTTTAAGTTTGGTTAACCCTAGAGGGAAGCGAAAGCTTCATGTGCATGGCTACGCTGATTGCCAAACTTGGATTAAAATACATTGTCCCTTTCTCCAAACGTAAAGGTCGTTCTTCATCGGTGTCCGGCATGCCGCCTCTTCAGGACCTCATTCCGGCGTGCCTTCGCGTTCCCACCCGCTACTGTAGCAGGATGTTCGTCTTCCTCCATCTCGCGCAGTGATGCAACCTTGGTAGGAGCCCGGGGGCTCATTTATACACGTGTCGCCCCTCTAGCGCCCTCTATTTCCACGTCACACTGTCGTCACCTCACGTGGCCTTGACCTTGACATTGGCCACAGGTCACTTGGTGGCCTACGTGATCATGCCCCAGTCACATGGCGACCACAGGGTCACGTGACCTTGACCCAGGCAGTGGTCACGGGTCGCTTGGCGGCTTCGTGAGATGCCCCAAAGTCACATTATGACCTTCAGGATTAACAAGTAAATTTGACCTCTAAATCTCCGTCAAGGTGAAAACTGCATGCCGGACGGCTCGAACTGCGTGGCATAGTGAAGCTTTCGCTTCAGAAACGAATCGCTGGAAGCGTCACTGGATGTATCCAGTGCCACCCACAACCAAAACCACATCATTCGTCTATATGCCCATACTTGAAAAATTATGACGAACACTCCTGGTCTCCAACGCGGAGGGTAATAGACTGTTCGAAAGTCTAAAAACGAATATGGCTAATACTTACGACGTCTACAAATTCTGTGCGCATTATTTGGCCACTCAGGCCATAAAACTTCGAACAGGTAGGGCGAAGTCTAAGGGCATTAAAGCATAATTTAGACTGTTGACTTTCGCCTAGCTTTGCGGATGTTCACGTTCCCTCGGGCGGCCTTAGCATACGTTAGCCCGCTGCTCTGCATTTGCGTCTTCACAACTAGCATCACTACGTTCGTACTTGCGTTTGTCCTTGCGACTGCCTAGTGAAGACAGAACATGATAACCTTACATGCAATGATGAGGTCCCATGTCGGGCGCCAAACTCTGCAAATATGTGGCATTTACATCCTCCGAAAGTAACGTGGAAGCTAGAATTCGTTTTTGTTAGCGCGGATTTGGGTTGCTTTGGCGTTCCGGAAGGCCAACTCTAGAGGGTACTTTCCTGGGACATGTATTTATTCCTTACCTCTTGTTGTTCAGTAAGGGTTAAACCTTGTCACTGTTCAGCATATCATTGTATTTCTATCGAAGGGAGAAAAAAAAGCCGAGGGGATACTTAAGCTCCATCTTTAAGGATATGACGCAACAGTTCAATGCTTCCTGTTTGCCGAATCTTCCTTCAGACGCTCTTACGCGTACATGTAATTTGTTACTTGCTTGATATTGTCACGTACACGGTGATTGAGGATACCAAGAATAGCAAAGGGTTAGCCCAGACACAACGGCAGCGAGGAGCGCAAACGCAAACGCGCAAGCGACACTTCGTCGTCCTTCCAGCTTCGTCCTCCTTCACTCAGTCATGCGCCACCTGGCAATGCTAGGTGAAATTACCCCCCCTTCCGAAAAAAAGAAGAATGAAATAAAAGAAGAAGATGGCCGGTAAGAACGGTGTGAAAAGGAAGAGAGTGGTCACAGGGCGTGGCCGTACGTTATCGTTGGTAGTACGGCTTCAGCCGCACAATCTGCACAATGTCCGAGCTGGGCTTTCGACGTTTTGATGAACAATATTGTTAATATTTTCATCCGAGCATCTATTAGCCCCCCTTACTCGTTAGCATGTAGCAGCAATTTACCACATTATATGAAAGAGCCCAATAAATAGATATATAAACCCCCCGGCTTCAACCAAAGCCACACAAACGTGCCTGCGAGGCCTAGAGGCAGCGTGGCGAGTTGTCTGCACCTGCCAACTCGGTCAAGCCATCATTTGTCTCGTATGGCCACTCAACCCGAAGACTGCTCAATGCACTGCTTTGCCACCTGCCACCACCTGTCATCCACCTCCTGCCCGCAATTTGTCGCTCAGAGCGCGGAAGCCACGAATTTCGGGCGGATGTTCAATTAACACTATTGCTTTTAAACATGGTCATAATTATCAGTTGTAGTTAAAGCTACAATTAGTTAAAAGATTCACCGATCGTAGTAGAAAAGGATAGCAATCATGAGAGGTAGAATTTGCCCTTCCCATGCTGCTGAAATCAGCACTATGCCCATCATATCACATCACTTTATTTTCCTTAAAGACCCCTTGCGGGGTGTTACATAATCGGTGGGGTTTTATGAAGTACAGGTGTTCAAAGCAGTCATGAATGTTCCAGGGCAGGTGATGGCAGCGATATCGTGGGGAAGGCCGTTCCAGTCAGCTGCTACTCGGCAAAAAAAATGAATTAGAGAAAACAGTGGTACGGGCACGTGGGCGCAAAACTTGAAGACGGTGACTGATGCGATGGGATCTGCGCGGCGGGGGGGCGCAGATGTCAAGGTTCTTGTCGTAGTGGCGAATATAAAAACTTGTGAAATAAGACGAGAGTGGCAGTGCGACGGCGAGCAGAAATATTAGATAGACCTGATTGCAATTTTAGAGATGATATGCTAACGTCGTATGAATACGAGGAATGAATGAATCTGGTGGCCCTGTTCTGCACAGCTTCGAGGGCGTTTGTTAGATATGCTTGGTGAGGGTTCCAGATGGCCGGGGACAATTCTTTTGACTCACCCAGGCTAAAAGACGTCAGGTAAGCGAAATTGGCGTTGTCTGCAAAGTTCACGGGAGCCATATCGGAGCATTCGGGTCTGACAAGCGATGAAACTCAATACACCAGCCAACCGTTCCCGTTCAGGTCGTTAACACATGTCATGGACCTCTCACTCCACGCCAGCTCCATCTGAGGCTCCAAAAAGATAGAACGCATTTATCTTGACACTCCGTTTGAAGCGCACACTGGAGCTCCTACAGTCTGAAACTATCTCTCCTTTGAACACCGCAGTAAGTTCAATATCATTCCATTTAATGTAAGCTGTAGCAGCAGATGTTTTGGTTGCATCACTTTAAAACATATTTACAGCAGAAGCAGAACGACTAAACGCTTACGTTAAATTATTGTATAAACAAAAACATGTCGTTAACAAAGAAATGCGGTTGGTATTTAAGGACGTTTCGTAGCGGTGAATGTGAAGAAAGTTTTGTTTTCTTCCGATAGTATTTATTTACCCAAGTGAGCTGCAGAATGCTTATGGTCGACTGCTTTGTATTTTTGCGTGGGCAAATTTTTCCAAGTGCTGAAACCCGTCCGGAACCGTTTGAATTCTCACGCGATGTAATTACTGCCCCTGTAATAAAGTTTTGCTCTCCCCTTATTGCATTTTTAAAATTAAGTTACCCCAACTATACCTTACTAGAGATGCACTTAATTCGCTTAATTATCAGTTTTCACAAAAATCCATGCAAAGTTGAATACGTTTTGGATTCATAGAGAACTAAACGTATGTGGCACTTTAATTTTTTGTTTTATTTTTTACTTCGCACTTAATAGTTCAATAAAACAAAATGAAACAGGCAGGAGCGAACGCTGAACGGAACCTGAAAATGCAGGCCTCAAACTGAGTTTGCAAGCGTCTGTCCGTGCTTATCTCATTTCCATCAAATACATGCACCTGGCATAATTCATTCCATGAACTAGCGTATGTTGAAAAACCGTTAGACTTCAAAAGGGTTAAAATGCTTCCTATTTTATGCGCTCCAGTGCCCTGCGTCACCATATTTGATGTACAGCTTTCACAGTTGTCAGCGTTTTGAGAATTTTACTAAGGAAAAAGAGTTCTAGGCAAGTTTCTCAACTCGTCTCTCAACGCGCCATATATAAACCTTCCTCTTTTTACTAGAAAGAAAGTCTTTGCCTGAGTATAGTGTTGTGAATCTGTGAACTACATTACAGGTACGCTTTGTATGCTATTGAGGGAGAGGTATGCATTATCAGCTAATTACGCGACACTATTTTTTTAAGACAACTAATCTAATTAAATGATGCCGCAGAGTAAGCACTGTCGTCAGGTGTTTTTTTCTGAATCTGTGTAACCTCTGAATTCGCATTTTGTTTGTATTTAACCAATAAATATGTTTCACAGTACTGTTTGAAAATAATTAATCTTTGCATAACGAGAAAGTGCCAATGACTAGGCGATGAAACTCTTAACAGGCCTCAGATGATATCACTGGGCTACGACCCCCGCCAAATTTAAATGTTTGCTTACATTTAGCAGGCACACCTGGTGTATAGGGGAACATACTCGACACTGCATTGGCAGTGCGCTCTGCAGGCATTTCTCTTCAGGGAAAGAAATGAGATTCACGAACAAAACTACTGCTTTTACTTCCATTTCCATGGTTGTTTTACCATGTGTTGTTTTTGCAATTTTGTGTATAATTCATGTGTTGCGGCTAAAATATGTGGCAGTGAGTCAGTACGGGTCATGTGACTTTGGTGGTCCTGAGAAACAACCGACAAAATTACTCTAGACAGACCTTCAGTGACGGCTTCCCTTTGTAAACGTGTAAAGCTCGTATGTTCAAACTATCTGCAAAAGAAAATTATGCAAATAAGGAGGGTCGAATCATACTGCAATTCAGGCTGTTGTGATACACCCAGAAAATCGTCTATTCACGGCACCATGGGTGGCGGCTGCCGTATTAAGTGTACAGGTGCATCGCTGTAGCGCTTAATATGTATTTATCGTTTCGTAACTTGTGTTATGGGTCTGACGGCACGTGCACTGCCAAAGCATTTTAACGCGGTAGCGTTAAGGAGCTCGTGTCGCAGAAAATCCGGTGTCGTCGGCGGCGTTGGCCGTGAGCGATAAATCCCGGCATGCACTTCATAAATAAAAAGCAACTTCCAAGATGGGCTGGGTGGGAATCGAACCAGGGTATCCGGAGTGTGAGACGGAGACGCTACCATTCAGCCACGAGATTGTTTTTTTATTGCCTGCTGAGACATACATCGCTACCCCGCCGGGGTGGCGCAGTGGTTAGGGCGCTCGACTACTGTTCCTCAGCCACGAGTTCGATGCTTGAAAGCGGTACAAAAGCGCTTCTAGTGAATGCGGTGTTGCCTTAGAAACGTGCCGTAGAACGTTATTCTGCGGTGTATATCGGTAATTATGAGCATTTTACTTACAGAAGTCGCAGTTACACGAGTAGCGAAGTACGTTTCCGCTATATTTCTTCTGCGCTCTGCGCACATGCAGAGCCATCTTGCGGCTCTGCCCTCCTCGCAATGTGCGGCTCTGCCCCGACACGTGGCGCGCCACTCGCCCCTGTCGTTTCGCCGTGCACCCTCACGTGTTGTAGAATCAAGCGTCTTTCCTTTTTTTAGATCACTATCTTCGCTCACCCGCTTCTCCCCTTCGGGCCGCGCAGCTACCGGTGCGAGGATGCCCCAATACCCTTGCGCTTAATAAGTTTTCTCGCTCTCTCCCCTTCCAACATCCAGCGTGCGTCACTCGAACAGTGGTGTTTAGGCGACGCGGCTCCTCTTTCCGCTCACAGCGCTATTGCTAGGTGCATCCTCTGATGCCGGACGCCTCTGACGTGGTCGTTGCGCCGTAGCGCTTCTGCTGGGAAAGCGTCCCCTGCGATGTGTGACTGACCGACATACTCAGTGCGTGTGAACGCTAAAGGAACACGGGAGCAAGAAACGTTGTAGTGCGCACAACACAGTGCGATAATGTAGGTTGTGAGAAGCACTTGTTTGAACAAATAATTAGAAAAAAGTTGTACAGTGCACTTAGAAGTAATGAGTATGAAAACTATGTCTTTGTGTGACTCAAGAGTATACCTAGCGAATGAGTGGGCGGTGCGAACGAGGTGCAATAACGCTATCGCGTTCCACTCTTGAAGGTGAAGCTTAAGCGTCCTCCAAATTTTATTTCTTTCTAGCGACGTCCTTGCGAGGGCATCAGGTGTTAATACTTCCTTTTACAAGTGGTTCGCTTGCACCCGGGAAAGGGCAGCTTGCGAATCAAGGACTCTGATATATTTTACAAATAACTGGGGAAACGGTCTGTCGCATTTCTCGTACAGATGTGTTTTCATATCAAATGCCGTGCTTCTGACCGTGAGCAGAAACAGTATTGTTGAAATTGGCCAACAGCTAAAAGCGGCCACTGACCAATTTCCAAAAATTATCGCGGTTTTGTATTTTCCATACAACGCTTGTTTTGAGAGAAACATACGGGGCTATAGAAGCCTTCATAGCCTGTAGAAATAGCCCACCTACATCTTGACTCCACTTCAGTTTAAAACAAAACCCGCATTGTTATTCGATTGGGTGGAAATCGCAATAACGTGCCTATTAGTGTACATGGCTATTTCCTAAAATCTACATGGCCGCTTAGTCAGAACACCTTATTGCCCGCTAACTTTTTGTATGGAACTCATAGCCACTCCTGTTTTCGGGGAAGTCACCAAAGACTGTAGTTACCTTACCGTTACTATGCTTAACACACATGGGGCAGTGCTACGTCGAATGACTAAATAAACAAACATCGAGGAATACAAAAATGACTGTTCACAATCCGTAAATCTCAAGTCGCATTGAAGAGTTTAAGTTTCTGCAAAAGTTTGCATGAGTTCTTCCTAACCCGTGTGCATGTTTTCATTTACTGTCAATGGCTGTTTATCCACGACCAGGTTATTCGGGACTCTTGAACGATGCCACATGCTACGTAACGCACGAAAAATCGGGGCATTTTTTTAATTTGCTCCAAGTTAAATTAAATATTGAAAGAAGGTGAAACGCGCTAAGTGAAATCTGCGGATAAATAAGAGTTTCTTACCTCGCAATACTTTTGCGCTTACCCTGGGCGCTGATTTCAGCAGAGTTATGGTTCCTGGCTCCAGCCCTGCACCAGGACGAATTCTTCTTTAACTACGAGGTTTCTGAAGAAGCTGTTGGTTGGTTGGTTGGTTGGTTTGTGGGGTTTAACGTCCCAAACCGACTCAGGCTATGAGAGACGCCGTAGTGGAGGACTCCGGAAATTTCGACCACCTGGGGTTCTTTAACGTGCACTGACATCGCACAGCACACGGGCGCCTTGCTTTTCGCCTCCATCGAAAAGCGGCCGCCGAGGCCGGGATTCGATCCCGCATCCTTGGGAACAGTAGTCGAACGCCGTAACCACTGCGCCACCCCGGCGGGGCTGAAGAAGCTGTGTAGCTTTGCCTGTTATTCGTATGGCTGTGCATCGGGTGGATGTCAATGAATAATTGCTGTCTTTTTACGAATCTACTCAACCTTGGGGGATTCCCCTAAACATTCGACCCGCTGGCAAGTACTGTTCGCACTCAGCAAGGCTCAGAGACGTAAGACAGACAAAAGTCTTTAAAACCGCCGGCGCTGGTAGCCATGGCAATGATAAGCAGTCGAGTCCGCCAAGCGACGATACGCAAACACGCGCCGTGCACAACAGCTAGCCGTGTTCGTTTTGCTCAATAACATAGACACGCGTTTCTCGCTCGACGTATCTGACCGACGCAGATGCTACAGCTGCTCCGTTGCGCTTTTCGCTTTAGGCATCGCATCCTGAGTATTCAAAGCAAATCAGGTTTTTCTTTATTTCACTGATAAGCGGCCCACTCTTATTCGTGCCATCAAGCAGGCATGAAAGCCGGCTTGAGTAGGGCGAGGAGGGAGGGAGGGGGGAGGGGTTAGGGGGGTTGTTTAATTTCAAAGAGATTACATTTGGAACGTATCTGAGACTTGACGGTTAAAATATTTGAAGCCCATCGCCACTGACCGCTACGCAGCGGACATTTGTAACCTCTACTAAGGAAACAAGTCAATTCCGGAGATCCGCGTTTTTGCAATGCCATCGGCGTTCGGCTTTTCAGGTCGAAGTCGCGGGTTCAAATCCCCGATCTTGCGTCTGCACTTCGTATCAAAAATGCAACAAATTTAAATAGCGATCACCTGGAAGTTTTGTCTAAATTTTAGGGGCAACTGTGCCCTCGTACCTGACTCGGAGAGATTTATTGTTTAAAGAAGAGGTTCAGATCGGCAGTGAAATGCTGCTGGGATGAAGGATTTCAAAGATTAAGGCCTGATTATAGAGAATGGTGTACTAGGAATACCTTGACAAAAATTAGGGCATGCTTAAGTATCATTTAGAGTTGATACAATAACTTTGCCGTATAGAAATAATTCATTAAAATTAACGGTGTTTAGTGGCAGCACTAATTAGCAGTGATAATTGGTAGGCCTCTGTAGTAGTGCTCCTCACAAATGCGAAATGCACAGGTAAGTAGTATTACTTAGTCGCACTAATTACTAGTGCTAATTAGCGGTCTTATTCCAACGTAATCTCACTGCAACCTTCCTCCCTTCCTTTACGGCGCGGTTGAGGTGCCCACAGAAACAAGTTTGGCAGATACTGCGCCTTACCTTTCCAGTAAACCAAATATTATTATTATTAGGCAGTAGCATAAGGCGTCCAGCTATCGCACTAAACGAGCTCTTCTGGCTGGTATTAGAGGTTTACGACCGAGAGGGCAGTGGTTGCATTTCCACTGGACAATTTTTTAAGGCGAAAGCCTTTGATGCCTCATACGGTGTCCGGCGTCCTGTCCCACTGTATCTGTCAATTATACTGACAGCCACGCCGAGTACATGAGAAACGTATCTTAGTTCTCCTTGCCATGGAGACCGCCACCGCTAGTTGGTGGCAGATAGTGATCGGTAATGATAGTTATTGGTAGTTAGTGACTGTGATGATGATAATGACAGAGATGATTGACTATAACGTCATCACCTGGTAGCGTCATGACAAGTCGTGACGTCATGACCGGATGTGACGGCATACGGCATATCCGGCCATGTCTAATAATCGGAACTGACGTTATGATGACGAAACGACTGGATTGACTTCACCAGGCGTAGCACACAGGATGCAAAAGGAGACGCAGTACAGCGAACATCGGAGGTGTTTCAAATTGGTATTTTTATTATTACAGGAAAAAGAGGTACAGTATCTGTCACACTTCTCCGCGGACACCTTAACAAAGCCTGAAAGGAAAAAATAAGGAAGTGTTCAACCCTGCTGAACCGAATATGGAGCGAAAGCATTAGCTGCGCGTGACCGACTGTTCTTCTTCTGACGTCACACCACCTGTTAGGCGCAGCGCCGGCTCGGGGACCACGGACACGGCAAGCAGCGATGAGCTATTAGACTTGGCGTAGTATTGCTTTCGCAATAAAAGATGAAAGTGGGAGTGAAATAGAGAGAAAGTGGTGCCGAAGCGGAGGGCTTCGGACCACCGAGAAACAGAGACTTCCACCGCATCTCAGTTTAGTGATCCAAATTACCCCTAGAATTTTATTTCTCCCAGGAGCACCTTCCATCCTTAGGTGCTTCGTATTTGGAGTTGATTGACGCCACGAGATGTGGCGTCATCCCTGTCTTGAAAAAACAGTAAACTTCGTTGTCATCCTGCCGCAGACAGAGAGAAAATCTTTCCCTTGGGTCCCTGCACGACCCCACTGGTACTCGTGTTTATGTCCCTCAGGGCTCAGGCTCATAACACTGGCAGCCCGGCCTGTGGCGATGGTCTGCACGGCCAGGTCCTCCGAGCGCAGCAGTGACTCCCATTCCTCCCACGTCTTAAAAAGCTCTAGGCCCCGTGGGGGAGAGTCCGCAGGGCAGAGGGTGAGGATGTGGAGGAAAGAGGCAAAGGGTACAGGCAGGTGTGGGGAAGGAGGGTTGGTAGTGGGATAGAGTAAAGGGTGAAGGAAGAGAGTGTGTTTGCCGTCCGCGCCATAGTGGTGCGCATTTATTATCTCTATAGAGGGTTGGGGCGGGGATAGCGCTTGCGCGAGGCTCTGGGGGCCCGCGTCAGGTCGCTTAACGAATGCATGAGCTCCTTCGTGAATCCTGGATTAGAGGACACCTATCGCGGTTTATTGAACCTCGAGCCAAATGGTTGGCAGCCTCGTTTCCGGGATTTCCGGGGTGCGCAAGCACCCATATCAGCTCCACATGGCGGGGCGGGGCTGCATCGGGTGAGCCCAGTACACTAAAGTCAGGGACATGGACTCGATCTTGTACAAAATTTATAATCGCTCTTTTTGAATATGTTAAAAATGTACTGGGTGGGTTATGACTATTACAATGGCGGCTTTCTCTGCAGCTTCTGGGGAGGTGTCTGGGGGGGGGGGGGAGCGGTAATGTGATCGCTGTTTGCATAATTAAATCCTCACAAAGGTACCGCTTACCAGCCAGTCGCTAAGCAATGAAAAGGTAGAGAAAAGTAGGAAGGTTTAATGAGAACGGATCGGGACAGTTATGGGGCATTATTCCCATCGGTATCGCACAGCAATAGAAAACGCCATCTTCAGGAACTCCTCAGATAGCAGCTGAAACTTCGCTGCGTTGTAAAGTTTTTCCCCGGCTGTTTAAAACTATACTATCTCTCAAATTATTTACGATTGTATTGACTGCGTGCCTGTTGTTACAGTAAATACTGTGTCTTTCGATTCCAAATCGGTAGCTTGGGAAGCTGCAAAACGAAGTGGTGATATAGACGGAAGTTTGGACTCTGTTTACAAGAGAAATGAGAGTTGCGAGTGGTATTGTTTTGATTGGTAAAACGTTTATTTGGGCCTGCAGTAGAACGGGCGCTAGCGCGCGCGCGCATCGGACGGGGCCTACGTCGTCCTCTGGGCACCGGCCGCGCGGCCTGGGTCCCCGCTCGCCGTGACCGGCTCGCTGGTTCCCTGCCGGGCCAGCGCCTTGATGACCTGCTGGACGGCCCAGAGTTGTTCCTCTTGATTGTCGCCCCCTGCGGCTGCTTCCAGTCGCGGCGGTATCCTCCCATACTTAGCGTCTTCCTGGTACTTGTTGCAATTCCACAGAATTAGTGAGAAGCCAGCCATCTCCGTTCAGCAGACTCTGCATTTGTCTGTCGGGTGCGTCTCGGGATACATTCTGTGCATCAGCGACGGGCTGGGGAGATATAAGGCCTGCACCAGGGTTGCCATAACGGATAATTCTGAAACAAAATCCATACCATTCCATCAGAATCAGAGTCAGAATCATCTAATTGTGCGGAGCCCAGATTCAACCTCGATATACCTCCACAAGTCCCAAGTCCAGCGCAAAGTCAAGATTCTCCCTCTTTTTTTAGAAACTGCTCCGGATTCCCACTCTCAGGGGTTTAGGCAGACTTTGTCCTTTTGGAGCAGACACGGGAGCGGAAAAATTTTCTTTTTGGAGCAGCAAACGTCAGATTTCGGAGCAGGCCAATTTATAGGCTATATCGGAGTAGGCTGACGGTGTTAAATGCTATTGAGCGCATTTTCTCCTCATACCTAAAGAAAGCTCTCTTTGTCCTGCAATAAAGCAGAAAAAATGCTAAATTTAGCCGAAAGTACGAATCGAAAAAATTGCTGAAAACTGTTTGTACTACAGTGATTTTGCCTACATGACAGCTGCCTGCATTTGACATAAAAAACAAGTACAAAAAATACAGCTATTCCCTGTTTCGTAGGGCGGGAGGGTTGAAGGATTGCTTCAAAACGGTAAAAGCCTCCCTATCTTTCAAATAAGGGGCAGCATTTATATTTTTATAATATTGCAATCAACCATATGTAGTATTCTAGAAGAGTTGATTCAGATATGTCATTGTATTCTGTTTGCCTCTGTCTTGTCGGCCATGTCAAAAGCACGCGTACGTGCACGTTCTCCTCGCTGGGTAGTTTCCGCACAGTTAGACAAACCCCCTCGCAGTGCGCGAGCGGGGCGTTCTTCTTGCTTGTTTTACAAAGTGACCCCTAGCAGGACCCAAGTTGTTGGCGTACGTGCATCCTGTTTTGGTTGTTTTGGTTGTGACGTACTTTTTTCATCCGCAACGTGGCGGCCATGCAGTGCGGAAGTTGCGGGACCTACATGCCCCTTCCTGTGTGTGCACTTGTGCGTGTTTGTTTTTGCGGACTCTGACTTGGGGAGGGAAATATTTAGTGGGCGTGTCTTGTGCATTTTCAACCAACGGCTAGAAAAGAAGCCGACTCGGGCCCAACGGAAGTGTGCCTCTCGTCTCCAAGCACTCCGGGATTCCCGAACCGCCGCCGCATCGTACCACGAAGACTTCTTGTCAGGACTCCGGAAGGACAATCGCCTTCGAAAGCTCCCAATCTGCGTCGTATTTGTGAGCTGAGTGCCGCCGCGCTCGTCGGACAATATGCCCGTCTCCTAATTTCCTCTGAACTTTTTGTACAGTCGTCTTATCTCATTTTAAACGTCTATGTTCAATTTGCATGTAGCTTGATAGTGACAATTTTGACGGATGTATTTGTAATTGCTAGATGTCCAGGTACGCTACCTTAATTGTGTTGTTTTAAATGCCTGTAAAGGCTTCCGTCGTATAATCCTGTGTATAATACTCAGAATATATCGCTGTTTTTCCAATATTGACATCGTGGCTCTGTTCTCATTCGCAACGCTGAACATAACCGGCCAACGCTGGACGTCAAAGTTCCAACCCCTTTGCCTCGGTTCGAGAAGGTGTCTCGCACCCCTTCCGGAGCTGTGACACTATCCTTTCGCAGTGCTACTCGGCTGCATTGATACTTCTGCACAAATCGACCCTTTGCGTTTTGAGGATGCTTCACTGCAGAAAGCGCTGCGGCTATGTGCTTTCTGCGGTGAAACTGAGTATCATCAGCTGGAAGCAAAATGTGGATGCACACGTGGGACGTATGTGTTAGAACAATGCGACGCCATCCTGAAACAAAATGAACAGCGACGGCCCGAGCAGCTTCGGATGAGCACGTCCAATGGCAGCCGCGGAATAGCATGCAGTCTAGGCGAATCCAAAACTATACGATTGAGCTTTATTTCGGAAATGGCGAACTTCCGATCATCATCACACCTGATGACACAGCGCGCACAATATGCGCAGGCACAACAGTTACATGCAATTCAGGTTCAGAGAGGGTGACTGCTGGCGGAGCGAGGCGTACCTCAACGTGTCGCCGAACACCGGTATGTCTGCCCCGCGCCGCCCATGATTAACATCTAGCCTGCTGAACGCAGGCGAAGAGCTGCGATCAGCCGTTGCGCCGCATCTAATTGAACTCGCAAGGGTGGAAGAACGGGCTAGTTGGTAATTCATCTTGGAAATCAAACTAGCGCACTTCAAAACAGACACAGGAAGAGAACGACAACACAGCGCTCGCTTTTCGCACGTCATGGTGGGAACAGCGCCAACACAAGACGGAGCGAGAACACAACACAGGTGTTCCCTTAAGTGGGCATCAGCTGCAATCACGCTCCTATTTCAAATTATCTGACTTTCGAAATTAACGAGAGGCGAAGCAAAAAGAATTTAGTACAAAAACTGCATGAACATTTATGCTGTATCCCATTTACCAGAATTATGTAGGATTGCAATAATTCGAAGGATTTTTGCTTGAGTTCATGTAAGAAAAAGAGAAATGATAGCTACTGCAAGCGGCAGTGGAATAGATTAGCTGTTATTGATTTCAATGCACCTACCTTTTGTGGAAGCCGTGGCGATAACAGCTTTATGACGAACACCTCGAATGAAAGAAATGTGTGATGCGACTGCGTGCTTTTCTATAGTGAGAGCGCAGTGTTGCTCAACTATCGATATTAGGCTAAATTTGGCGTTGTATACTTGCGATGGTCAATCATCGCGTAAAATGCAGTTATGGCGCAGCTTGGTGCAACAAGTCAGATTGGCACAGAATGGTGCGATTGGGGCAGCACTTTCACCCCTGAGCACTGTTTACACAGAGTGCAGGACTTCTTAGCGTTCCCAGTTTTCTTGTGCGATGAGGAAGACAATTGCGTATATAAAACAGAACTAAAGAAGCTTCAGTGTTAAAGCCGAATAAAGAAGACAACTTCCCCCTTCGTACGACGAAGCAGACAACACATGAGCCACAAATACAGGCACAGACCGTGGAAGACTTTATTTACCCAAAAAACTTTCTCGAGCCGCGATAATGCCCTACAGTAAAAATAAACATACAAACACCGCCTGAACAAATAACTTTCTCTGCCCCTGCATCTCAATTATGAGACGCACTCAAGGTTAAGAACGAAAAGCTAACAAATATTTAGCAGCACACAAAAACAGTCAATGGCCAAGACAATGAAGAACTTGCTGAATTTACAATTGGACAGTAGATCGCTGCTGTACAAAACAGAAGAAAGCTCGCCCCTGCGACTAGGAAGGGAAAAAACTCAAGAGAAATGAATCGTCCCAGAACTCAGGGCAAGAAGGAAAACAGGTGGTCACACAACCGGCGTCCAACTCCCCACAATGCACCCAACTCCCTGGTGCAAGCGAAATTACGGAGAAGAGGAAATCCTGCATCGGTGCCATGTTCCGGCCGCATTTGCTAGGGGGCCACGAACTTCACTCCATCTCGCAAAGTGGCCACAGTAGAGGAAAAACTACTGAGCGAAGGTGCCATTCTTCGAGGAGTGCCCTCTTGCAATATCGCAAGCTAGGCACATGGATATGGCAGCTGCCAGCATGACCACTGGAAAACTAAGCCACAGTCATGTTCGCAGAGTAGAGAATGAGGTACCTGGAAAGCCAATAACTGCCACACAGCACCCTTTGAAGCATCATACATGACGCTAATTTACATCCACCGTGATTCACCTGCTGCTTTCCTGCCCATGCAAGCATGGCTACTAGTTGGTGGTCACCTGTGCATGTTTCCCTTTGTGGGATGTTATCAGACCATCTGCTTTCACCATTGGAGTTCCCACATTAAGACGCTCTTCTAAGATGAAGTGGCCCTCTCCCGTACCGACAGTAGTTCCACTACCAATCTATCCTCCGAATATATGACAATAACTTGACTGCAATGATACGGCCTCCGTAAAGAAAAGCTCCAACCCCACGTGACTAGCACTTTTGTTGCAGATCTACTGCTGATGCACTGTTTTTATTACTCTTTTTTTCCTTTTGCTGTGGTGGCCATGAATGTCCCATCCTAACGTATAATCTCGTGCAAGGACAGCAGCTGGTACGTTGCAAAACCTGGATGTGGATGTAAATAAACTGTTCAAGGCTGCATTCTATCAGGGCGACAAGAAATGAATGGCAAGTGCCCGCCATGAAAACACTCTACCAGACACCTCAAAGAGAGCATCCTTTCAGCATGTGGAACTTTAGCGTCTTCAGGCAGCATTTTAAAGAGATTCAAAGTGACTGGAGTCCCAAATGAACTTGATGGCACAGAGAATTAGCTTGCCTTCGAATAAGTGTGCTTCCAAGGGGAACGGACCAGACGGCCTCCAGCCCCGAGGCCACCGACACTGACCGAGAGAAAAACCTTAAGTTCGAACATCTCCATACGGCCACAATTAGTGTTGTCTTGCAATGCAAAAAGAAAGAAAAGAAGAGCTGCTTTCCGTGAGACACACCTTTAAAATTGATACCCAAATTTCAAAACGGAACAGCTTGGCCCTGGCACTAGTTTATACGGTATTTACAGAGGTGTGAGATGGAAAAGAGCGCGCGTGTCTGCCATCATAGCCGCTTCAGGGTGCGTTTCTTTTCTTTGGCCAGCTTGACAGTCTTGCTCTGTGGTGAGGAGCCGCCCTTGTGCTTCGCAGGCTGCGCATGGATCTCAGTCATCATCCGTGCCCTCCGGCAGTAGTCATCATACCTGCAGAGAAAAGGGGACAGAAGAAGTGATCGAGAAACGATCAATGGTGGAACGACTCTAGCAACGGCATATTCAAAACTCTGAATGTTGAAAAAAGGCGCAAGATGTGCCACTTTGCTTCAGACGTTCGGTATTGTTTATGTGGCTTAACGTACCAAAGCAACTCTAGCTATGAGAGACACCGTAGTGGAGGGCTTGGGAAGATCAGCCGTAAGACATTCAGCTCAACACACCGCACAAACAATGCTGCAACAACGGTACAGGGCTGCGCTGTTGCCGTGCCGCTGGACATGCTCACAGGTTGAAAACATTGGACGGTACTCTAGACAAGCTTGTTTTATGTGCAGTCCTTGAAAAGTGATTTTGCGTAAAAACAAGTTTTTTAGTGGGCCAGCTTAATCGTACGCGTTACGTTATCGGGAGTCGGCACACCATACACGTCAATATTCGCCAACCTTGGTTCGCAATAGTAGTGGTTAGCTCCGTAACAAGCACCAAATCCTTTAATGCGATATCAAGGCAGCGCAATATCAAAAAGGCACTGTTGAGAGAAAATACAAGACACGTAATGCGTCACTTCACGGCAAACCCGTGCGGCAATGAATGGAAAGCATCTCTTGTAGCAAATCCAGCGTTTGGTAGCTGCCTTTACGAGTTCTTCGCTGTGCGTTTGTGTCTACAGTTACCATTATAGTTGCGAACTATAAATGTAAACTGAGACATCCTCATGGTTAACTGTGGCACTCATCGCTCATGAAAGTTCGGTCTGTGGAAGTGGAGCGTTGTCTTTCAGAGGTGCGCTGGCTGCTACTACTGGAGTCAACAACTTCCACCATAAAAGACCTATGTTTCAAGGGTTGCTGGCACGCTCAAACAAAACACAAAATAAAATTAAGGTGCCAGACAGCTTTCACGAGCAGCAGGCAGCAGCCACAGTACACTGCCACTACCGCACAACCAACGGCACACGCACAGCCCAAGATGTCGAGTAGAATCTGTGTGGATTCTTCTTGTTTGGCTCCTGCAGGGCGCATCCAAGAAATGACGATGTAGCACTCAGGCATTAAAACTAAAGTCGCCTATAGGCAGAGCTCAACTTGTTAGCAGGGTCACTTAAACTGCACAGCACCTGGGGCATTAGGGGACATTTTTGTTTACAAAATGGCCTTTCCGTGCCCGTGCAACCACCTGCCATGAGTGTTGTCAATTTGCAGTAGATAAGCACTAGTGGCTGCAAACCGGATGCAGAATACTGCAACACACATAATAAGATGTCATAAGCCAAGAATTACATCAGGCGACTTCTGACGAACTCTTCCTCGCCTAACTAGAGAACAGAATGGTACCCACAAAACCTCACGGAAGTATAAAGTACCTCTCGAGTAGCATGCGGCCAGCCTCCTCGTTGAGCGCCGACTCTGGGTTGGGGGCGATGAGCAGGCACTTGATGGTGAGCAGGATCTGCTGCAAGCCCAGGTCTGGCTTCCAGTCTTTCTTCAGGGTGTTGACGCATATTTCGCCTGATGTAACGGCCACGTTCGGGTGGAAGATGCGTGTCGTGAAGAAACCCCGTGGCGGCGACGCCGGGAAGTCCTTCGGCAGCATCTACACCGCACGACAACATGCTCTCGTTCCAATCTGTCTCACTGCTCAAGCTTGTGCCAATGCACTCTGAACCGGCTCTCTTTCACTTGGCTGGGCACCATGTATGCATCTGAGTGTGTAACGGAATCGCGTGAAGTAGCAACAGGGTCACTTTTTTCCAAGCCCTCTCTAAAGGTTCTGAGCACGGGTTGAATCTTCCCACATCTCCACCTGTCGTCAGTAATCAAACATTCTGAGATAAGGCAACGTGCTGCCAAAGTAGCAGGTAAAATTTCAACCTGCACAAGCTAATATTTGGCTAGTTTGCCATAACAATCACGTAAAACCAAAAATATTAAAACTATTCACCTGCCAAGGCACACAATCAAGCCAGGTTCACTAAAAGCCAAAGTGAAAAGATATATTCCTCTAATGAATTAATTATGCACTTAACGTAATGACAATTCCTTGGCGTCTTCACAAGGCTCGTTACGAAGCCTCCAAATAAAAACTGACCCTGCTGCTGCTGCAAACCCACCAGTGACTAGCAAACTGGAGTGCCATGCGGACCAGCTGAGCACTTGGCACTAGAGCACAGCTGAATTTAGCACTCTATGCTTTAGTGCTGCCCTCACACCTCTCTTGTGTCCCAGTAATTTGCTCCTTACCTAAGCACCGCATAATGGTGCGACATCAACGCGCACACTAACGGCATTCACTTGGAAGTCCTCCTTGCACTTACTCCTAGAATTCTCCCTTGGCAATGAAGGCTGCCCTTTTGTTCAAAACTGGTTTCCGACAACAGCAGGGTACACCAGGAAACATCATAATACACGCTAGTGGTTGGATGCAACTAGTTTAAATTTGTCCGATCTGTTTCTCTACAAGCTACATAAGAGGTGTTGTACACCTACCAGCAATCACCAGTCTTGCTGTTGTTCGCTGTCAGAAAGACAAACCGCTCAGAACGCAGCAGCTATATAAAGACCTAGTTTTCAGATTTATTCCGATAAATCTTGTCAAGCTTACAGTCTAATATAACTCAACTACGGCCATTGAATGGGGTGGAAGTAAACAAAATGTTAAATAAGCCCTGCAGCAAACACTCATCATTGAAGGCCCTCAACGAATGGCACAGGCCAGTTATGTTACATTTGATCACCTTTCACCTGCCATCCCCCTCTGGTAGCGCCAAAGTAATAGGTTCAAAGCAGCTGGCAGTGCCGACCACCGTCCAATGCCACTGGTAGGAGTACCTTCACTGAGGGGCATCAATATTTTCCCTGAAGTCTCGAGCTATGTCTGAAACCGAGCACTATTAGCGACGTGACACACAAGGGAAACTGGAATGACCGCTACCTGCTACCAGGAGATACAAGGAAAACCAAGACGCATCAAAATGGGCAAGCAAGTTCACGAATAAAGTGCACCAATTCTGTACTTTACCAGGCGCATTTTGAAGACACCGCCAGCGTAGGGGGTGCCCTGAGGTCCCTCGATGGTGGCCTCAATGTCTGTGACGTCCTCTTCCTTGACGATGACCCGGATTCCCTCGGGTGGTTGACGAACCAGCTCGCAGAGCTCCCGCGACACCTGCCGCAGAACTTGCGGTGGAAGGTTTTCGACGTTCGAGCTCTGCACGTGACAGAGCAAAGCCATATGCCTCACTCCGGACCACTCCGAAGAAATGGTGTGTATGGGGAAATACAGCAAAACCAAAAACACTTGTCACACCATACAGTCACATCAAAATGGTTTCAATTTGGACTCCTTGTGTCCTGAAGTTTTACCGACAAATTTTGACATTATACTGGCTTACTGTGTTCTGGTTTGCTTGATGGGGTCAATGATCCAAAGCGACTCTGGCTATGAGAGTCGCAGTAGTGGCTATGAGAGTCGCAGTAGTGGAGGGCGTCGGAAATTTCAAACACTTGGGTTTCTTTTAATCTGCACTGACATCAAACAGGACATGGGCACCTAGCTATTCACCTTCATGGAAAAGCAGCTGCCATGGCTTAAGTACGATTCCGCATCCTCGAGCAAGGTAGTCGAGCGCCCTCACCACCCCAGCACCACCCAGAGTGCACTACTCCAGCTCGGCGCCTAGTGTGTTCTCCGTGTTCTACTAAACTGCTAAAGGGGCAATGACGATGGGTGCATCTAAAGGACAGCTACATCTAATTACATTTCTAAAGTTGATTCTTTTTGATTGCATTAAAAAATCTTCCTGCTAGTCTGCTCAAACATGGGACATCCTTGCCAAAAACAAGGGCTCCTGCAATGTTAGAATGAAGGACAGAGCAAAAGCCCCTGGAATACAGGCGAAAACTTCTCCAGCAACGCATGCAGTTTACTTTTCAAACTGGGAGAGATGGTACCAATTGCATTGTTTTTCCTGTCAGTGAGAAATAGAAGCTCGCCTGACTGGGCGTACATTACAATCAAGAAGAGAGCACAATTACCAAAAATTTTCACCTCTCAGCTAAAAGGGACTGAGAAATGAAACACAGGTAGTCATTCCGGACAATTCTAAGTATATCATCTAGTTTGTCTTTATGTTCACAAGTGAGGTGTGAGAATATTGAGGGGTATATATGTAAAAATTTACTGCTGGGTTGGGTAAGGAGCAAGTCTGTAACCATCGCAAAACAATTTTCTAGGCCTTCATTAGGGATTTGGTTTGGTCATGAACGCCCCAGAGCGACTATGGCCATGAGTGGAGCCGCCGTGAAGGGCTTTGAAAATTCAACAGCCTGAGGTTCTTTAATGTGCACTGCACAGTACATGGGCAGCTTGCTTTTCGCCTCTATCTAACCACCGCAGCCGGGATTTGATACCTCATCGTTAGGGATTTGTGCTGGTAAAGATGAATGCTGAGCAAATAGCAGTTGGTAATATAAAATGCAACTAATCTGTCTTGCAGACCACAAGGTAGAGGCGTCCATGGCCCGGCCAGCGCTTCCTTGCTGCCCTTGCGTGAGCTGCCCGTTCGCCGCGCTGGAAACCACTGCAGCTTCCTCCGTTGTTTGGAGGACAGATGAGTATATGGTTTCATTTTTAGTCTCCCCGTTAGGACTTTCCCATGTCCATTTCCGGCTCTTCCGTTTGCGGTAGAAGGTATTCATGATACGTAAGTTATTGCGCTCTGCAAACTCAACTAGTAACTCCCCCCGGCTATTCCTAGAACCAGTTTTATAGTCACCTACTGCCTTGTCTCCTGCCTGCTTTTTCCCTACCTTAGCATTGAAGTCACCCATTAGTACAGTATACTGCGTCTTAACATTTCGCATTGCCGATTCTACATCTTCGTAGAAGCTTTCAACTGCCTGGTCATCATAACTACATGTAGGTGCGTATGCTTGTACAACCTTCAGTCTATACCGCTTATTAGGCCTAATTACGATGCCTGCCACCCTCTCAATATTACTATAGAATTATTCTATATTACCCGCTATATGCTTATTGACAAGGAAACCTACTCCTAGTTGTCGCCTATCTGGTAAACCTCGAAAACACAGTAGATGGCTATCCTTCAGTACAGCATATGCCTCATTTGGCCTCCTAACCTCACTAAGCCCTATGACATCCCATTTTATACCCTCTAGTTCATCTAACAGCACTGCTAAACTAGCTTCACTAGCTAGGGGTCTAGCATTAAATGTTGCCAGGGTCAGTTTCCAATGGCGGCCTGTCCAGCGGAGCCAGGAATTCTTAGAACCCCCTGCTGCGTCACAGGTCTGACCGCCGCAGTGGTCAGTTGTTCCCCAGCCGCTAGTGACTGAGGGACGGGGTTTTATGGAGCTTATCATTAGAGGTTGATGCCAATTACTGCACCAGGGTTGCCAACTCCTGTTCTGGTGAGAGAGTGCGTTGCCAGAGGTGTTCACCGGCATCAGGTCGCACCCCAAACCTGTTTATACAATTCCATCGACACGCGGATTTTTTGTTTTTTTTTCATCCGGTGGATAATCGCGCGGCACCGAGATTTGAACCCTGGTCCTCTTGCATGCGAGGCGGACATTCTACCGCTACGCCACCGCACCGCAGGTCGAATTGGCCGAGATATCAAAGCTAATCAGTAAGCGTAAGGTGGCCGATATAAAGAAGTATAACGTGGAGAAAATTGAGCATGCTGTAAAGAACGAAGGAAGCCTTTAAGCGGTAAAGAAGAAATTGGGCTTAGGCAAAAACCAGATGTATGCAATAATGGACAAGGCGGGCAACGTCATCACGAATATGGACAAGATAGTCAAAGTAGCCGAGGAGTTTTATACCGATCTTTACAGTCGCCAAAGTAGTCAGGACCGTAATAAGATTGGCGGTAGGGAAAAACAGTCAGACGTTCCACCAGTGACAAAGGACGAGGTCAAGAAAGCACTAGAAACTATGAAAAGGGGGAAATCAGCTGGAGGGGATCAGATAACTACAGATTTGCTGAAGGACAGGGGGATATTGTGCTAGAAATCTGGTTACCCTGTATACGCAGTTCCTGGTGTCATCGACGGTACCGGAACCATGGAAGAATGCAAACATTATCCTCATTCATAAGAAAGGGGACTCTAAGGACCTTAAAAATTACAGACCAATCAGCTTACTGTCAGTTACGTATAAGGTATTTACTAAGGTAATCGCTAATAGAATCAGGCCAACCTTAGACTGCAATCAAGCAAAGGATCAAGCCGGGTTTCGGAAACGGTACTCTACTATCGATCATATCCATACCATCAATCAGGTGATAGAAAAATGCTCAGAATGTAACCAGCCCTTATACATAGCATTCATTGATTACGAAAAAGCATTTGACTCAGTTGAAACCTCGGCGGTGATGCAGGCAATGCGAAAGCAGGGGGTAGACGAGCCGTACTGAAAGTGCTGGAAGATATATATAGTGGCTGCACAGCAACCATAGTTGTGCATAAAGAAAGTAACAAAATTCCCATAAAGAAAGGTGTTATTCAAGGAGACACAATCTCCCCAGTACTATTCACAGCTTGTTTAGAGGAAGTATTCAGAGACTTGGAATGGGAGCAGTTAGGGACAAGGGTAGATGGAGAATACCTCACTAATCTGCGATTTGCTGACGACATTGCCTTGCTAAGCAACTCGGGCGATGAACTGCAAATAATGATTGATGACCTAGACAGGAAAAGTAGAAAGGTAGGCTTGAAAATCAATATGCAGAAGACTAAGGTATTGTTCAACAGTCTCGTGAAGGAACAGCAGTTTACATTAGGTAGCGAAGTACTGGAAGTAGTAGGCGAATATGTCTACTTAGGACAGGTAGTAACCGCAGATCCGGACCATGAAAAGGAAATAACAAGAAGAATAAGATTGGGATGGAGCGCATTTGGCAAGCACTCACAGATTATGACTAGCAGCTTACCGGTATCGCTCAAGAGGAAAGTATACAACAGTTGCATCTTGCCTGTAGCCACCTATGGGGCTGAAACGTGGAGGCTAACCAAGAGAGTACTACTTAAGCTGAGGACACCCCAGAGGGCTAAGGAACGCAAAATGGTAGGGGTAACATTAAGCGACAGGAAGCGTGCACAGTGGGTGAAAGAAATAACTCAAGTTACCGACATTCTAGTGGAAATTAAGAAGAAGAAATGGACATGGGCAGGACATGTAGTGCGAAGAGAGGATAACCGATGGTCGCTGAGGGTGACAAACTGGTATCCAAGGGAAGGAAAGCATAGCAGGGGCAGGAGAAAATTAGGTGGGCGGATGAGATGAAGTTCGCAGGGGTCAAGTGGATGCAGCTAGCACAGAACCAGGTGAAGTGGTGAAATATGGGAGAGGCCTTCGCCCTGCAGTGGGTATAGTCAGGCTGCTGCTGCTGCTGATGATGATGAGTATATGGTTGCAATAGTGAGTGAGGTCCCAGTTACTGTGGCCAGAGTGAACATGTCCAGGCCGGAGGGATCGTGCCCTTATAGTGGGCGGGATGCACATTCTCAGGAAGGTGGCAAGGGTGCTGGTTCTAATATGCTACATAATTCTGCAGCCGACTTCCACTGCAGAGTCTTCAATCGCTGATCTTTAGCTTTGGGTCATTACAACCAATGCAGCACAATTTCTCATCTTCATGCAGCTTTCGTGCTACGTTTCCCATGCATGCATGTTGCTTATAAGAAATGTGCAGAGAATCAGGTCAGGTGCCCATACAGCATGAAAATTAAAACCGTGTTTGGTGCCCTTAAATTACCCAACCCATTTACGAACCACAATATTAAACAAAAGCTGCAACGAAGGGCATCACATAAACAAAATTTCATGGCCAGGAGATATCTCCATTCAGTACAAGATTTTTCCGTTCCACGGTGTCGATCAAAAGTGATTTTGTGCGGGCACCACAGAATGTGGCCACATCACGACTCATACACCTGTCAATATTCACTCTACACTCGCTGAAGGAATAAAAATTATACCTCTTATTCGAACTTTAAGAAGAAATAATGGCTGAAACTGTCTCAAACTCACCAGTTAAGCCTATCAAGGTGAACCCAAGCTGTATTGAAATATCCAGAACACCGCAAATTGGTCAAAATCAAATGCTGGTTTCAAGTGGCGCTTGGAGCTTTACAAATGTTTTTCTTGTTACTTTGCAACATCACAAACCTTTACTGCAGGGTTTCCCCCTTCTTCACTCTATCTAAAGAACTTTGGGAGCCATGCGATACTTCTTTAGTGCGCAAAAGAGATTAATTATGCCGCTTCTGTGACCTCATTTCTGAAAAGTTCTGTGGGTAATGGTGCCTTTTTAACATTGCAAACATTATCCTTGCGTTATCGCCTGCTCCCATCATGAACAACAAAGTCTGAGCTTGTATTTGGACGTCTTAGGCATTTTATAAACTGTATCATTTCTAGCGGCTATTTCAGCCATTCAACCATTGTGCAAGTGTTTTACTAACAATGTAAGTGACATCATCAATTTGTCAACCGGACCATCAATAGTTTCTGAACATGAACAGAGCTTCAGTTTCAATATGATGTTCCAGTCTGTTTAAAATAATTCTTGAAATTTTGAAAAATAGCTTCTGTGCTGGAGACAGGTGACTCCAAATAATGTGATCACTTAACTCAATATGATGAAAAAAGGGGACACGAAAGAATGCGACACAACACTTAACTCAATATGATGGAAAAACTACGGAGCCAATCTTTAAACCTTTAACGAAGCTTGAGCCAAAATCATCTTTCAGTGCCAGTACCATAACCTGTAGGCTGAAAAAAAAAATAAAAAGAGGGACAAGCCTTACTCACTGCGAATCAAAATGCCACAAATCACATGGGTTGGGCTCATCCGAAGTCAGAAATTACAGGCAGCTTACGTGAGCCCTCAAGGATGTTACAGAGTTTAGACTCATTGGTAATGCATCAGAGGGCTGAGAAAATACACTGAACATACAATGCCGGGAGATTGAAACGCAGTGATGTTGTGTGTTGATTCCTTAGAGACTTTTATATACCAGTCTGCTTTATGTTAAAGTGGTCTCATTTGCTGCCAATTCATTAATTATTTGTATCGTCATATTTATCGGGCTGCATTTGTGCATTATATAAATAATGTAGTTAACCTAAAACACGTGCTTTAAATGATGGTGGTTAAGATATTCTTTTCAACGGTCACTGCAGTTTAGCCAAAAAACCGGGCATCAGTGTGCAGAAAAAAATTCAAGTTAGTATTCAGGGAGAAAATGAAGTTTACCTTTCTCAGAAATGATGGCAGTACGGCTACTCTCTACCTTGAATTAGCTGTTTTCGGAAGCAAGCAGTGACCATAACCTTCCTTCAGCTGTGAGCAGCTTATTCACATCACTTTACAGACTAGTTCAAAATGCAGCCCTTTTAGTTGATCATAACTTTAATTTATCTAATCTATGGTCTTGATATTTGACGCATATTCCCCAGTTTCCTTGCAACTAATTCTTGGACCTCACACCCACCTTCATATCTGGCCCCAATTGAAAACTACTTGCTCAATCCAACAGGATAACAGGCTGTAGCACATTTTCCTGCACTTTGCCGGCAGAACAATGTCACAATATACAATTAACAAATACGAAAATGCCTGTGAATCTTGCCAGTGCTGAACCTCAGCTTTCAGTCTACACATTGTCCGAGTTATTCCCGCCAACACTTGTGTACTGCAGTGTTATGAGTGGAGATATCAACCAATCTGACATGCTTTTTCTCATCATTTGTTGCAAAGCGTTTAGGTAAGATGGCCGCAGAGGAGCACAAATGCACTGAATCGATTCAAGCCTAGTATTTGAAAGCAATGCTACCACTGGTCATTTGAAAAATTCAGTAAGGCTGCAAAGGACATCTTGCTAAAATGTTGTGCCATCCTTATCACCCAATAAATGAAAACTGTCACAGAAACACCAAACACGGCGCACCAACTATGGACTGCATGAGGACTTCCAAAAAGCATGAAGCAATCAGTAGTCCATCAATTCGTTAACTATTCCGGCTGCTCCACAAAAAGCACTTTCATCAGCATCCTTGCAACGTATTTGAAACCAAATGGGAGGCGGTTTATCACAAGGCCGACATGCGCTGCAGCAAACATTCTGACAAAAGATGCGCGCGAAAATTAAAGCGGCGAAAGTCGGGACGCGTAACGAACTTAGGGAAGGAATGGCTTCGCAAGCGCGAGCAGGAAGACACAGAAAATGAGGCGCAAGCCTTCGACAAACACTTTCGCTTGTACCGATACGCAAGGGTTCATGCACGCATAGTTAGCTGCGGCACTCTTCAGCTAGTTCGACGTCTCACGGAGAAAAATATCGAAACGTAGCACCGACGACCAAAAGATTCAGAGCAGACTGCGAAAACCGCTGAAGCGGCCAACCCGACGACAGGCGCATTTTAAAACCTATATGTTAAAACTTGACTGGGCAACAGCTGCAATCAAGTTTCAACATGCAATGCACTCGATACAACGGGGAAGTGACAAATTTGCAGTTTGATGAACAGTTTGTCGGTGATTAAGCCTAACCAAAAGCGCACATTACTCGCGCAGCACAGTAGCTTCACGCGCGTATATCTACGCAATTTGGAAAACAAATAAGTACGCCCACTTACACTGGACATGTTGAAACCAGCCAACCAACCGACGACGGTCTGTTTCGGAACAAGCACCTTCGGTACAGCGAGCAGCTACGCTCACAGCGTCGGACGAACCGCCAGCACCACCTGGCACGGGTGAAAGAAGAAACCGTTGTAAATCGAAGCGAGCCGAAGACAGGAAGTCGAGTTTGAACCGAACCAATAAGATTGGCCGGTGAACGCACTCCGGAAACTGTTGCTTCAAAATAGCGCGCGATTTCAAATATGATTAAAGAAACGAGAACGAAGCGCTTAGTGAGAGGCTTGAGTGTTGGCGTTTCTAGGAGCCTCCTGGGCATCGCATCGCCCAGTGCACGTGAGACGGGCGTTTCGCTAACTTGAAATGTGACAATCGGCTGTTTCTCAGCCGAGCGCAGGAGTGCTGGGATCTTTCCGCGAGACCTTGGAAACGCTTGAAAGTTTGTTCGAGGAGAGGAAATAGCGCAGATATTGGAAGGTCTTAATTGACGTACGTCTTCTAAGGTCCGGTACCTTCCTTATGAGGACCAATGCATGGCCTTTGCTGCAATGAGTGCACGACACATCAGAAATTTCTTTCGGGCAGGGCTGGGCCAGGGCTCCGCACGGTGGCTTCAGTCTCGGGGAGGAGGGTTAGCGCTCTGTAGTTTGATCTTCTTGTGACATCACAGGGACGAGGACAGAAGCGGAGAAATAACACGTGCTCTACTATCAACTGACAAACTTTTATTTGGACATGTCATATGTCCCTGTGGTGCCACAATAAGGTGAATCTATACCAACATGTCCAGTTTTTCACCTTCTTGCAGTAATTTGACTTCTAAGGCCCGGGTGAACCGATATCGCACTATAATTTTCAGGCAATCGAAATTATGCACTTCGCAGACTCACGGGAGGTAAAAGTGATCGACAGCGTGCCGCTGTTATAGTAGCCCTTATCGGCGATATTAACGCACTTCAAAAATCAGAGGTGGTCAGTATTTTTTCTTGCCTCTATCTTTTCACTACCTTCACTATACTACCGCACGGCGTGCTCGAGTTCATCACGATACGCCCACATAACCGATATTAACGGCTGGAAGGCTTTCGTTAGATGGGCATTGCCATCGATTCTCGAGTTGCACCCTACTGCATAAAAGTTACAACGGCCAACTCAACCTGTGCCTTTCCACCGTGAGTGAATAGATATTCATACAATTCTGGGGTGAGCTTACGTGCCAAAGCTACAACGACCATGAAGGACACTACTATATAAAAAAAAAACAAGATATGGTCAAGGCTTGGCGCACTGCTGTTTCATCGCATTTGGTATAAAGCCGCAGTTCAGTCTTGAGAACCCCTGCCCCACCGTGGCAGAGAACTTCGAAAAAGCACTTGAGGACATTACATGACAGTCTGCCATCAGAGACCTTATAATCTCTCATATTTCACAAAGGGGCCATGCATTAAAATTCTAGAATTCACTCTTCCAAGCTGGCATTCTAGACACACTAGAACGAGTCTACCTCTCTAACGCAAATGAAAACCCCAACAGCATAGCTGGTATGGCATAATATCGTATATGGGACATCAGTTACTAGGGATGCCGCAGTGAATGTCTCTTATGATTTCTACCACTGGAGATTCCTTAACGTGCTGCAAAATGCCACGGGGCACGGTCGCCTTGCGTTTTGCTGGTTACAAAACGGGCATGGTTTGTGGGGTTTCACGTTCCAAAGCGACTAAGGCTACGAGAGACGCTGTAGTGGAGGACTCCGAAAATTTCGACCACCTGGGGTTCTTTAACGTGCACTGACATCACACAACACACGGACACCACTCCGTTTCGCCTCCAACGAAACGCAGCCGCCGAGGCCGGGTTCGAACCCGGGTACTCCGGCAGAACAAAACGCGTATGCATTGCAAGGCTGATTCTGCTAAATACATGCATGGTACCTGTGCAGCAGTATTTTCGGCTCTCTGGTGCATGTTTAGGAACTTAGGGAAGGGAGGAAGGTGGGAAGAAAAGTGGAAAAAGTTGCATAGTGAAGATCGACGGAGTAATTTCAACCACTTGAGAATCTTCAATAACCACCAACATTGCAAAGCGTAAGAATGCCTCATCTGCCAGCAGTTTCGTTTGAACCAGGGTACCCCGGAATAGTAGTTGGTCATTGTCGCCCGTTAACAATTATAATGATTATTAACGATGCGCCCTTAACGGTGCGCACACTCCCAGAGGGCCTTAGAATGAGTGGGGGTAGCTATTCCGGTCGCAAAGGAGATGCCCTCGACTTGCGTGGCAAGCTCAGCCGGAATTCAACTACCTTGTAGTGACAGAAGGGGATGGTCGTTTGGTGCCCAGCTTTCGCCGGTTCAAGGCAGAGTAAGGGTCGGAGTCGAAAGTAACAAACAAAACAAACTTTATAAACAGCAAGAGATGATACAGAGGAATACACACGATCAGTTCAAATGTACAGACGATGCCAAGGTAGGGAAAAAACAGGCAGGAAACAAGGCAGTAGGTGACTATGGCATTGGTTCTAGGAATAGCAGGGGGGAGTTACTAGTTGAGTTTGCAGAGCGCAATAACTTACGAATCATGAATACCTTCTTCAGCAAACGAAGAATCGGAAATGGACATGGAAAAGCCCTAACGGAGAGACTAAAAATGAAATCGACTTCATAATGTGTTCAACATCCGCCATTATGCAAGATGTAGAGGTAATCGGGAAAGTGTAATGCAGTGACCACAGGATGGTGAGGTCCCGAATTAGTCTAAATCTGAAGAAGGAACGCAACAGATTATTTATTTATTTATTTGAAAATACCTTACAGGCCCATTAAGCATTGTGTAAGGGGGGCATAAAATCTATACAGTGCAATATATACATAAAATGTAAGGAAACAGGCAAAAAATACAAAGGTAATTGATATATGAACAAACAAAATAGTACGACGCGAAAATTATTATATCATTAAAAAAAGAAATACGCGACACAGATTAAAGCACAATGGTACACACACAGATTAGGCACAATAAACAGCAAGCGGCACACAGTGCCCCGAATGGCGCTTAAAAAAATGGTAAGGAAAAAAAAAACCGGAAAGAGTATATAGGCAAACACAAGTAAACAAAACCCATCAAGACATTTAACAGCTGCAACAAATTTAATAAAAATGTATATATAAGACAAATAAGGCAAAATGAAGGCTCAGTGATATAATGTGATGAGTTGGCGATGGAACGCTAAGAACGATGTATGGAACGATGGATTAGTAAGAAGGAAACCCACCAACGAATTAGCGGTGAGGGGGATGGCAGAAGAGTTCAGGATCTCGCTACAGAATAGGTTTTCAGCTCTAACTGAGGATGGCGACATTACCTTAGAGGCAAGGAACAATAATTTCAGAGGTGTCATTACTGAGTGCGCGGTAGAAGTAGGCGGTAGGATAGTTAGAGAGGATACCGGCAAGCTGTCTAAGGAGCCGAAAGATTTGATTAAGAAACGCCAGAGTATGAAAGCTTCCAATCCAACAGACCAGTTCGAATTGGCCGAGATATGAAAGCTAATCAATAAGCGCGAGGTGGCCGATATAAGAAAGTATAACGTGGAGAAAATTGAGCATGCTGTAAAGAACGGGGGAAGCCTTAAAGCGGTAAAGAAGAAATTGGGCATAGGCAAAAACCAGATGTATGCGATAAGGGACAAAGCGGGCAACGTCATCACTAATATGGAAAAGATAGTCAATGTAGACGAGGAGTTCTATACAGCTCTCTACAGTAGCAATAGTAGTCAGGACCGTAATGAGATTGGCGGTAGGGAAAAACAATCAGATGTTCCACCAGTGACGAAGGACGAGGTCAAGAAATCACTAGAAACTATGAAAAGGGGGAAATCAGCTGGAGAGGATCAGATAACTACAGATTTGCTGAAGGACGGGGGGGGGGGGGGGGGGGGGGGACATCGTGCTAGAAAAACTGGCCACCCTGTATACGCAGTGCCTGGTGTCATCGACGGTACCTGAACCATGGAAGAATGCAAACATTATCCTCATTCACAAGAAAGGGGACTCTAAGGACCTTAAACTTTACAGACCAATCAGCCTACTGTCTGTTACGTATAAGGTATTTACTAAGGTAATCGCTAATAGAATCAGGACAACTTTAGACTGCAATCAAGCAAAGGATCAAGCAGGGTTTCGGAAACGGTACTCTACTATCGATCATATCCATACCATCAATCAGGTGATAGAAAAATGCTCGGGATATAACCAGCCGTTATACATAGCATTCATTGATTACGAAAAAGCATTTGACTCAGTTGAAACCTCGGCGGTGATGCAGGCATTGCGAAATCAGGGGGTAGACGAGCCGTACGTGAAAGTGCTGGAAGATATATATAGTGGCTGCACCGCAACCATAGTTCTGCATAAAGAAAGTAACAAAATTCCCATAAAGGAAGGTGTTAGGCAAGGAGACACAATCTCCCAAGTACTATTCACAGCTTGTTTAGAGGAAGTATTCAGAGACTTGGAATGGAAGCAGTTAGGGATAAGGTTAGATGGAGAATACCTCAGTAATCTGCGATTTGCTGATGACATTGCCTTGCTAAGCAACTCAGGGAATGAACTGCAAATAATGATTGATGACCTAGACAGGAAAAGTAGAAAGGTAGGCTTGAAAATCAATATGCAGAAGACTAAGGTAATGTTCAACAGCCTCGGGAAGGAACAGCAGTTTACATTAGGTAGCGAAATACTGGAAGTAGTAGGCGAATATGTCTACTTAGGACAGGTAGTAACCGCAGATCCGGACCACGAAAAGGAAATAACAAGAAGAATACGATTGGGATGGAGCGCATTTGGCAAGCACTCGCAGATTATGACTAGCAGCTTACCGGTATCGCTCAAGAGGAAAGTATACAACAGTTGCATCTTGCCTGTACTCACCTATGGGGCTGAAACGTGGAGGCTAACCAAGAGAGTTCTACTTAAGTTGAGGACAGCCCAGAAGGCTATGGAACGAAAAATGGTAGGGGTAACATTAAGAGATAGAAAGCGTGCAGAGTGGGTCAGAGAAATAACTCAAGTTACCGACATTCTAGTAGAAATTAAGAAGAAGAAATGGACATGGGCAGGACATGTACTGCGAAGAGAGGATAACCGATGGTCGCTAAGGGTAACAAACTGGATCCCAAGGGAAGGAAAGCGTAGCAGGGGGCGGCAGAAAGTTAGGTGGGCGGATGAGATTAAGAAGTTCGCAGGGGTCAAGTGGATGCAGCTAGCACAGAACCGGGTTAAGTGGAGAAATATGGGAGAGGCGTTCGCCCTGCAGTGGGTATAATCAGGATGATGATGATGATGATGATGATGACAGACGAGAGGTTCACAGAAAAACAAACGCTAAGCATAAAACTAAAGAGGTATTCAATAGCACAGAGGCTTACAATACAGAACAACACACGAGACAGTCAAATAAAGAAACAAAATTGTTCACCGGGCACTGTTGCAGTCCGACGCCTTGATAGTCACGATGTGGCCGCCATGCAAGACGAGCGCCGCTCCCTCGCAGGTCCGTGGGCTTTCCAGCAGCGGGTGATCCCCGGGAGTCCAGCCGAAGCACTAGCCAACACGCCGAAATCACCGACCGACCGACCGACCGACCGACCGACCGACCGACCGACCGACCGACCGACCGACCGACCGACCGACCGACCGACCGACCGACCGACCGACCGACCGACCGACCGACCGACCGACCGACCGACCGACCGACCCACCGACCGACCGACTGACTGACTGACTGACTGACTGACTGACTGACTGACTGACTGACTGCACAAGCGGCGCGGCCTCCATAAATAGGGCTTATTTTGGAAGTAAGCGCTCGTGTGTCTGTCTCTTGAGTTGAAAGAGGGCGCTCGTGTGTCTGTCTCTTGCTGTTGTCCGCGTCTTTTTTATGCGCTTTCCAGGTTTAACATGTCTAACCAACTCGCCCAAACGCTGCCATTTTAAAGAAGGCGTGCCGCGTCTGTCTGTTAAAGCGCACCAAGACTAGCGCGCACGCACACTTAGCTTCGCTTTACAGCATGAACTGGAGGGCTTGTTGGTCTGACATCTTCAAGTGGTGCATCGCAACGGCTCGAAGCCTACACAAGAGAATGGGACAGACACTTCGCTTGGGGAAGAAGATTTTGCTGGAACATTGTAGAACCTTCGATGCGGTGCCGCGTGGGCCTCGCGCCACACCGGCTTCATAAAAATGTTCGCCGATTTCGTGACAGTCATCGTAACCACTGCGCCACCACAGCGGGCTTTACGTTTGGTTTTGAGGAAAGGAAGGCACGGTATACATTTGGGTAGACACCTACACTGATTATTCAGGTCAAGGTCGTACCACAATTTTAAAGGTCAAGCGACTGGGCAGGTTGTGCAAGCGAGTGGACAGAGCCAGTTCCCCAAAGCAGACAAAAAGCGTGAAATTCCCTTTCGTTCTCTGGGACTTCTAGAGGAAGTAGCCATTGTACACGAATGTCACAGACGCAAGCGACGGGCCTCTTCCACGTGCGCGCAGAGTTGTCCCAGCCTTGCAACACTCGAATGAATTACTCTGCAACAAAACATATTGTAGAGAAACTGAGGGTATTCACAGGAGCACTTGTTAAGTGGAAGACAATAGGGCAGAAGCGCAGGCACCGACGACGCCGCACTTGTGACACGCACCATGGCACAGCAAACGGCAAACCGGACGGTCGACACGCTTCACAATTTGGCGGCAGTGGCAGCACAAACAGAGCTTGCATGAGCACTTCCAGTGTTGTGCTGGCAGCGACGAACCCTCGTCATGGCAGGCAGGGGGAAAAGGATGGCAACCACAGCAGTGAAAAAGATGACGTGATTGGCATTTTTCGCTTCCATCATTGTTCAGTCAATGGGCTCGACCATGGCGGAATTGTTGCCCTCCCAGAGGGGCAGGATGTCGTTGTCATCAGTGATCTCCTCGGAAGCCACGTCTGTCCCAAACTCCTGGCACGAGCGCCGAAAGACGTACCTAGAATCGAGAGAGAAAGAGTAGGAAGGCTTACAGTTTGCTCCCTATACTTGTTCAGTGAAATAAAAGCATGTAGCATTGTAAAACAAAGTTAAAAACAGACTTTACAATCAGCGAATTGCCGCTCAAGCTCGCACATACTGTGCGTGTTTCTTTCGCAAGTGCATGACTTCTCATCTGTCTGTAAGCGTAGAACATGGCATTAGAAATCAACAGGCTTATATTACCGAAATGATTTACAGACTAATACTTTTTAAACAGGCTATGTCTCATAAGCTGAGAAATAGCAAGCATTTATCTTTTACTAATGTCATATTCGAATTCAGTTTTTTTCGTCTACAGGCGACATCTGGAGGCTGGGAATTGCACAATTGTAGAAATATTGTGACACATGTATTTCTTAGCACAAGGACTCATAAAGTTGCACGCAAATAAGCCTATATGTTCAGCCTTCAAAATTCAATGCCAGCTGCACAAATGTGGTCTGTTTAATCTCATTTCAAAGTGCTGTTCTGAGGCAGTCTTTCCCGATTGCCACGCAAACTCAATTTGCGGCAGTTCAAAAAGAATTCAATTCGAAAATCCAAATAATAACTCAGGGGGTGCAAAAACGCACGGGAATCCCCGATGACCCTCGACTAAAAACCCACCGAAGGTCCGCTGGCATGACAGATCTCAGCGACTGCGAGTCAGTGGCGAGTAACGCTGATGGCTGCCTCCCCTAACCGGCAACCAAACCACCTAGAGCTCTGGCAGTAGAACTGTCGCTCCTTCAAGAGGAAACGCAGCTCCCTGCAGATGTTTATTCAAAATCAACCGATACCTCCGGACGTCATCTGTCTCCAAGAAACAGGATGCACATCATACCTCAAAGGATACCTTACATACACCCATGACACGGCACCTAAAATAGCTACACTAGTGGCCCCCACACTAACAGTCATACCGCACGACCTTCCCTTCAGTGAAATTAATCAAGTTCTCATCGAGATCATCTCTCAAAAAAGAAGAAAGCAGAGTGTGTTTGTTCTAAACCTTTACAGTCCTCCAAGCAACACGCACGAAGATTTCAAGCCACTTTTACTGGAATGCACACGCATAGCGGGAACGAACCCCCTTAATATTATGGGGGACCTAAACGCTGTACATACGACATGGGGCTACCACAAGGACACCCCGAAGGGAACCAAGTTGTTGGAAGCGGCTGAGCAGCTGGACCTCTGTCTTATGACGGAAACCATGTCCCCCACTAGAATAGGAAACAGTGTAAGCAGAGACACCTGCCCAGACCTAGCTTTCACCAAAAACATAAGACATTGCACCTGGACCAATCTAGAAGAAACACTTCGCAGCGATCACAAAATCCTTAGCTTATCCCTAATGCTAACCCGTATGAAAAGGAACATTGGCTCTACTAAATTAACAGACTGGGATAAGTTCAGACAAATTAGACGGCCACACGACGGCATCACAACAATTGAAGATTGGGTTCAAAGTCTGAAGGATGCTCATGCAAAAACGACCAAGACTATCAACACAACGACAAAAACCCCAGAAATAGACAGACATCTCCTACATTTATGGGAAGCCCGAAAAAGTCTATTAAAACGGTGGAAATTGCAAAAATTAAATAGAAAACTTAAAATGAAGATAGCACAGGTTACGGCTGAAGCACAAGAGTATGCTATAAAGCTCGCCAAGCAAAACTGGGCAGATTTCTGCAATTCACTGAAAGGTACCCTAAGCACGGCTAAAGCATGGTCAATATTAAGAAGCATGATAGACACATCAAAAACCAAAACGGCCACAAGAAGAACCCTCCACACCATAGCCCATAAATACCCGGGCACAGATGCAGAGTTGATCACCGCCATGCACAAGAAATACATAAAAGACCCTACTCCGGGTTGCCAAACTTCATATGCGGGTCAACCAAACCCCTCCCTTGACTCCCCCATAACACTGGCGGAGGTCTACTCAGCCGCCCGTACATTTACAAGAAACACTGCCCCTGGAGGAGACAAAGCCACCTACGCTATGATTAGGAACTTAAGCACCGAACATCTGCAAGACCTAACGAAGTACATCAACGAAGAACTGTGGGAGAAGGGACAGGTCCCATCAGCTTGGAGACACGCGGATATCATCACCATACCAAAGGCTGGAAAGCCACCGGCTGTGGAGAGTCTCCGTCCTATCTCCCTCACTTCTTGCCTGGGAAAACTCTATGAAAAAGTAGTCCACCTAAGGCTCCAAAATTACATCGACGAAAACAACATCTTTCCTTCCTGCATGCTGGGCTTCCGCAAGGGACTCTGCACGCAAGATGCTTTCCTCCGGATTAGGGAAGAGGTAATCAACACCATACCCCGAAAAGGCGAAAATTTCATTCTGGCACTAGATCTCAAAGGAGCATTCGACAACATTGGCCACCAAACCATATTGCAAGAATTAAACAATATCAACTGCGGAGAGAAAATTTTCAAATACGTGAAGGCTTTCCTTTCAGATCGCACAGCCACCATAGGAATTGGAGAGATCCGATCACCAAAAGTACCCATGCCGAACAAAGGTACACCGCAGGGTTCAATAATCTCTCCAATGCTATTTAATATAGCAAAGATAAATTTAGCAAAAAAACTGTTGACCCGCACTGATATTGGCTTCACTTTATACGCGGACGACATCACCATCTGGGCTACTCAGGGATCCTTGGCGCAAAAAGAAGAAGCTCTGCAAGCCGCTATAGACCTAGTCGAGAAATTTGCCGGGGAGAGTGGTCTTCAATGCTCCCCAGAAAAATCCGAACTTATCAGGCTACACAGAAGAAGTTACAAGTCCCCAGGAGAAATTCAGCTCTCTCTAGGAGATCAGATAATTCAAGAGAAGGACAAGATCAGAGTTTTGGGGCTGTGGTTGCAAAGCAATTTGAGAGTGGATTATACAATCAAAACACTCAAAACCACAGTCAACCAAATTTCCAGAATGATTAGAAGGGTGACCTGCCACCGGAAAGGGATGAGGGAGGAGGACACCCTACGCCTTGTACAGGCCCTAGTCGTTAGCAGAATTACCTACGGGCTCCCATATCACGAAATTAGATTCACTGATAAAAGGGCCATTGACACTATCATAAAAGGAGCCTATAAAACGGCCCTAAACCTCCCGCCAACAACATCAACGGAACGTCTTTGGGCACTCGGAGTGCACAACAACTTCGAGGAGCTCAAGGGGGCGGCTCTAGAGAGTCAGAAACAACGCCTAACAACAACGCAGGCGGGTAGGGAAATCCTGTCAAAACTAGGGCTATGGCAGGCACTAAGAATTTCTCAGATCAAATCACAAATTCCGACATCCACAAGAAACAACATCTATGTGAACCCGATACCCAGGCACATGCACCATGAGTTACAGAAGGGTCGAAGGAAAGCCAGAGTCAAATCATTGGAAAAACAATTGTCTAAAGACGCGGAAGTTGTCTACGTGGACATAGGGGCTTACGGCGAACGTGGCAAGTTCACAATAGCTGCAGTTGACCACAAGAAGAGGCCAATTATTCAGGCTTCGATCTATGCCAAGGATCCTGCGGAAGCGGAATCACTGGCAATAGCCATCACCATAAAAACACAAGACAACCAAAATAAGTCATCACACGTAGTGACGGACTCCCAACCAGCCTGCAGGGACTATCTGGCCGGAAAACCTCACAAAAGAGCGTGTGCAATATTACGTTCCATCTCCCAGACGCACACAATTACATGGACACCTGGACACGAAGGCCTACAAGGAAATGAGGTAGCGAATGATCTAGCCCGAGCTCTTACAAACCGGGCGGATCCCTATCCCTACCTCACCCCTCTCCTAGGACCCTACGGCGACAGGCTGGAACACCTACGGTTAGAAAGAAGAATTTTCTCACCACCACACAAACACCTTCCTTCCTCGGACGCTATAGACTGGAGAAAAATACAAACAAACACATTCCCTAATCTTCAAATTTTAAATAAGATAAGCCCAACAAAATACACGAGTTACTGTCCTTGGTGCGGTGCAAGCCCCACACTCTTTCACATCTCTTGGGAATGCCAGGACAAACCTGACCCAACGTTAATAGTGCCATGCCCGACACACGAGCAGTGGGAGGCGGCCCTGAGCAGCGACAACCTGGACCAGCAAGCCTGGATTATCCAGCTAGTCCGCAAGTCAGCTGCTGCCAGCGGAGCCCTGGACTAGGGGCACCGACCACCCAGCTCCTGCGAATATTTACTGATTATATGCTTATTAAAAGTTTTCTCTCTCTCTCTCCCGATAAAGGGGGACTGTCTACATCACCTCAGTAAAAAAAAATAAAACTAGTGGGAGTTTAGCTCCACTTAAACCGATAAGATGTTCGAAAGGAGTGTTTGGAGTGGTCCGGCACTGTCGCTACCACGATGCATCCTGAATGATGCCGCGGAGGCCGCCCCTACACTGTGTGTGCAATAAAAGCATTAATCAAAATGAATGGGGAAAAAAACTAGTCATTGTAACACTTGTTTTTGTCTAAAAAGCATACGACCGCTACCAAATATTTCATCAAATAAATGGAATGCAATGCTTCTTCTGTGGTTCTTCCTTTGTTTTCTCAGGTGGTGGTGAAAACCTTTATTGTCCTAAAGAGGCGACACCGGAGCTCCGGCACCGCTCGCAGGCGTTCAGGGAGCCCGATGTCACCCCAAGAGGCAGGGGCTAGTAGACAAAGCGCTCGCCGCTTTGGTTGCCAGTCGGACAATGTTGGCCTGTGTCGCCGGGTCTTCGCTATAAAGCACGGTCTCCCATGCTTCTGCATCCTTGAATAAATTGTAGCCCGGGGAGTGGCTTCACTCCCAGAGGATATGTTTTAAAGTTCCTATATCACTACAGAATCTGCGGAATTGGTCCTCCGGATTACCATTTTGCGTGAGGTATCTCCATCTGGGAGACATGTGGTTCTTGGCTTGTAGGCGGCGCCAGGTGACTGCAACTGTGGATGTGAGGGACCTATCTGGGGGTGGATATTTCCGCCGTCCTAACTTGTAGTGCTCAATGACTTCGTTGTAGGTCGCGAGCGTCTCGACTTTAAAGTTAGGTTGAGGCCGGCTTCCCCCCCCCCCCCCCCGGATAATGAGCGCTCGGGCAAGGGTGTTGGCCGCTTCGTTTCCTGGTATGTTGGTGTGAGCGGGGGCCCAGATTAGGGTGATCCCTCTGTCTATGATGTTTTTCGATAATATGTTCAGCGCGTAGTGTGATATTTTGCCTTTGCAGAAATTCCTTATAGCTGATTTGCTGTCACTGATGATCACCTTCGCGTTCGTACTAACGCACGCTAGGGCGATCGCCGCTTCCTCCGCTGCCGTGGCGTCTACTCCGCTTGTATATATTTTGCCTTGCTCTATTCCGGACCCGTCGACTACCACCGAGACAGAGTTCCCGTCATCGTCAAAAGCGGCTTCTGTGTAGGCAACCGTCTCGGGTGGCATTCTGCTTAGTTTTGTTACCAAGTGTTTGGCTCTGTGCTGGCGTCTTTTCTGATCGTGTTGTGGTGCATGTTCTTGGGTATCGGTGAGATCGTGAGGGCTTTCCTAATTTTGGACTCAATGTGGAACGTCTGGTGTTTAGTGCCTCTGTTCCCTTGTAGTCCTACCCAGCTTAGAATTTGTTGCCCTGTCTCAGTTAGACTTAGGCGTTCGAGTTGCGCCGTTCTCGTTGCTTCCGCTAACTCTTCCCATGTGTTATGCACCCCCATTCCCTCTAATGCCGGGGTTGAGGTCGAGATTGGGAGTCCCAGTGCTCGTTTCGTGCATTTCCTTATTATGGCGTCTAACTTTTTTTTGTCTGTTTATTTGATGTTAAGGAATGGGGTTGAGTAGCAGATCAGACTCAAGATAAAGGCCTGTACCAGCCTCAACTTCTTCTTCTCCTTTAGCCTTCTACCTCTGGCCGAGATTCTTCTAATGATGCCTACCACTTGGTTTGCATGCGTGTCTAGCTTAGCTATAGTCGTGGGATTGTTTCCTGTTTTGCTTATGAGCATGCCCAGAATTCGGATCTCATCTACTTGCACAATTTCTTTCCCGTTCAATTCTATCGAGATTCTGGGAGGAGATGCGTTGGCTGTCCTCAGAGTCACTCGATAAGAACTTCCTTCTGGCTCCACAAAGCTTTTACTGTGCTATTCTCTCTCCGTGGGCCAGAACATTTACAATAAACGACACAAATGTCGCCCGTTTGAACCCTTGCTGCCAACTAGCTTCTAGCTCGACTAGCAGAGTGATGGCACAAGGGAAGCGATTACGTTATACTTCTGATATGAAATCATGTTTTTTTTTTCCATTTGACAATAATCCTTCCCCCACAAGCTAAGCTTTAAAAAATTAAAACTTCAGCTTCGCCTTTCAGGGTATGAACCGACAACATTAATGATTTCCACCAACTGCCAGCTCCTCTTGCATATTCTCGTTTGCACACATGTAGTTTGCTGCACACTTGTCGTAAGAACCCACGTACGGTAAAATCTCAGATGATAGTCTGGTTGCTACGACTTCATGAAATTCCCCGGCCGGAGTGCATTGTGTGCAATGCGCAAATTTCGTTCATTCCGAACAACGCGCCACTACACGATACAAACACGCAAACTGCGACCCCAACCTTGAGCAATACGCACTTCCCGCACATCATTGACTCCGCGAGCACCAGCCGCGCTATAGGTATGCTTCACGAGCAGTTTGCGGCGACGCGTGGTGTGCACCAGGCCGACGTTGCGATTCTCTCTCGGGCTCACGGCGCGAAAATTTTTACCGGCGTGCGGCCCACAAACCGCAGACGTCGAAACTACAGCAGTTGGCGGTGGCGTACGCGGCGTGCACTCACGGACCGCACATCACTGGCTCCACAATCGCAATCTATGGGCAATTTGCAGCACCGTACGGCCCGCATGTCGCCATCTCCTGCCATGCAGTATGCGCCGCGAGAAGTACCTGGAGAAGGACGGATCGCTCATCGCCAGCATCGCGATTGTTTCCACGGCGCAAAAAATTTGCAGCGGCGCACGCGGCATGCCCACAGATCATAGACTTCGCGATCGTTAGTGATGCTGTACGCATCGTCAGCATTCATGATCGCCTGTCGCCCTGTGTGCGCCGCGAGTGGCGAGCTGTGACCGCCCAACAATAACAAACTTCGGTGGTAAACAGGCATGCGTGAGAGCCTTACCTTTGCTTGTGCATGCTTATTTTCTTTCGTTTTGATGATACGAATTTTCTCGCGACCCCAAGCGGTTCGTATCACCGAGGTTCTACTGTATAACATAAACCCACATAAATATAAGATGTAATTTCGGGATATCAAAACTGATTTGCATTACATTTCGCTGCTACGTGGTCGCCCCCCTTTTCGTGCCGACCCGCTTAGTCGGAGAATTTCCTGGACTGTAAGAAGAGCAGCTCACATTGACCCTAGCAATCACAAAAGCCACATGGTCCTCCGGTTGTTCTAAATCCAGCAGGCCGCTTCCAGCTCGGATGCAGGATGGCAGCGCACAAGCTGCGGCCTTCGTGCGCCATGCTCGCGCCTGCTTGCTTACCACCGCACGGATGCATGACATGTGCGCCCAGGAAATGTTTTCAGATTCAGGGTGATCGTCACCATCTGGAACACGTATCACCTGCCGAGAGTCCCTTGCTGGAGACACCTTTCAGCAGAAACTCTATCTACCTATAGACGCGTTCGGTATCCCGCATTTCTCGAAAGCGTGACCAAGGAGCTCCTTGGGAATACTAATGAAGCGTCTGAGATTCGGCCGTAAGGCATGGCCAGCACAGCTAGAAAAGCACGTGAGAGATCCGTGCAATGTGCCACGGGATCCTTTCTCCATCCATACATTGTGCAAGGTGCAATCGACCCCCTTCCGGTCGAGCGCGCATCACGGGCACTCTGGTCGCAAGGTTTGTGAGGTCAGCGTGGTGAAACAGAAACCGCCGAAACAGTCAGCTGACACCCCCGCTAAATAAAGTCTCCTCTCACTGGAAGCCTGGTGCTCATGGCGCTTATTATTAACGAGTCCGGAATTGCGAATTTAAGCTGAATTTTGTTCAGGTCCGCTTACAATACGAGGCAGTAATATTACACGATAAAATTGGGAAAAATATACAGTTGAATCCTGCTACAACAAAATCGGTGGGGCGTAAGAAACATTTCGTTGTGGAACCTTTACAGACAACTTAAGTAAAAAAAAGAGAAAACGCTTTGTCTGCCTGCATTGCATTGCCAGCAGCAGCGTCACGCGACTATCACACTCTGTTAAGAGAGCCATCGCAACGTGGTCATCGTGAGAGCCCAGGAACTTCATAATAACATTGAAGGCATCCATCACCTGCGACGAGGTTGCCAAGGCTGGTGAATCCTGGCCGGAGTCATCTTCAGCATCGGACGGCGGCTCTTCCGGCTCGCCAACACTTTTAATGATGTCCTCAGCACTTAGCTCTTCGTCGACAAGCACATCAGCTTCAGCGTTGAAGACATCGTCCAGTTTGATATCGCCAGGAACGTTTCCTGCACCCTGGAGGGATTTCCAGGCCGTACTACAACCTGGAATTGACGATCATGGGGCGTCATCTTCAGCGGCTGTAGCTGTGCTGGTCACCTCCTGGTCAACAAACCCAGCGTGCTGGAAGCAGTTGTAGATCAAGGTGGACCGGGTCACGTTCCACGCAGCAGCCGTCATCTGAAGAGTCATGAATAGGTCCACTTTTGTCTCCCTGCCAGTTTCGAGGTTCAAGAGAATCCGCTGAATCAGCCTCTCCCTATAAGCGCACTTCACGCTTCGGATGACGCCTTGATTCAGCGGCTGAATGATCGAAGTGCAGCCCGGTGGGAAAAATCGCACTTCGATGCTTGACAGTTTGACGTCGTCAATTCGGTGGCCAGAACAATTGTCCAAGAGCGAACAAACCGTTCGGTTCTGCCTGCTCATGTCGCGGTCAAATGCGGTAAGCCAGTCTGCAAATATGGCACGGGTCATTCACGACCACCCGTTAGCGACGTACTTGACGAGAAGGTTTCTGTTTTCCTTGAAGCAGCGCGGTTTGGCACTTTGGCCAATAACTAACGCGGGACGCTTGTCCGATCCGTCCATGTTTGTGCATAGCAGCACAGTCACCCTTTTCTTGCTGTGCTTGCCACCCTGGCAACGCTGCCCTTTAAAATTTAGCGTCCTCGCTGGCAGCACCTCATAAAAGAGGCCCGTCTCGTCTGCGTTGTAAGCATCGGATGGCATGTAACCGCTCATATCAGCCACGTTGTCTACCACCCATTCCGATGGGCCGCCAGTGTCCACGGAACTTGATTCACCTCACAAATCTTTTCCCACGATGTTGTGCCTCGCTTTGAAGCGATTCAGCCAACCTGTGCTGGCCTTAGTCATTCAGGCCTAGCACACAGGCATAAATAAAGGTCTTCTGCTGAACAATGCTTCCACTAAGTGGGACTTCTTGGCTTGTGTTTCGACGAACCAGGCGCAGTAAGCCTTATCAAGCTCCTCGCATGTTGGCTGCGTCGCCCTCTTGTGTTGAGCTTAAATGCCCGACGCAAGTGTCTTGCCGATGCTTTCTTTGCTCTTCAGTATCGGAGACCACAAATTCGGCGCGATGCCAAAATCTGCGGCAATATTCGCCTTCTTCCCGCTTTCTGCTTTAGCAATAATATGCGCCTTTTCTTGTAGCAAAAAAACGTCCGCTTCTTCGTTGGCGGACATCACTGACATCCTACGAAGTTAGTAGCGACTAGCAAAGACGAGACAAGACCACCCTGAACGATGCACTCACGAACGACAAGGACCCGCCTCGCATGTTTTTTTCTTTTTCTCACAGGGCACGAAGCTCCGCCCACCAGTCCTCAGTCTGCCTGAAACGTGCTCGGTTCCTAGCTGACGACGCTGCAGAAGACGGTAGCAGATGACGTCATATTTACGCGCTGGTGCATTTTACGCGCGCTTTCGAGCAGCCCCACTTTGCTTGGAGGCAACGAACGCTTGCCAGCCAACACCGCTCGCACGTGATCATGACGTGCTTTCCTGCTTGGCAGGAAACCACGAGCACGGTCACCGCGAGCTGCATCAATCGAAGAAGACCAGCAAAGGCAAGGGCCGACTCGTTTTTTTACACCGAGAACGAAGTTGGCCAATGAGCGGATCGTGACGTCACTTCAAAAATCACGTGGCATCTGAAGAAAAAAAAGAAAAGCGAACGAGCAGTGCGCGCAAGGAGGATGTGCGGTATAGGTGCGGCCCCCCTCCTCCAGCGGTCTGCGATTCACGCAAGGAGGTTGTGCGGTATGGGTGCGTCCCCCCTCTCCAACGGTCTGCAATGCAAAAAAATGAACGGCGGGAACGAGAAAGTCGCTCTCCAGCACCCACCTTCTGAAGAAAGACAAGCCGGAGGGGCCACTCACTAGAACAAATTCGCGAACAAAATTCGTAGAAGCGAACATGTGCTCGCAAAGCACTTTGTTTTTGAGGAAATTTTAATACATTAAGTCCTATGGGTGTTTTACGGGGATTGCAAAATATACTTCGTTGTGGCGAAAATTTCGTTGAAGCGGTGTTCATTGTAACGGGATTCAACTCTCGTAATAAATGCAGGCTTTTATGGCAATCGCTAATCCCTTATTTCGTACCTCTACAGTCCCACATATTATAAACTTACAGTCATAACGTTGGTTTAGGGGGTTTAACAACGCAAAGTGACTCGGGCATTGAGAGTGGAGGGGTCCAGGTGCCTAGCTTTTCGGCTCTATTGAAAAGCAGCTGGGATTCAATTCCCCATCCTTCGGCACAGTAGTCAAGTGCCCTAACCACTGCACCACCCCGGCAGGGTACATACAGCCGCTAGCTACTAATCTATATAAAAGGTCACCCAGCACAGTATAAGACAATATGGACGTGATGCGGGGCCTAGAGGTTACGAATAAGGTCAGGCATTCCACAAAGCAATTCTCAGTCACTATGCAAAACTGAAGCTCTTGTAGGCACTGCGGATGTGTGTACGGGTTTCTTGTTTACCGAATCAGACACGAAATTGTCACCCGTCGTCTGTGGCTAAGGGACGTTCAATCCCCATTTTACCCTCCCGTCTCAATGGGCAAAGCTGAGTTTCTCGCACAACCTGCCGACCAATAAGTACTTGGCCATGCCACCTGTCAGAGCCATGTTCATGATTTTTCGTTCACAATACCAATGCTGACGTCAATAATGGACATTCTGGAGAATGGTGCCCTTAATTATTTAATTGGCTGAACAAGGCAACGGCCTAAACAAGTGTCACGTGCAGGTGGCCGCTTCATGGTCATGCTGCCTACGCCGTCACTCCAAAGTGGCCCTTCTAACATGAACCACACATGAGCAGACAGTTACGAAAGTTGAAAGTCCATCCTCTAGCATTGTTACAGGTGCTGCTTTCGCTGCTCCAAGGCTCTTCATCAACCGCCACTTTTCAGTCCTGGTACACTGCCAATCAGCTTCTGGCTCAGCACAACAGCATCTCGTTTATGCCAACATCTGGCCTCACACGCGTGAGTGCAGTTGCAGCATGGCGTCTGCTGCGTACTCCACGCCTCAAAAACATTTTGTGCTTCCCCGGCTGACTACGAGGTACCAAATAGTAAAAAAAGGTGCCTCATTCACTCATTCAGCATTGTATCATTTATGACATGTCCCCCTTGCCCCCTTGCAATGAGGAGTGAGCGTACCTATAGTTTCCCTTCTTGCTGATGAGGCACTTGAACTGGCGCAGTGTTTTGTTGCGTCCGGCGAGCGTAGTCCGGTAGGGGACCGTCTCACCCGAGTAGCAGTAGCCAATCACGGTCATCTCGGTGGAAGGCGACGGCGGGGTCTGCTGTTGCTGGGGCAGAGGAGGGGCTCAACCACCTGGTCCTGGGTGGGGTGGCCCATCACCAGCCACCTGGCCAGGGGGAGGGCCACGCGATGTCGCCTTGGGCCACTTCCTGTACAGGGAAGAGAGTTTTCACACAACTGATGAAGAAGGTTCCTGAAAGAGGGTCCAGAAAGTGGCAATCAAATGATTGCATATGTGCACATATGTTAGAGATCCAATAGTTGTTTTTTTTTTTTGGTGCTGCTGGCAGAGTCCAACCATTACACAGAACTACAATTTCTCCATTAAATTTCTATGGCTACACCTTCACCCTGCTTTTCGTTTAAGGGGAGACGCGGGGATCGAATCGCAAATACTTCGCGAAAACTCAAATTTTAGAAAAGATCAGATTCGAAATCTTCAATGCCCCTTCAATCAGATTGCGAAAAAATTACGCTGTTAATAGCCTCAAAGTGAGCCAAAAATTGTTTTCCTGACCGCTGGTAGCAAAATACGTTAAAAATGCGAAGGCGTCTGCTCTCGCCTCATTTGCCCACGCTTTCGTCAACTGCGTGGTAGTTTGTGAATAAGCGGCTGCTGTTCTGCATTTCTCGTCAACCCCACTGTTGCGTGAGGCTTCGTCTATGTGCCAGCGATGCAGCAGCGGGCGGTGAGGAAGTATAGGACTAAGTATGCATGCGGAAAGTGTAAACGCAAGCCTCCTTTCCCGAAAAACAAGTGATCGGCAGCAAATTATTTGGATGAACCGAATATGAAAAGTAGCAACGCAGAAGCGCAGTCTGTCCAAAAGACAAAGAAACGGAAGTGGCGGAGAAAGCGACAAGCATAGCACTTTGTTTCGACACGCCACAGCTCCAGCTAACGGAAGTCTCTACGTGTGCCGACAAGCTGCCAACTGATGCAATCGCGCAGCCACGCAGATATGCTGGTGCACTCGGTGAAGATCGTGGAGATGTGCCGTGGAAGACCGACCTGCACGCTAGGAAGTGAACCCGAAGACCTGGCTTTGCCAACTAACATCGACGTCGTGGGGTAGCACCAACACGGGGAAAGATTCGTTTTTGCGACGGCGAGTGATGCTGATGCGGTGCGAGCTGGAGTAAGATGGCGAACATTTGCGTAACTGTAATATAGCACCATTCTGCGGCACCTGCACCCATAATAGATTCGCAGCAGTGAATCCGAGGCCCCGGCTCCATCAACTAGCCGCGATGCAGTTCTGAGAAGGGGAGGTTACCTTTTCGCGATAGTGAGTGCTGTGCTGCCAGGTCTACGACAAATGTTTGCGTAACTAGATTTGCATTACCTACCTCATTCTGCGCACTCAGAAACAGCCAAGAAGGAAGCGTGCAGTCTCTGTGATACATAATTTAACCCCGAGGCGTTTTGATGGACATAAAGTGGCTGTGCAACTTTAGTGTCAGTTACCTCAAAAGTGCCTTTTCACCAGACTGTTCTGCTTGCAGAAAACGTAGCATGGCAGTAGCTTGATGGATTTTCATGTGGTTTGGTGCATTATAGTCCATGGTAAATTCTTTATGCAGTGACATTTCCATATTTTTAAAATATAGTTTCAATGTTGTTTTTTAGCTATTTTGATATGGTTAAAATGAGTGCTTTATGTAAGCATGGATATTGTATTCCCTCTGAAAAGTCTGTGATAAAAGGATTTGGAGAATGCCACCGCATGAACTGTTCTTATGGCTGAGGTTTAAAAGCAACTGCAGGCTCCTACCTTGTTTTGACGTCTTGCCAGGCTTTCTGCAAATTTGTTATAACAGTGACGCAAATAAACATTTCTGATGTCAAAACTACTTCAGCTATATCAGTGAAACTTTGTATTTATTCATTTTGTACACTTTCCAATAAGTGTGCCAAGTTTCATTGCTATACTCCAAAAACTAAAAGCATTCCCCTCCCATCCCCACCTCTCCCACTTGAATGCGAGGCTACACCTGAGAACCAACTTTTTTATTTCTTGAGGTATTTGAATGAAATTTTTCAGGGTAAGCTCATAGTACAAACAGTTCAAGAACTACCAAGTTTCATGGAGCCGGGCTCACTGGTTCTAAAGTTAGAGGAGTATATCAAGATTGTTTACATAGGTTCCTTAGGACAGGCATGAAGAATTTGCAAAATGTGCTAGCACTGTGAAATTTATTATGGCCATTCCTGGGTAGTTATCGCTGGGCAAGATAATTCCCTTTTTTTAAGTTTCCTCACTGAAAAACGTTAGCACAGCAGCAGAATCAGTATTGTTAATCAGACTTGCATTAGCCAAATTTTAATTGTCATTATTCCAGACACAATGTGTTTAAAGAAAATTATCTTGTCCTCAGAAATTTATTCAGGTATGGAAATAAAAACCTTATGAAAATCTGATAAGCGGTTCCCGAAATACGGCTGTCCTAAGCAGTCCCACTAGGCGAAAAATTGATGATTCTGAGAAAGCTGCCCTAGAAGATTGAGAGAACGCTACCTTAATATTTTTTTTCAGGATATCTCAATGAAATTTTTAGGGTAGGCTTATAGCATTGACAATTGAATAACTACGAAGTTTCTTAAAGTCATGCATGTAGGTTCTCAAGTTACAGGAGTATATTATATGGGCCACATAGGTCCAGGCCTTTAGAATTTGCGGAATGTGTTGACATTCTGAAATTCATTGTTGTAATTTCTGGCTAAGTATCACAGGGCAAGACAAGGCCCTTTTTTAGGTTTTAAAGATGCTAGGACGCTGCAGGCATCGGTGCAGTCGGCCACGACGAGCTTCACAATGTGGATAGCCTTCGCTTCCATATGCACTGAAAGAGTGTCGCATCTTGAGGCCTCGCGAGCGGCCACGGAACGTTCGACACGTTGCACGAAACGGTTCAGAGGACACGACAGGAGATCTTAAAACGGAGATAACAAAAGATGGCAGAAAGCGAACAAAAGGCACGAAGTGCAAAGACAGTCAACGACAGCAAAGAGCCGGAGCAGACAATGCGTGGGGGCAGCCGGTGGAGACCATCGTGTCAGCGGGCGCAGCAGCCAATAGCAGTCGCCTCATCCCCTGCGTTTTCTCAGAGCGTTTGCTTCGCCTAATCACAGCCTTGAATTCGAGCGCGGGAAACTTAAAGGCTGCTGCGAGGCTCCCAAACGGAAGCAAGACATGCCTCGACTGCGTCGTCGTCGCCAAGGGCGGCAAAACACAGCGCAAGAATTCACAAACAAAACAAGACCAAGATGGCGGCGCTCAATTCGGTGAGAGAGGAAAGGCATGCGCGCGAAGCTTGGAAATTTTTGGCGCTTACTCTATATTCGGTGTCCCATCTAACTTGGATCGAGGTTTTAAAAGATACCGTTCGCCTTAGCACAGTGAAACAAATTCACAGATCTTCAGAGTCGCCTATGCTAACCTCCAGTATTTTTTTCGTTGACTACAGTTGATTAATTAGTGAAAAATAACTAGCTGTTTCTTTGGCCTGAGAGAAAAAGTGTAAATGCAAAAGTTGTAGCTATTGAAAAACGGATGGCTACGTTGTTTGGGTAGCTACCATATTTAATCGCATAAGAGTGGGCTGTTAATGCAGTAACAGATATTTCTCATGACGATTCGATACAGCCTCGATGCATTTCTTCCTTGCATCGATGCATTGTGCAATGGATGTGTGTCGCAAAGTGGACACAAGGATCGGCTGGTCCATTGTATTACTTCACTGGCAAATGTCAAGCGACCCAAGGCTGTTACCATCTGGCAACTGTGATGGCTTGGGCCAATGGTTTAAAGCAGCGCTGCCCCCATTCAACCAGCGACGATGTCAGTATCACGCGTTCGCACTTCAAGGCAGAGTTCAGTACACGAGATGGTACACCCATGTACGTACTAAGCCTCGCAAGCAGTTATCATCCATTGGCCCCCAGTGGAATGAACTAAGTACCCATAATTAGATGCGGACAGGAAAACAGACTTTTGTTTCTGTCCTTTTCCCCTCCCCTAATTATTGGCTGCCGAATTGGGGGTGCTGCGACAAGTATATATGGTGTACCTAAAGTTCCACAATAGGTGCAAGCAGCAGAGCGAAGTTCTTGCCCAGTTATTCTTGGCTCAACCCACCCGACCGAGTTCTGCTTATATCGTGTTTCGTGCAGGACTGCGACAGATTGCAACATTTTGCCAGAGCTTTTCAGGTATTGCTTGCCGCCTTGTGGCGTCGCCCACACCACGTTCGCAAACCTCAATAGTACTGACCCAGATTGCCGGCGGTGTGCTCCGCCCCCACGCGCTCTCTAGGTGGAACACCTCTCTTAGAACTATGTTTTTTTTTTCTTGATAGTATTTATGGGAAACATTCCCAGCTTAGGCATTGAAATGTGCCGATTTAAAATATGATTTTACTTTTTCTGTGAAACAATCCATTCTCGAAATATTACGTAATCACCGTGTGAATAATGCAGACCAGAGCTCCTCAATAAACCAGTTGCGAAACTTGCAATGGGCCCATGTATCAAACGACGATTTTGATTGGTCAAAATTCGGGCGTTTACGTATAGTGGCGGCACCTGTGGGCATTAACTGGAACTGCGTCTAAATTCCAAACTTTGTGATTATTGATAAATGCACGACTATTACGTAAAATAAACTTAGATGGAGACTTGCAGCGGTAAAAATTATTAAGATAACGGCCATATATTTAATTAAGATGAAAAAGAGGAGAGAAAATTTGATTTCCAAAAGGCAATGCCGGCAATAGCAAAAAGCTTGTACTGAGCGCCTCCAGATGGCGCAGCAATACATAAACATTCAAACAATCCGTACAAAATCCGGTCATTTTTTGAAGCGAAGTTTCGCAACTCGTATGATCCAAAAGCTGTGCTACGGACAACGTAATTATGCAACAACAAAAGCCACACCAATGTTTAGCAATCAGAAATGATCTAGAATCCCCATGGAATGCAATAAGAAATAGGTGAACGTTTTACCTTCATGACCTCGTGGATCTAAATATAATAGATTTGAAAAGATGATTTTTTTACGATTCTTCAGCCCGAAATTGACATGTCCCTATTTAATTTGCGTTCCGCGGTTAACGCATCTTTACGCACACACACCGATGTGTGCTTCTGTACGCGCTGTACTGAACACTTTTTTGCTCAAGGCACAATTTTTCAGCACCAAATTTCGCTACAATGAAAGTTTGATAAATATTGTTTGTTATACCGAGGCTAAAAATACATGGTGTCAGTGGCATCTGTCAGTCGCTGCTATCTCTTCACCGCGCAACGTTCCTATATGAGCCCACGCGCTGCCTCCCGCTACCTCCTGATAACTTAATTGCTCTCTTCGTTTCTCCGACCAAAAAGCTTCCTTCATGACAGCCAAGAACTTTAGTGGAGTGTTTTTCGAAGAATTATGTATGAAAAATAAAAAATGTCTGCAATTATACACACATTTCTTGCTCGAAATATTTGCCTCAATCTATCGAAATAGGTGAAACAGATGGTGAACTGCGCTCAAATTTTGGATTAGAAAGAAAAGTTATCGTCGACAAATTTTTTGTTGTGTTTTCTAGGCTCCTGGCTGCTTGTGCTACGATTGTCTTTTGTTCTTATCTATTTTTTTTATTTCTGGTTTTAGGTGTCGGGCTACTGTTGCTTCTCATGCATGACTCTGCTGTTGCTACAATTGTTTGGCACTGCTTTTGCTAACAGATGGCCCTGTTTTCGTTTCTAATTTCTTTTATCAGAATCTGTTAGTTTATCGGCAGGGGTTAAAGATTTCTTGTCTGTTATCCTGATCTTGCCGCTTGTTTTCCACGTGTTGTGTTTGGAGCGGTAAATGCGATGAGTCTCATGCCGGAACTAAATGCATAAATATGCTACGTTTCCGTTTAATCAATAGTTAGTAGTGTGCGCATGTGGTGTCCCTTTCTTGTTAGTGCCTTTGTTGCGCCGCCGTAAATTTCAGCATACGTCCGGTCATTACAAAAGCTATGTAAACATGCTCGCTGGTGGTCGCAATCCGCGAATCGGCGCATTCCTGCAGAAGTTTAGGGCTCGCACTAAATAATATGAAGCAGTCACCAGTCATTTGCTGGACAGGCGCTACAGAAACGCAAAGTTCGGCTCGGGAGTCAGTCGCAGTAGCGCACGCGGCTGCGGAGGAGGCGAGATGGAGACAGCAGCAGATAAGAGGCTCTTTTTCGGTGTGAGCAGTGAAGCGCAATCGAATCGTTTTGGGTTTTGCGATTATATGACTGAAGCGACGGCAGCGGTGCATGATTTCGTGCGCTCCAGACTGAACGTAGTTTTGCGAACGTAGTTTGCTGAGCCGAACTTAAGTTTGGCTATCACGCGCATAAAGCAGCAATAGGTACTGCTTCGTTCATACGTTTTGTCTGCTCCTCTAATGTAGCAAGGTATGGTCTCGCGTCAACCTATGCTTGTTTGGGATTTCCTCTAAGTTTTCGGACCGAAAGAGCGGCGGGCAATTGGTCAGCAATCAACTACACAACTATCTGGTTTCTATCTGCAGGACTTTGATCGCCATCGTTTAACTCGCCGTTAAAGTTTAATCAGTTTTTAGCAGTAACCTGTCAATTTTATGCATTCCACTCCTTTTGTATATTTCATCAATTTTATCATGTTTCAATCTTCGCTTTTATCGTTTTTATGGCTCTTTACACCTTGTCACATTAACTGCTTCCCATCTTTCGAATGTATCTGTTCACTCCAATCATCTCTTTTTAGATTATATCGCCTTTTACCCTCATCAACCTACCACGCTCTTATCGCTTTTACGGCCCCCTACACCGTGTTTGACGTCGACTACTTCTGGTTTTATCACCCAGTTTTCTTCTTATATATTGCTCACTTATGTTCAATAAATCAGTTGTAAGTCAGCGCTCGTGTTGTACGTTTTGTTCTCTCGTCCCTGTTCTTTTGCGCTGTTTTAGAATGTATACATACCAACTCGCCCAGGCTTCTATTTTGGCATACCTGGCTGGCCTCTCCTTACGAAGAGGACCAGCTCAGTCTGGTGTGGCCGGCGAACTTCATTTTGAGCAGTTGATTCCGGCTCTAAAATAATGTACTTTACTACTACTACCATTTTGCTCTCTCTCCACTGCGTTTAGGAATAAAAACCAACCCTCTGTTCGCACCGCGAGAGGCATGCTTTCAGGTTTTGCCATTAGATGGCACCACAGTGTTTGGAATCACGTGAATGAAACAGTGACAGTGCCCACTAAAACTTTCATCGTCGAGGCGTGCGTTATTGTGCCGGAACAGCGTTGAGTGAGAAAGTAAAAAAAAGGGACATTACTTTAAGCAAAAAAATATCTGATTACTGTCTCGCGAGTGAAATTTCTATTAGTTTTCGGTACGCTCATTTTTGTTTGCCACCAGTGGTCATTGCGGTTGCTGCTCAAGTTTTCCAGCATCAGAATATATAAAAATGGGCGCATTAACTGATAGAAAATATAGGTACAATTTTTAGTGTTTTTACCAAAACCGCTATGTAATCGAACATTTTAGGCATTAATCTTTCCTTTGCGCCGAAAAAAAATTGAGGCCTAAATTTCAATGTTCTGTCCCTTCAATAATAAAATTCCCGAGTATTACTTCGGCCGTCTTCAGTGAGAAAAGGTAGTTTACGAATGTCAAGAAAACGGTAGAATTCGTCCAGCGAGCCGAGCGGTGACCGATAAACAACGCTAAGTGTAAATGAACTGGTACTGGTAAGAGGAGACTCAAAGCCAGAGTTCACATGGTAATACTCCGAAACAGTCTTGTCTGAAATACTGTTTCTTACACAGAGCGCAACTCTTGCTCTTATGTTTTCTTGTGCCCTTCTAAATGCACTACGTCATTTACGCTAGTGAGCCACCTCTCACTGAAGGCGGAACATCGATTCATGATGATGATGCTGATGATGACCTGAGACAAAATGGCACATACCCACGGCGGGGGCTTGACCAGGGTGCATTGTAGTTTGTAAATAATTATGTTCAAGGACTGGAGTATTGAGATAAATATGGATCTTTAACTAGAATTTGGAAAAAATAAAAAGGAAAGGAAAAGTTGAAATCGTACCTAGCATAGGAATCTACCTGTTGAAATTACGTAATCATGAATGAAATCGCAAACTGGCTTGAAGGCATATCCCTGACGCTTGCTCCGAAGGAGAGGAGAACTGGAATGGTTAGAGGAAGGCCTAATCTCGAAAGGGGAGTTGCTAAGTAAATTTTGCGGAGAGATGCGAACCTCCGGCAGAAGAGAAAAAAAATGATCGATGGATTCAATTTCTTTACAAGACTCACAGAGGTTAGTAGCGGATAGCCCCGAACGACATAAATACAGTTTTAGTCTCGGTAATCTGCAGGGCAAGAGAGTCATAGACACCTCACATGTCATTGAAACACACATGGGGCCACGCCAAGGCCACCTGAGGTGTTGGTAATCTGGTACAGAAAGGAGGGGCTCGTTACTGAGGTGATGGAGACGTTGGACATTATGAAATTGTGCTAAAGTTAAGTAAACGGTATTGGGTATGAATGGAACAAGAAAAAATAAATAAGAAAGAAATAAATAAATACGAAAATAAATAAGTATGAACCTTATCTTCTTTGCTGAGTAAGCTACGCGCATTTAGGTGATACAAAGAAAACGTTTTGCAATGCCTGTTTCTTCCATATGTGACCTTACAGAAACTGCCGCTTTCATAACATCGGCACACTATCCTTGTTGCCGTTATCTTTTCAAGGTCGTTTTGTCGCTCATGCGAATGACGCTTTCCCCTTTGCTTTTCCGTGAAAAAATATTTGTGTTCTTTTGCCACACGAAATAATAATAATTTTCTTTACCCTCACACGGGCCAGGCCGAGACGTCGCTTGTTTTTGGGAGTCAAGCTATCGTGGAACATCTGGTCAGACTCCTTCTTGACGGGAGCGGGACTGCATCCACTTCTGCTTAAGGCAGTTTTATTAAAATCTAGCTATCACGACCGGGTCTTTATCTCGGCAAAAGATAACCGACAAAGAGAATCGATGTCTGTTTTCTCGAGTTCAGGAAGATCGAATTTGAAAGTTAATTCCTTTAGTTTACCAGGAAGGTTTTTATTTAGTTCCGGGGAAGTACCATGTATCTCAAGGTTCAGGCGACGGCTATATGATTCAACTTCACTAAGCTGCTGTATTATCTGCCTAGATCTTGGTGATGATCCTGATTCGATCGTATCGACTTTCTTTCTCATATCCACAAATTCAATGTTTTGATATCAAGCTTTTTCAGAATGTCGTCAGATTGATCAGAGAGGTGCTGGATCGATTCCTCAATCCCATTTACCATAGCTATAATGTACCTAATGCCTTATCTACAAAAACGACCTCCTAACCAGCACTGAAACAATACTTTGACTTTTCGTGAATGACTGTGCCATTTAAAAGATCATCAAAGGCTCTAAGAAGACCCTTACGCTACAAACTAAGATAGATGGATTTATTGAAAGGAAAGGCAGAAAGGTTGGCCACATCTCCACATTAGTCGCTACATTGAGTACGCCACAAGGTATCATGGCATATGCCGCTTACACTAAACAAATATCTACTCATACCATTCTCTTGTAAGCACACTTCTGATAACAACACATGCCACAGAAATTACACTCCCTTTGTTCGAACTTCACTTTACAAATATTTTGGCGTCAACCTGACATCGTCTTTATCATAGTTCAGTCCTATTGAATCGATATGCTCGCCGATTTCGCGTGTTCTGAATAATTTGCGAAGAAACCAATAATCAGCATCAGCTTAAATAAATATAGCTTTCATTCCAAACTTATGTGTGCCGGAAACGCTTAATCCATCTGGCACCTTTGCTAATATATATCGGTGATGATGAAGGAGCCATCAAAAACAGTGTAACAGTACTCACTCGAAACCAGCGTGACAGCACCATAACTTACTGTGACGTAAACGTACGCCACAGCATGTCACGCCTCTGTTTTCTACACTCTTTTTCTATCACCCTCATAACCGGCACCCTGTCCTTCAATGTTCCCAAGAATGCCCCGTCGCATTAACCGCAGTCACCCAACAGTCATGAGCAGTATCGAAAATACATGTATCTTTGATACTATCTTTAGATACATTTTGTATATCGCTATTAGGTATCGTGTATAAAAGTATTGGAGTATAGGTATCGAAAATACATTTTTAAAGTATCGTGTTTTTTTTTTAAAGATACTCGCTACTAAAGAAAACTTCACATATTGACACCCTTGTGAGACTGGGTTGACGGCACTCGCTCAGATAGTAGTACAGGCCCTGATACAGCTAGGCTTCTGATACTGCCTGCGTTCCCTAGAAATGCCCGGCCCTTCATCAACCACATTTCCAGATTCCCTGTCTTTATAACTGAAGGAGGCAACGGCAAGTAGGTGCTTTACGTTTGAGCACCGAGTGCGTACCACGAAGCTGCTAAGCCTTCAACAGACACAGTGAGATATGAACAAAGCGGAAACGGAAGACTAACACGCAGTAGGGATCAGTCACACTGTTGAACCTCTTTCCGCTCTTCCCACCCTTTCACATCCTCACCCCTGTCTGTCTCTCCGGCGTTTGATTCTCTCCAAGCCGTGCCCTCGGTATGCTGTCGAACGCAGTAACTTATGCACAACCCTTCCCAAAACCCCTGGGCTCCGCGTGACGGCTCTACTTGGTGGCACGAACACTAGCTTCCAAGGCCTCAGTCCACCACGACGCGGTCGGGTAACCACAATATTGTAGTTACAGCGTTTGACGGAAACCGAATACAATCTTTGTAACTGCACAGAGAACAGGCCTCCACAAGACTTTTTTTTTCTGAAAAAAAAAATCGTCTTTAGAGTTTTTTGAAAGGCACGACACGAAAGCCTTGAATGCAATTTTCCAGCACAGTTCGAATAACAATATATGCGTTGTCAAACAATTTTTTCGAAAAATAATTGAGCAAACCTTGAATAAGAATTGTAAAGATATATCTATCTTAAAATAATGGTAATTTTTGAAATCTGCAATTTGACTGCCACCATCTTTGCCACTTTCTGTTAAAAAAAGATAATTCTACCTTATATCTACAAGCCATATTTATCCAGCGACAATAGTGTACCTCGAGTTTCCTAACTACCTCCAGGATGCTTAGGTCAACGTGACAATGGTTTACTCTTAAATGCTGATAAAAGGCATATTCATATAATACAACACTGCGGTGTGCTCATGTGCGTATGTAGAGGCTTTTCGCATTTGCGTCGCTTTTAGCCACATCGCCCTCTTTCCGGATTAAATGTTCAGCCATTTTATTTTTCTTGTTTTCCTTCTAGCTTGTAACAATATAAAGAGCTGCAAAAGTTGTAGCCCTAATTGCAATATGACTGCTCAGTTTTTTAAACGCACGCAAGTTACACCTTTGTATTTGTATGTATAGCTAAGTGCTCATAGATCGGTTCGCGTTAAGCGAACCAGTAAAACTGCGCGAAAAATGGGACAGAATGAACACACAGGCACAAACAAAGACTCAAACTTCTATTTATTCACGAAACAGCTGGCTTATAAAGCCTGTCATCAAAACAAGAGAAACACGACCGCACGAAAACGCTCGACAATTACAACAGCACATTAGGGCAGAATCAAAGCGACTGTGAAACCCAAACATGCCCTTCTACATACTCAATTTTCTGTCTCTATAGGTATACTGCCGGCGAACTCACGCAGTTCGTTGTCACCTTTTCTGGCGATTAGGAAGGCCTCGATGACCTCCCTTTCAGTCTTGTCCCATGCCCTACCGAGGAAAGCGGTTTTATCTAGATAGGGGTCGCCATAGTGTGCTGTTTGATTCTGCCATAATGTGCTGTTATAACTGTCGAGCAGTTTTCGCGATAGTGTCATTCTTGATTTGTTGAGAGGCTTTGCAAGCCAGCTGTTTCGTGTACAAATTTAGTTGGAAGTCTGCGCATCGTTTGTGCCTGTGTGTGCTTTTTCTGTCCCTTTCGTAGTGCAGTTTTACTTGTTCACTGATATGGACCAACTAGCCCATCAGGGTGTCTTCGGTTCGCATGAAGATCATTAGTTTAAAAATTCGCTAAGCTGCTTGTGAAGTAATCGCTAAACTGTAACCATGCCTTCAATTCAATGTGATGTTCCGACAAGGACAGCTGCCCAAAAAATATCTCCGTGCTAGCGTATTTGTTTACGCCTTTCATAAAAAGTATGCTACAGGAATACTCTAAACTTTCCAGAAAGAACGGTAAAATTTTCTAATGCAGCTATTGGTATCAACACAATTATTGTGTTAGCACTTCAGTGATGTATCAGAGTATCGACGATACACTGCCGAGTATCTGTATTGAAACTCGATTTCGATGCAGTATCTTCTATCGGAATCGGAAGTACAATTTTTCAGGGTATCGAGTATCGATATCGAAGATACGTTTTCGAAGTATCTTGCCCAGCCCTGTCACCCAATAACTGATGCTTGGTCACACTTCAGCAATGAAAAACTTTTTTTTTTTTTCAGATGCGACAGCCGGATGATCTGCTCTACCAGATGATATTGCTTCATGTAGAGATTGCGAAACGTTTTGACACCAACTAGTCACCTTCCATGTTATAGCTGAAATTTTCCAGTAGTCTGCTCGTATCTTTTTCGTCTTTTTCGTTGTTTTTTTATTTCGCATATTTATTTTGTTCTTTGAATTGCTATTGATATGCTGTTATACAATGCCCTTAGTCCCGCATTAGGTAAAGCTGTCAGATTTTAACGGCTGGTCTAAAGGACATGGAATGAATCCTGCGTGGGTGCGTGTGTATTTAGGCGCGGTTCATGCAGGATTGCGCAAACAGGACATTGCCTCATTTGTTTCACGTAGTCGTCGTCCCACTGGCAGTTTGGTTAGGCGCTTTAATACTGGTAGGTTTGTTCAGTTTATGGTGAATTCGTTGCGAAGCCGTATTTGGTGGGGTCAGCGCCGTTCGGCCATATTTGGTCTCAAGGGTAAGCTGTTGGGCTAGCTGGTTCCTCTGGAAAGGTAACCCAATAGAACTACCATCAAATGCAGAAGACGCGTAAGCGAGATGAGACGTTAGACACGAACGACGCGGTACTTACAACTGTGTAACTTAGTTGTACAAATGCGAAACTTAGTTTTAAGTACCAGTTCAGTCAAGTTCAGTCGTTCAGTCGTGTCCGACTCTTCTTGACACTATGGACCATGTCACGACACGCTTTCCGGTCTCTCACTATCTTCCTAACATCCCATAACTTCATCTGCAGTGCCTCGAGGATGCCATCTAACCATCGCGTTCGCTGCCTACCCCTTCCCCGGCGACCCTCAACCTTTCCCAACATCAAATCTTTCTCCAGCGACTCCTCTCTTCTCATCAGATGACCAAAGTAGCTGAGCTTTAACTTTATAATTTGACCCTCCAATGAGCAGTCAGGGTTTATGGTTGACAATAGCGTCGCTCATGTCCAACATCTCTTCTTATGTATCTGTCCTTTGCATTTGATAGTAGTCTCATTTTGTTTCATTTCAGTCGTCTACTTGGTGAACGTATTAGTTACTTGTCAGAACTTTTTTTCCTGATAGAAGAGGAGCGTTTGAGAAAATGGTCTAGTGCTTTTATTTTCGGAGTCGACAACAGTCTCAGCCTGGAGTTTAGGCTACATTGCGACCCGCAATGGTGGTGCAGTTCACAAAAATCGCTAAAAATGTATCCAGAACAGCCAATAAAGGAAAACTAAAGCCATGGCGGTGCAATGGTTACGGCGCTCGGCTACTGTGCCCAAGGATGCGGGATCGAATCCTGTCTTCGGCGGCCGCTTTTCGGTGGAGGTGAAAAGCAAGACGCCTGTGTGCTGAGGTTTCTTTTTCAGACAGTCGTTAAAGATCTCTAGGCGGCAAAAATAGCCTTTGTGGCTTAACATTAAACCCCATAAACCTAACTAAACAAGATATTATGCTTATCTTTAGGCCGTCATATATCATTAATTCCTATGTGCTCGTGTACATATTTATCTCGCTCTAGGTACCCTGTGTGAACCTTTGTGCGAATGTTCAGTGCGATTGTTCATGGATTGTACGATCAAATAATACCCAACACAGCCCCTTCAATTAGCCTCCAAACTATTAAATAGAAAATTAGATCCCCTTTACAGGAATGATTACAATGATTCTCACTATCGTCGTTGGACACCTAAATAGCGCCGTAATAAAAGGGAAGAAGATGGGGTGAACGAAAAAGTACAGAAAAGTAGAAAAAATGTTAGCGTAGTCGAATCGTTCAGAAATATTTCTACGACCTGGTGATCTTACGTGCACCCTAATCTAAAAGACAAGGACGTCTTTGTGTTCCGCCTCCATTGAAGCTCGGTTTTTAATTGGGGCGAAACGCATAAGCTCTGTCGCGTCTACTCGTAAGGCGAAACGAGCGTCTAATAAAATAAAATTGTCAAACCGTGTACAACATTCCCAAACAATGAAAACCATGCTTCTCAGAGCATTCGGTCATATAACTAGGTTGAATCAATGCTGCCACCATCAGCATTTTTTTTTGTTGATTCAGCGATTCTTATTTTTTTTTTGCATTCGTCTTTTACGCGCTTAGGTAATAAATATCTCATTAATGTTTATGATCAGTACCTCAGACGCTAGCAATATTTTTCCATTAGCAATCACCGAAAAGTACTAAGCACGGCTATTCTTGCTTTGACACATGGCTGCAACACGAAAACCTCGTTTTCCTTCACTTTTCGCCAGCTTCTCTTTGTTGTAAGGTGAATGTTGGGCGAGTTGAATCTGGTTCATTTTGAAGGTAGCGCGAAAAACGAGGACCAAGAGTAGAAGAACACAATACGAACGCTTCTCTTTGTTTCCGCGTAGTACACGTGTGCATGAAGGAAAGTCAGCTTTTTGCATTATTACCTAAACAGTACCAACATCTACTGCTCACCACCCACTACAGCATCCTTCATAGCCAAATGAGCGAATAGATACAAACTCGGGAATATTACAATAATCATTTCGCCATCATTTCCCCAGGTTACTTGGACATAAACGCGCAATTGTAAAAAAGGAAGAAGCTTGAGCCGAATTAAGGAAGAAGATGGCCGGTAGACCAGCAGGTCGGACGCCACAAGGAACTGTTTATGTGACGTCTTTAGAGCACTTGCCTCCACGAATACCATCCGCTAAGTCTCCTAGACCTGGCGTCGGTGGAACCTCCGCTGCAGTGGGCCCCATCCGTGCACTCCATGAAAAGCGGCGGTCTTCCTGGGTCGTTTTCAAGACCGGGGTCTGTGCCTCTCCTGTCCCTCAGGATGCCCGCCAGGGCACCCGTGTTGCCCCCTCCCATTCATCGTCTAGGCAAGTACGAGTGGCTACTGCAGGACTCTCTTGTGGAGGAATACTGCCATCTGGAATGGACGCTGGCGCAGAACGAAGCGGCACCTTATTGCGGTTGCTCTGCGTGGTGGTTTATCTGTCGGTTATGGTGCTTGCGCTGGTTTCAGCCATAATATACATTCTTGTGTCCGCCCAGAGGAACCCAACTAAGGCCGACGAGGAAACTCAAGGTGAATCCAATGTGTTGCAAAATAATGGTTCGAGGATTGCTACAGACTCAATGGAATATACCGCTCTCGGACATGAAATAGTATCATCAGGGAGCAAGAACATCAGTTTCACAGCCTGGCCTGTCTACGCGGGTGAAATTGTCAGCACAGCGGAACTGACGGACACTTGAACTTTGCCTCGTAATGTTTGCCGAATCGAGTATACATTTGGACCTTTAATAATCATGCTCCCTGCCCTTCTTCATACTTCTATGCATTCTCAGCGTGTATTGTAGACACAAGTCTTAAGCCTTTCTTTGCTGCTTTACTTTTAGTATTTTGGTTCGGTCACGTGCGTTAGGTTTATATATGTTTAAATGTGCGTCTATTTTAAGCACCTCTGAAACTACTCGCCTTGTGGCATGCACCTTGGGATGGCAAGGAATGTAACTGTGAAACTCTGATGTAATAAGGTTTTTCATAAGAATCTTCACGATACCGAAAAAACTCAGCACTTTGCGCGTCCTGGTATGCGGTGTGCTTTACTTTTTCAAACTGCTTGGTGGCAATCGAACTGACTGAAAGCTCTAGTAAGCAATATCATGAAAGGCATGGAAGCTTCGCATCGGGTTCAGGGTTGGTTCTTCCCTCCTTTTGTGCCCGGAGTTTTCCGCCATGTTTTCAACGCGACAAAATTATAAGCCGCGTTCCGTAAAAATATCGGTCGTTTTCAGCGTTTTTGGCGTTGTGAACGAAAACTTGCGGGCATGGTTGTGGAGATGGTGCGTTGCCTGGTGGTATGATCAAACACTGATTCGACGATAAACTGTGCGAAATAACAAGAACGCACGCTCTCGCAAAGTTGGACGCAGCTGTCAACTCGCGTTGATCATTCGAGATGGCAGACTGGAATTCGAATCAATTTCCATGTTATGCCAGTAGGGCACGCTATCTCTAAGCCATGCATTAAAGCTCGTACGGCTCGGTTGAAACCAGATTTTGCAGATATGTATGGCGGGTAGTCCTTCACATGATGTGGTAGCGTATGACTGTATGGTAATACTTATGTGCTAAGAAATAGGAGCAAAAAATTTAAGGTATAAAATTAGGCGAGTAACAAAGTAGATTTAAAGAATTCAGGATGCGCAAGAAGGGCGGTAAAAAGGAGCTCTTAGCACTATGACGTGATACGCTTAAATTAGGAGCTTATGTGTCCCCCAAAGTTTTTCCTAGTTTGTATCTTAGGCATTGTTTTTGGCTCTAGAAAAGGCAACAAAATTTTAATGTACTCCGTGCATTAGGACGACTCTGCCACCGGCTTACGACCCACTTCTGGACGGAGAAAGGCTTTAGAAAGCGGCGAGCTAATGAGGGCGCAGGCGCGATCAGTACCCTCGCGCATTCGCAGCAGTGGATGTCGTGTAATAAATATCTGCTTATATTATAGGCTTCAATTTCGCCGATAAGAAAACTCTGGCTTGTAAAAAATTGATAGAAATGGGCTACAAGGATTAGAGCGGGTAGTTGAGGCTCCTTGCGTGTGACTGATAAGCACGTGTTGCCGTTATACCTCAGTTCAATATTGTCTGCTAAGTGGAGTCCTGCGCTCTTCTATGATAACCATCTTTCTCAATGCTGTACCAGCACGAGGAATAGCCCGTAGCACACTGTAGCGATGTGCCCTATAAAAGACGCCGACATGAATATTCAAAAATGTATTCCGCAAAAAAAAAAAAAAACTAATTCAAGACAGTAGTGGACACTTTGATACAGAATCAATTTTTGCTTCACCAGAATCAAATAACAATTCTAACAGATGTCAGGCTAGCTGTAAAGGTTTTAATATGATGCATGGGTTAGGAGCTGTTGACTTCATTTGTCCAAACTTAGAAACAGTCACTACTAGAACAACCACTCTAGGCAAATTTATACTGGCAAGGTATGCGTTTTGCACAAGGCACCTCCTGAAATAGAGGACATGCGGTGTCAGGACATCTAAAGTGATGGAATGTTACAGGTTAATCTTGCAACCGTTCATGGCTGTTACAGCCGCAAAAGGAGAACTGCCGAAGTAGATTTACAGAGGATGAACTTTACGTTTTGAAACGCGACAGCGTATGACGTCAAAGAAATGTGAATTCTGTGTTCCCCAACATTTACTGCTCCAGGCAAGCTTGTCGCCAGCGCACGTTAGCGTTGTGGAAGCAAACCGCTGCAATGTAATTGCAAGTGAGGAGGAGAATTATGGCGGAATCTTTAAGTGATGCCTTCGCCATAGAATGTGCAACCGCATTTCAATGGGTTCTTTTATATTTACGAACCCAATCTAACAGCATTATACACAAGGGTGGTGGCGCAAGAATTATGCGTATGTCTGGTGCCGGCTATCGCGCAATCACAGTTGAAGAGAACTCTAATGAATCCATTCTAATTGCATAATTTATTACAGTTCTCTACAACAACACTACTAACATATAGTATGCGGACGGGCAATGATCCAGGATTGGCAGTGGAGATTACTGGGACACTTTGGTGAAGCCATATATGCAAGAAAACGGCGCCAAAGACATAAAGATGAACATACGCACGCAAATTTTGAACTACATTTTCAGAAGCCAAACATTCCCCTAATAAGCAATAACGACCATGCATACAGTGCCAAGTCAAACATTTACAAACCGGTGGGCCCAGATCTCCTAATTACAACAAGCATACGTGATAGACACAAATTCAAATTGCACCATATAAAGCTCAGCAGTTACACGCGGAATAAAACAATAAAACCTACAGAGAGGCCTCTGAACAGCGGTTGTTATTGGCCACTTAGGGAATGCACTCCTTTCTTGGGAAGCTCCACTGATGAATTTTTCATACAAGCATTCGTCTTCCTAATCTTAGGAGGTTTCCAAGGCCAGCCGATCGGATGCGCGCACCATAACCGTGGAACGGAGAGGTTGGCACTGTTATTTCTATTTAATATTACTGCTCTGTTTGCATCCGAGAAAATATTTTCAGTCACTGCATGATCTCAAGGACTTAGCATGCTCTCCAAGCCTCTCATATGGCAATGTGAAATAATGGCAATTTGCCATTATTATTATTTAATATTTACAATAATGATATATTTTCTGCTCCCCTTCCTGTAAACATAATAGCGTATGCAGACGACCTCACAGTGCTTTCCTCAGGTAACACACAAAGAGACCTACTAGAACACGGCAATCAGTTTTTAGAATTCCTGCGTCAATAGTCCTTTCAGAACTACCTAAGGGTAAACATCACGAAGACCAAAGCAATAATATTTCGAGCGAAAAACAGAATGGTAGGTGCAAATTTGAACTTTGGTTAGCAAACAAAAAAATTGATGTCGTGCCAGATGTAAAATGTCTTGGTGTTGTTTGGACCGAATCACTTAATTGGGATAAACATACTGATAATATCTGCGCTAAAATAAGCAGGATTAATGGCATCCTATCCCGCCAGAGGCACCCACTTCCGCCTAGAGGGAAAATATTAATTTACAATGCATTTATATTGCCACATATAACTTATTGTCTCATGGACTGGGGGACAACCACAAAGCAAAACCAAACAAAAATTCTAGCGGCGCAAAAACGAGCAATTAGATTAATAGCTAATGTGCCGTGGTGTACTCATACTGGTTCCTACTTTGCAAGATTCAATATCATGAAAATCTTAGAGTTATTCCCATTCAAGTTAATCTCTATGTATAAAAACGCTGTTTCAGCTAAGAATGAGTTCTTCCTATCAAGTCTCAACCTGACTCGCTCGATTCCATCTTATAACACACGGAACAAAATGTCATGGTCCGTACCTTTCTTCCGCACTACAAACGGTAAGCAGTCACTGACATGCAATCTACTCCATTACCTCAACATTCTGCACAAGAACAACATCATACTAGAAAAGACTTCACGGCATAAATTAGTAACACTTATACCCTCTGTTTGAATGTGCATAGTTTTCACATCGTGATTAAAACATATATGTACAGCTTTGTTTCTCTTCATTCTACTTGATTTGTATCTCGGTTGATTATAAATGCATTTTCTGTACATAAACATGTTGAGTAGTTCCTTTTGTCAAATTATGTCGAATTATAATAGAGGCATAACTTTATGCAAATGTTAATGTATATATTCTGTGGATGTATTTCTTTTGTGCTTGCGAGTGCGCTCTTCCACTGCTGTTGTGATCAGCTGCTGAACTATATCGGCCGGCAGAGGGCGCAGGGTGGCTCTCAAGCTGCAATAATGCAGCTTTTGCCTTGCGTCCTCTCTGCTTTGTTGCTCATGTAACCTTGTGAGAGTTAATAATGATATCACTCATTCATTCATTTTTGTTTTATTTTTTTGCTTGTGAATTTTTCCTTCGCATTTTTCTTGAATTTTCTGCTTTCTTCTTATTGCATACGTCTTTTTGTAATGCTTTCTTCTTCTTCGTATCACAAATAACAGCCAGTTGGTAATGAGCGCATTATCGGTGGGAACGTCTTGCTGTAATCTCTTATGTGTGTGTTGTGCTTGTGTGCAACTATGCAGCGCCAGAGGTCTTCACAGTTATGTCACAAAGATCCTTTTTGATACAAAATGTTTCTTCGATCATCAGCGGCTTGGACAGAGCCTGTAAAGAGAGCCTTTGAATAGAGCGTGTCCACACGAACTGACACGTAAGAAACAAAATTGTGTTACCGCCAGGAATCGGACAACCATCCTTACGTTCGATAAAGGAGCGCTTGTTCTTCCACCTCGAACACCTACTGCTTCTTTCTATATTTCAGGACCGATTTTACCAGGTCGCGTCTCGCAGCCTTTCATACACAGTGGCACCAGCACTGAGCTCTCACTTGGCCCACACATAAAAATTCCGGGTAACATATACATGCATCGAGTAAACGTAACCAAGCAGGAGGCCGGTCCTGCGCAGCATAAACCCGCCCCATAGCATACTGATCTCTGAACAGAGGCTTGAATGAACGAGGTGGCTCTGCGTGGCGGTCTGTCATGTGGCTCTATCACAGGCTAAAAAGTCCCATGAGCATAAGGAGGCCACATGGCGCCTCAGGAGTTTCCATTGTAGGCAAAAAACTTGTAGTATAGGGTGTAATATTAATCTCCTTGAGATTCCATTGAAGAATGTCCAAAAACAAAACAACTGCATCACGGCAATACACAAAGATATGATCTATTGGCTTCGAGATAGAGCAGAGTCGCCACTAAGCAACATAGAGGCGAACCTACGTTGGCAGGAGCTGCCAACTTGGGTCTCTCGTTCCCGTTGTCCGTAGTGACATCATACCGAGCGGAGGAAAAACTGGACACCAGCTCGGCTCGTCGGCGTGGTCCCGGCGGTAACCACTGCACGCCACGTGACACTGTGACGTCATACCCCACGTGACACACGGGCTGTCAGGAGCTGCCAACTTGGGTCTCTCGTTTCCCAAGGAACATTATGTCAGAATCAGTCTGCTAGGACCCTGGCATTCACGTTACCCTTATAGGCCACTGTTAAGTTACTGGGCCGTTGTGGAGGAGGGGAGCACTCCAAAACAGCCGGCTCGCGTGTTCTGTTTGTCTTTTCTTTCTGGCTGTTAACTTCGTTGTCAGGGGCTTTTTATGAGTCCGCGTCCGGGCGCCCGTTGAACTTGAAATACGCGAGGAAAGGTTATTTGACCGGGAGTTCGGGGCTGAGACCTTGGAAGATTTTGGTCGGACCGTGAGACAGAATAGGCATCTCGGCGCCAGATGCGAGAATTATGACTCCGGAGAAAAACAACCTGCGCCGCATCTGCCGCTCGTACCACATAAGGGGCCTGCAAATGTGCACGCTGCAGTGACCTTTGGTCTGTGCGACCGGAGGAGTGTGCTGGTTGCTGTTGCAGCCGCGTGGGAAACCCAGGGTCGTCTTACGGGTAGCACACGTTGTTTCAGTTTCAAAGACAGATCCGTACAAGTCAGGCGTGCCAGCGACGCGGAGACTGCGGAGAGCGAACCGCGTCGTCGTTTAACCTGTCAGCTCAGACCAATCACGGGCGAAGGTTTATGACTTACCTGCTCAGCGCATTACCGATGGGACGGCACCGACGCAACCGTAAGCTGTGAAAACAAAACACGAAAACGGACGGTCGCTCGAGAAGCGAGCGCGATGTTTACACACAAGCGGTCTCGTGTTTCTGGCTGCGCAAGCCGGGGGTGCCGTTTCTAATGTGATGCCTTCGTAGAATTCGAGAGGAAAGGCGCGCACCGCGCCGTCGGGCTGTCAACTCTCGCGTGAACATAAATATCCCCGCCGCGCTCTCGCCCAGCCGGCCAAGACGCGGGAGAACAGGAGGGCACATCCGCTGCTGTCGGTTCTAAAGTTGACGGAAACATCGCCGCAGCACACGGCGCCCGTGTTGATGAGGTGGTAGCAATAAATTCTCTTCTTTTTCCCGCTCTTACGGCCTGCGGGGTCCGGACACTACCCTCGTATTTCTTGCTGTCCTGTGTGCCCTTGCACGTGTATGCATGGCTGGTGAAGTGGAAGTGGCGTTCAGGTGTCTGTGCTAATTTGTTTTGCCTCGCCCCTGATTTTGAGAATCAGTGTGTCGTCTCCATAGGGGGAAAGGGCGAAGCCCTGTGTGCCCTCTCACGTGTATGCATTGCTGGTGAAAGTGAAAGTGGCGTTCACGTGTCTTTGCTAATTTGTTTGGTCTCGCCCCTGATTTTGAGAGTATCTGTGCGTCGTCTCCACAGGGGGAAAGGGCGAAGCCGTGTGACCTCTCACGTGTATGCATTGCTGGTGAAAGTGAAAGGGTGTTCATGTATCTTTGCTAATGTGTTTTGTCTCGCCCCTGATTTTGAGAGATTATCTGCGTCGTCTCCACAGGGGGAAAGGGCGAACTATTGGTGGGAGACACGAGGGGCTCGCGAAGGACCAATCTCGGAGGTGCCGATGTTGCATTGGCTATTTTAAATGTGGCTTTGTCATTCTGATTGGCTCGAAGAAGCTCTTTTCCTCCGACTGGCCACGAAGTCGGTAACCAGGATGTTGAAAATATGCCGCGAATGAACGCGCGCTCTGGATGAGCTCCGTTGAAATTATCTGTTTTGGCGGATTGGAGCAGTGCATCATCAAATATTCATGATCAGCGGGCTCCCTTCTGCACTCGGCATCGCCAGGAACCTCCAGCGAGCGTGTGAGTGACTTTATTTTCGGCGTTGAACCTGTTGGACTCCTCGTAAAGCGGGACAAGTGCTAACCCTAACAGCTGTGGAGACGCAGGGTAGCGACTGCGGTTGCGCGGCGTGGCGTTCGCGCAAAGCTGAGCAGCGTTCGCTCAAAGCCAGCCTGTAGTTCTGCCAATGGAGCCTTCCTGGGCGTCTCGCGGCAGGGCTCGCAAAAGCAAGGCAGAGGTCACCACAGCCAGGAGAGCCCTGAGCGCGTGCCGCCCGGCGATTGAAGAGTGCTCCGATCTGCTTCAGCAGTTCCTTGTCGCTGCACAACGGAAGATGCTGGCGACCCAGTCAGCGGAGGCCGCCAAGAACGCACTCCGCTCTTTGCGCTCGTCCAACATCCCGTCTGCTATCGTCACGCGACACGGGCTCAGTGTATGCGCCCCCGATCAAGCCTCGCGCGGCGCACCAGAAGTAGAAAAGGCACTACCAGACACTGCAGTTCCCACTTCAGTGCACAACATGGCGTCCCAAGACGAAGACGCAGGTTCCGCAATGGATACTTCCGTGTTGCGCAAGAGGCGGCGTTCGCCCAGCCCCAGACGAAGCGACACTGACAGTCTAGAGGCAGCAGGTGGCAAGAAGGAGGCCCACCGGCCCCCTGATTCTGGCTCCTTCTCCCGCTTTATCCCACCGGAGGGAATTGCAGGCCCAGTAGAAGCCGCTCCAGTCATGGGCATATCCAGCACCCTACCTGCTGGAGCGATGCCTTTGGGGCAGCAGGAGCGACCGGCAACCTCCAGCACCTGCTCCACGGCGGAGACCAGCACAAAACGGCAGCTGCCTAGCGCGTGTGTACAGGCAGCAGTGGACCCCACCAACCTGGTGCCTTGGACAATCAAGACAACCAAGGCCCACCGGCGCCGTCAGGCGGCCCTTCGTAGGGCTGCGTCGGCTGTGGTGGCCCCCACCGCGCTGCCACACAAGACGGTGCTTTTCCGCCCTGCAGTCCGGGGTACTGGGTTCACCAGAGAACAAGGCTGGGACCTGGCGGAGGAGCTTCATCCACGCCCTGGCGTGCTAGCAGTGCGCGTGAACACGCGTCGCAACGTAGTGGCCGTGGACGTGGCCGACGAGGGCAATTTCAATGCCCTCTTGGCCACAACGGTCATCCGTGGCCTGCCCGTGCGGGCCAAGGAACCAGCCCCGCTCAACGAGTGCAGCGGGCTGGTATTTGGTGTCGACACCCGCCGCACGGCCGAACAGCTCCTTGCAGCGGTGGACTCTGCTGTGACAGTGAAAGCGGCCTCATTGGACGGCAGCACCCTGAGGCTCAGGTTCGCCGCTACTGCCCCGCCGCCACATATATCCATCCACGGCCGGGTCTTGCCGGTCCGACCATGCCGTCCTCGCCCACTACAGTGTGCTCGGTGTTCTAGCCTGGCCCACGCAACCGAAGCTTGTCTCTCCATGGAGCGTTGTGCCCGTTGCGGCGGGCCACATCCAAGTGCGGAATGTGCCAGAGCCAAGCCGCGGTGCTCAAACTGTGGAGGCCGCCATGCTGCCACGAATCCAGTCTGCCCTGCGTGGCAGAGAGAGAGGCACGTGGCCACTATCCTCGCGATGTCAGAAGTGCCCCTCTCCCGGCGGGCCGTTCGCGCGGTTGTCTGTGAGGGAACTATTCCTTCGGGTGGCCAGCAGCACCAGCGTGCTCCCAGCTATGCGCAAATGGCCTCCCGCGGCGCGCACCAGCGCCCGCCCCAGCAGCCCCGACAGGACCAGGGCCAGTTGCAGGGACCGCGCCAGCAGCAGGGGCGTCAGCAGCGGCCATGCCAGCAGCAACGCCAGCAGCACCCCGGGGGCTCCCAGACCACAGCTCGCACCGCACAACCCATTTTCGGTGCGGGCAACATCCACACCACCTCTCCGGACGAGCGAGACAAAAAGATCGAGCAGCTGATGGCTGCAATTCGCGTCCTCGCCCGGTATATCCCGGAGGACTCTCCCGACAGGCGCGTCTGCTTAGAAGCAGCAAGCGCCTCCTTACACGATGTCCAACATCATGGCTAGTCGCCGGACACCTCCCCGAATTCCTTCCATCCTGCAGTGGAACGTACGTTCTCTTGCCGCGCGCTATTCAGAGCTGCGCTTACGAGTGTCTAACGAGTCTCCTGAGGTTGTAGCGCTGCAGGAGACGTACGTTCGTGCACAAGAGGCGGACCCTCAAATGCGGCTGCCCGGCTACGTCGGATACCACTCCCCGACAACCTGTGAGGAGGTTACATGTGCTGCAGTGCCGTGCAGTGATCCCCAGCACAAACCAGGGAAATCTCGGTGCGCGGTTTATGTGCGGCGCGATGTCCAACATGTCCTCGTTGACTCGGCGGTGGCGACGAGTGATGTGCAGGAGTGTGTTGTTGTTACAGTCCGCATACGTGGCGTGGACACGTCTGTGGCTAGTGTTTACGTGCGCCCAGCTGTGCAGTGGAATGCCCAGTGGTTCAGTGCAGTCTCTTCGTGTTGTGCCACTCGACAAATCGTCCTCGGAGATTTCAATGCCCATCATTGTGCGTGGGGAAGTGCCCGAAACACCGCGCGAGGAGACGACCTACACGCCATGGCAACACAGCTGGGACTCACACCGCTGAACACCGGCGAGCCCACCTTCCGGCGACGTGGCACACCCGGCTCCTGCATAGACGTTGCGTTCTCGTCCAGCGGCATCGAGGCGACCTGGAATCGCGCACCATCACTTTGGGGCTCTGATCACTTCTCTATCCTCATTGAGCCCACTGCCAAGGAAGCTCGCGCCACGCGCACTTACTCCATTGTCAACTGGAACCGCTTCCGGAGCGAAGTAGAAGCCGCAGCTACGTCCGGCGCGGATTTCTTCTCCAGTCTCGTCCGTAGCGCGTTCGTAGCCACTCGCCGCGTAGAGGCTCGGGCAGGGCAACCAATGCCCGACAACAAGCTGCTCGACCTGAGACAAAAACGCGACAAAGCTGAGCGACGAGCACGGCGGACGGACCGACCAACCGACTGGACAGTATACAATCGGCTGGACGCAGCAGCGAGGCGGCATTCCAACAAACTTTACCGCCGGCAGTGGGCATCACTCTGCAGGAAGATGGAGGAGGACTGTAGCTCGCGGTGGCTCTTTACCATCCTGCGGCGCATCACAACGCCACAAGCGAACCCGCAGCCGCTGGCCGCTCTCGCCATCTCTAGCGGCCTTAGCTACGAGGAGCTAGCTGAGCGGTTTGCGGACCGCTTTGCGCCGCAAAGCCCCGCGAACGCAGGCAGCCAAACTTCACCTGTGAGTCCCGGAGACAGAGCCAGCGCTACTATTCCTGGTGACCCTTGTGATGCCCTCTTCACAGTGACGGAGCTCAACAATGCGCTACAGCGCTGCCACCGTCGCTCGGCGCCAGGGCCGGATGGGGTGACTTACCAGATGCTGCGCAACCTGGACGCAGATCAACGGCTGGTTCTCCTGCAGCAGATCAACCTAGTGTGGGAACGCGGGACACTCCCGGAGGACTGGCGCACGGCAGTCGTCTGCCCCATCCTCAAGCCAGGACGCCCACCAACCCAGCTCGCGCGATACCGTCCAGTGGCGCTAACATCTGCGGCTGGTAAGCTCATGGAACACATGGCTTTACATCGCCTTAACGAGCAGGCTGCTCCGGCGGATTTGTTTGATGAGCGGCAGACGGGCTTTCGCGGAATGCGGTGCACTGCGGATTCCATCTCCGATGTTGTCAGCGCGCTCGAGCACGCGAAGGCAGTGAGGCAGGTTGCGTTGCTTCTACTGCTGGACGTGTCGGGCGCGTTTGATAACGTCCGCCGCGCTCCCATTCTCGCGACGCTTGAGAGGGCTGGCGAGGGCGGACGCTTGCTACAATACGTTCGGAGCTTTTTCCAGGCGCGCTCCATGCGCGTTCGCGTGGGGGGTGCTCTCTCGGCGCCTCGCCCGGTCGGGATAGGCGTGCCGCAGGGCTCTGTCCTGTCACCTTTTCTGTTCAATGTGGCGATGTCGGTGGTGCCGGGCTGCCTGCCTGCAGGCTGCCGGCATCATGTGTACATCTCCATATACGCAGATGACATTGCCCTGTGGTGCCTGGGACCGCCGGGCGAGACAGCACGGGTGCGCGCGTGCCTGCAGGCAGCTCTGACGGCGGTGAGCGACTGTTTGCGCGGCCTAGGTCTCTCGCTCAGCGCGGACAAATCCGTCGCAATGGCCTGTGTTCCGAGCTCGCGCAAACGACCACCTCCGCTCACACTGGACGCGACCCTCTTGCCGTGGCGACGTTCGGTGCGGTACCTGGGGTTGGACATAGACCAGCGCCTTTCCTTCCGACCCGCGGCGATCAAGGCCTGCCTGCAGATGAAGAGAACCACCGCCGCCGTACACAGGCTCACTGCTCGAGGCCAGGGCATCTCCCAGCAAGCAGCGTTACGGCTCTACAACTCCGCGGCTCTGGGGGCAATACTCTACGCGCTACCGCTCGTCACACTGCGCAAACCATGCTGGAAGAAGCTAGAGGTCGAGCATCGCAAGGCGCTCCGCATTTGCCTCGGCCTTCCTCAGAACTCTCAATGCGCAGCTACTTTGGCCGAAGCAGGTGCGTGGCCTTTACAACTTCAGGCCACGCGGCGGGCGCTCCGACACATCGATCGCCTACAGCGCGCAAAGGACGGCGGCCCGCTATTACATCGGTTGCGACATCATCGCCACTCGCGCATGGGAGCGGCGCTGCTCGAGTACGAGCAGCTCACCAATGCAACGCCCCCCTACGACGCCTTCTCGCCCTGGCCCGCTGCTACGGAAGTTCAGCGAGAGATTGTCGGAATCGCGGGCAAACGCACCACACCACCCTGTGCAGTGCAGCAGCTTACCAGAGCCGTCATCTACGAGGAACTCCAACACCACCTCCTCGTTTACACCGACGGCTCCGTGGCCAGAGACAGTTGCTCGCTAGCAGCGGCGGCAACCATCCCCGCCCTGCAACTGCACAGACAGCTGCACCTGTCATACCTCTGTTCTTCCACCACGGCGGAGCTGCTGGGCCTATGCCTAGGCCTGGATCTACTGCTTGAACTGACTCCGCCGCCACCCAGGTGTGCCGTGCTATGTGACTCCCGAGCTGCCCTCAGCCGCCTTCGAACCACCGGCCGGGGAACTCCGCTGCCGTGTCAGATTCGCGCGCGTCTCAAACGCTTGGCGGAGCGTGGCTGCGCTATACGGGCACAGTGGATCCCCGGGCACTGCGGCATAGAGGGCAACGAACGTGCCGACGAGCTCGCGACCGCAGCACATGAACTCCCTCCTAGCGACGAGCAACTCGCTTTGGAGGATGTGCAGGCGGTAATCGACGATCACCTCCGGACGCAGCACCCCGACCCACGCATCGCAAGAGGTGAGCGCATTCACAGTGTCAGCGGCCGCTCGCTGACTCGGCTGCAACGCGCAATGATCCTCCGTGCACGCATTGGATGTGTGTGGGCTGGGGAACGACGGATGCGCCATGGACTTGCCACTTGTGACGTGTTTGACGGCTGTGGCGCGGTAGAAACTCTCGAACATCTCCTACTGCGCTGCACCGCGCTAGCCGAACCACGACGTGAGTTGCTGGCGGCTTACAGAGCGCAGGGGGTAATTCCGGACAGCGTAGCTGTGCTCCTGTGGCCGCCGGGCTGTGCGCGCGTCCGCGAGCGAGCTCACGTGAGCTTGTGTGAGTACATCGAACAGGCGGGCTTGATGACCCGTCTATATTTCACCTCGCCGGATAGTGCGCGCTGGGACTGAAGCTCCACGTGTGCTATTTCCCACAATAACGGCCGATCTTCCACGACAGCCGTCAGTGTTTTGTACAGTTGGCCAGTGTGTGCATTGTGAACAGTTGCCTGGACGCAGAGCTATTGCGGAGGCCCGCCCGATGGGCCGAGTGCTCAGTGACTTAAGACATTGCGGGTGGGCCTCAAGCAAACTACTGTATACTGTACCATAGTGTATATATTTCTTTTATTTTTACCTACCCTTTTCTTTCTCCCTATCACTCACCTCTTTGATTTCCTCTATCTCCTCCTCGCTATCCCTTTATTTCCGCCGCCCCAGTTCAGGTGCTTCAGATATAAGATAGCAGATACCGGGGCTGGCAAACATCTTTTCTTTCCTTTTGTACATACAATAAATAACCACTACAACAACAACAACATATTTAAGACGGGTGTTTAGGAGGAAAGGGACGGACAGACGGGTAGACAGACTGACTGCCGACTTACGACTGGTGGCAGGAAGTCGCGAACTGTGTTCGCGAAAGCAAAATGTGGTTTTGACCCGTTCAATAAAGTGCCTGTAGCGCTCGAAAAGTTGTCCCGTCCGTTTCCTGCAACGTGTCCCCGGATCAACAGACCATCTGGAACACCACATCATCCATATACATATACGGGGAGAAAGTTAACTGGCGCAGTCGGACAGGATGATCCGGCGGCTTTCTGCAGAGCGGACAAGGACATCGGCGCTGCGGGGCACGAGCTGAGGACAACACCCTGAAGAGACTCGTTTCGGGTGCCGTGACGAGAGGCCGCACCCTTATTGAAGTTGTGTTGCAATTTGTATATAGTGTAAATAAATTCTATATTCTGCAATTAGAGTGAATTCTGGTCCATGACAGCCGGCTCGCGTGTTCTGTTTGTCTTTTCTTTCTGGTTGTTAACTTCGTTGTCAGGGGCATTTTATGGGTCCGCGTCCGGGTGCTCGTTGAACTTGAAATACGCGAGGAAAGGTTATTTGACCGGGAGTTCGGGGCTGAGACCTTGGAAGGTTTTGGTCGGACCGTGAGACAGAATAGGCATCTCGGCGCCAAACGCGAGAATTATGACTCTCGAGAAAAACAACCTTCGCCGAATCTGCCGCTCGTACCACTTAAGGGGCCTGCAAATGTGCACGCTACAGTGACCTTTGGCCTGTGCGACCGGATGAGTGTGCTGGTTGCTGTTGCAGCCGCGTGGGAAACCCAGGGTCGTCTTACGGGTAGCACACGTTGTTTCAGTTTCAAAGACAGATCCGTACAAGTCAGGCGTGCCAGCGACGCGGAGACTGCGGAGAGCGAACCGCGTCGTCGTTTAACCTGTCAGCTCAGACCAATCACGGGCGAAGGTTTATGACTTACCTGCTCAGCGCATTACCGATGGGACGGCACCGACGCAACCGTAAGCTGTGAAAACAAAACACGAAAACGGACGGTCGCTCGAGAAGCGAGCGCGATGTTTACACACAAGCGGTCTTGTGTTTCTGGCTGCGCAAGCCGGGGGTGCGTTTCTAATGTGATGCCTTCGTAGAATTCGAGCGGAAAGGCGCGCACCGCGCCGTCGAGTTTTCAACTCTCGCGTGAACATAAATATCCCCGCGGCGCTCTCGCCCAGCCGGCCAAGACGCGGGAGAACAGGAGGGCACATCCGCTGCTGTCGGTTCTAAAGTTGACGGAAACATCGCCGCAGCACACGGCGCCCGTGTTGATGAGGTGGTAGCAATAAATTCTCTTCTTTTTCCCGCTCTTACGGCCTGCGGGGTCCGGACACTACCCTCGTATTTCTTGCTGTCCTGTGTGCCCTTGCACGTGTATGCATGGCTGGTGAAAGTGGAAGTGGCGTTCAGGTGTCTGTGCTAATTTGTTTTGCCTCGCCCCTGATTTTGAGAATCAGTGTGTCGTCTCCACAGGGGGAAAGGGCGAAGCCCTGTGTGCCCTCTCACGTGTATGCATTGCTGGTGAAAGTGAAAGTGGCGTTCACGTGTCTTTGCTAATTTGTTTGGTCTCGCCCCTGATTTTGAGAGTATCTGTGCGTCGTCTCCACAGGGGGAAAGGGCGAAGCCGTGTGACCTCTCACGTGTATGCATTGCTGGTGAAAGTGAAAGGGTGTTCATGTGTCTGCTAATGTGTTTTGTCTCGCCCCTGATTTTGAGAGAGTATCTGCGTCGTCTCCACAGGGGGAAAGGGCGAACTATTGGTTTGAGACACGCGGGGCTCGCGAAGGACCAATCTCGGAGGTGCCGATGTTGCATTGGCTATTTGAAATGTGGCTTTGCCATTCTGATTGGCTCGAAGAAGCTCTTTTCCTCCGATTGGTCACGAAGTCGGTAACCAGGATGTTGAAAATGTATATTTAAGACGGGTGTTTGGGAGAAAAGGGACGGACAGACGGGTAGACAGACTGACTGCCGACTTACGACTGGTGGCAGGAAGTCGCGAACTGTGTTGGCGAAAGCAAAATGTGTTTTTGACCAGTGCAATAAAATGCCTGTAGCGTTCGAAAAGTTGTCCCGTCCGTTTCCTGCAACGTGTCCCCGGATCAACGGACCATCTGGAACACCACATCATCCGTATATATATATACGGGGAGAAAGTTAGCTGCCACTAAGGCACGTTCATATTGGTTGGTTAAAGCATGTGGGCTCATCAAGAAAAAAAAGAGAAGAACGCTCGGTCACCGGCAGCTAATGCTTTCGCTCAATATTTGGTTCAGCAGTGTTGAACCGTTGTAATGTTTTTGTTTGTTTCGCGGTTTCTGTGCGCTTTTGCTTACTTATCTGCAACTTGCAAAAGAAATATGAACAAGCTATTACGCCACGCCCCATTAAAAAATGATACTTGTCGATATCGAGTATCATCATCGTCATCAAAACGTTTCATTTCCACCGAAATGAGCCTCCTTTTTGAACCCCCCGGACCCCTGAGTAGGGCTCCCTTGGGTCCATGTCGAGTATACCATGCTGGAAAAGGCCTCATCAGTCGCGGTCTTCGGCGCTTGAGATTCTTTGGCAAGCGGTGCCTCAAACGAAGCGGTGCTGTCGTTAGGCGCCATGTCAAAGCAAAATAGGTTGCTACCGTCAGTACAACATAATGCAAACGCTCAAAAATAGCATATTCTCGTTTCTGCTTTGAATACCGCAACTACTTAAACATGCGACCGTAGACGGCTTCATGGAATAATCTGGTTTGAGCAAACCACTCTGTGCTTTCTGTATCCACGAATGAGTTGTCTGAGTACTTTTGTTTTTTGCTGTTAAACCTCTGTCTAAGTTTATCAGTGGTAGGGCACTCGACTGCTGATTTCGAGAAAGGGGGTTCGATCGCCGCCGTTTCATAAGGCGCTCCTCGGCTGTGGGATTTGACTGCACGGTAAACAATTCCACGTAGTCAACAACGTCGAGGCCCGCCCCTAAAGCCATATATGCATTTTATTTCTTTCTTTTTCTGTTGAACGATTCTGAGCATCCGCAACAGTCGTAATGAACGCATTTCGCTTGAGAGAAATGCTCGAACGCTTGAGCAACAAATCTTTGCAGCACCTGTTACACTAAATATTACATAATACACACAGATCAATGTACACTGGTAGCCCATTACAGTCAGTAAAATTCCTTTTCGTCTGTGCTCTCTTTAGAGCAAACTGGTTCTTTCTGACAATGGGAGTAGAATGGCTTCATACAGGCTTTAACACTGGTGTGTAGTTCGGTAATAAATCAATATTTATAGTCACACGATAAGATGAACTCCATTTTTTTCAGGATAGTTTTATATCCGGCACCTGTTTTGGAAGTAAATGACAGAATCGTCCCAAGACACTGCTCAACAATAATTGCAATGATGAAAAAACCTTAAGCCTTTAAAATTCTTTGCCAGAACATGACAGCTACCAAGCGCTGTTTTTACGATGTCTTCGAACTACTTGCACTTTAATGTTAGTGAAAATTAATAGCCGATAGTCAGGCAGGCCCCTTGCTCTGCCCCTCTGGCATTCCGCGACGAAGCTCGACCACACTTGGCATATCTTGATTATTAGGAATTTATTTACATATTGCGCGCATATGACACGTATCACTCGGAGTGCGGCCTCTCCGCACGACACTCCGCTTCAGTCCCTTCTGTCGTCTTCTCTCCTCGTTGCGTCCACCGTGCTCCCTACGATCCTTCTCTCCCTCCGAGAGTCCTCCTCGCCAGGTCCACGGCTGTTCTCGCATCCCAAGCTTCCAACTCATCGGAGGTTCAAACATTTCCCAGAAGCCGGCGACCGTTGAAGACACCCGCTCCCAGCCGCGGGCAGCGGCCAGCTCAGATGACACGGGCAGTGCGCCCTGCGGGAGCCCATAAATTTCTCCTCCTTGTCGTCCTCCCGGCGCCGGTTCTCGGATCCCCACCGCCGCTTCAGAAGGAAGGCTGCCCTGGTTTCGGGAATGTGTTCAGTCCTCCAACGCTTCGCGGAACGCACGGCACACACAAACACTCAAAACCCGACCGTTCGTTCTCCCGGTGCATGGGGCAACACACAGCGCGCACGACAGCCCCATCGCCACTGTGATGCATGACTTCTTGGAATGCAGCCCACTTCTAGAGCTCAACATCGCTCGCGCTAAACTGAAACAGGCAGATGCCTCGCAACTCCATATTCAGTACACCATGGCAAATCAAAATATAACATATCCACAAACCCCCTCCCGCCCGTGCCATACACCCGAAGCTATGGAGCTGATGCCACAAACCGCGACAATGCGTCAACATTGGCGTTGAGTGATCCCGCTTTATGAACAATCACCAAATTAAATCTCTGCAGTGCCAGTGCCCAACGCATTAGGCGGGCGCTCTGAGGGGAAGTCAGAGTGAGAAACTTTAATGGATTGTGATCAGTGTTTACAGTAATTTCGGCTCCAAACAACCACGTCTCCATACACTGGAGAGCCCAGATGATCGCCCAGCCCAGAGAGCCCAGCGACGCTGATTCGGTACGAACTCCGAAGCGTCTGTAGCGAGTACATATCCTTTGTCTGAATCAGGGGCAAATAATACAGGTGCCTCCGCAAGACACTGTCTGACCTGCTCAAACGCTCGATTCGCCTCTTCTGTCCAGGGTATTACGCTAGGCACTCTACGGTTTGTCATATCTGTGAGGGGCAAGACCACCGTGGAATAACCAGGTACATAATCCCGGTAGTAATTGGCCAACCCCAGGAATCTCCGCAACTCTCTTTTAGTGGTCGGTTTGGGGCACTCTTGTAGGGCAACCACTCGTACAGGATCAGGAGCGTGTTTACCAGAGCCTACAATGTGTCCCAAGTACTTCACCTCATGCTGCGCAAACCTGCATTTTACCGCGTTTGCCGTGAACCCTGCCGCGGAAATGGCCGACAGCACTTTCGACAGGTGCTCTAGGTGATCCTCCCATGTCTTTGAATGTACCGCCACATCATCGATGTACGCGCACGCGTATTCCTGATGTGGCTTGAGGATCTCGTTCATGATTCATTTGAAAGTCGCAGCCGAATTTCTGAGACCGTACGGCATCACTCTCCATGCATATTGTCCCCGGTGAGTCACAAACGTCGTATACTCTTGGGCAACCGGATCGAGCGGTATTTGCCAGTAACCTCGCAGCATGTCAACCACTGATATAAAGTTTGACCCGGCCACTTGATACAACAACTCAGTCGCTCTTCCCATAGGAGACGCATCCTGTTCGGTCACTGAGTTTATTCGGCGATAATCAACGCACAGTCGCACGCCGCCGTCACTTTTCGCAACGCACACGATCGGATGTGCAAACCCGCTCTCAGTTGGATAGATCAGACCCCATTCCGTTAACTCCCTGACCTGTCTCTCAACCTCATCTCGAAGCGTCAAAGGGACGCGGTATGCATGAACCCGCTTCGGCTCACCACCGCCTTTCAGACGAATCCTGTGCATTCCCACTGTGCATCTCCCAGGTGAGAACGTGTCGCTATGCTGCTCCACGAGCGTCCCGAGCTCACTCTTCTGCTCTTCACTAAGGTGATCGACTGCGAGCGTAACTCGCGAACGAGCAAAGTGGGGCAAAGCTGGAAATGACGGGATTTCACCGAATGCCTCGTCCTCTTCGAAAATGACGCCCACTGCGTTCACCCGCGTTACAAACGGTCGGAGCCGATTCGCATGGATACTCCTCCTAGACCCATCCTCGGTTTGCACGAGATAACTGTGAGGTCTCTTTACGTACGACACTTGCGGGTCCTACCCACTTCGCTGCGAATTTGCCAGCGTTGTCTGATCCCTGAATGAGAACTGTTTCGCCCTCCTGGAAATGCTTTTGCTTGGCCCTTCTGTTGTAATTTGTTGCGTACTTTGTCTGCGTCATGTGGGCTGTTACGGTGGCTCGTTCGTTCGTCGCCACCAATTTATCCCTTAACCCGCGAAGATACTGCTCCCCAGGAGTGTTGAGGCCATCCGGTACTGCCCATTCTCCTGACCAGGTCTTCTGAAGGATAGTTAGCGGTCCGATAGGTACACGGCCATACATCATTTCAAACGGACTCTCTCCCGTTGTAGCATTCGGGACTTCCCGATATGCCCAAAGCAGGAAAGGCACGTGCCGATCCCAGTCACTACCATGGTTCTGAATTACATCAAACAACATACTCTTGAACGTGCCGTTAAACCTTTCGACAATGCCATTAGTTTGTGGGTGTTCCGGCGTCGAGAATCGCGGTGTCGCCCCCATTCTCGCTAGGAACTCCTGCGTGAGGCGTGCCGTGAAATTGGTCCCTTGATCGGAACACACTGTTTCCGGCACCCCCATTCGCGAAAAGATGTCGAGCAGGGCGTCACAGGTCGTCTTTGCAGTGAGCGAACGCAAACACACCACCTCAGGCCATCGGGTGCAGAGAGCGATTACGCATAGTGCATACCGATGGACCCTTGCAGAAGACGGTTCGATTGGCCCAATACAGTCAATATTAATGACCTGGAATGGCGTGTCAGGCCGAGTAATTGGCACGATCGGTACTCTGTCACTTGTTCTCACCCGGGATTTCATCTGACATCCTTTGCAGCTTTGGCAGTAACGTTTTATGTCCGCAGTAATCCCGGGCCAGTAAAAGGCACCCTCAACCATCTGAAGAGTCTTCCTCTCACCTAGGTGACCAGCCCACTCAGAGTCATGGGCAAGCCTCATCACCTCCGGACGGCGCGACTTTGGCAGTACAAGCTGTAAACAAGGGCGACCCATGATCTCATCCTTGTGATAAAGTAAACCGTCCTTCTCCACCATTCCATGGCTACCCACTCCGGCCTGCTCCCATGCATCCCTCAGCGTAGAATCGTCCATTAGCGTGCGGCGAAATGCTTCATGTTCGGTAGCACCTGCGCGCTCACCGTCTCCCACCTCGTCGCCATCACTGTGCGGTCTACTGGTCGTAGTGACAGCCGCGGTCACCGCCGCATCTCCGCGCACTCCATCCTCGCTTCCGCTCTCTAGCGCTGCCTCAGCCGCTGTCACCGCAGGTGTCTCTTCCAGCAACTGTGCGTGCGTGTCCGGCGTGATAAGTGCATTTATCCCTGGGGCCAATTTATCTGTCCCGGCACAAAGAATTTCGGTGCCAGCCGTAGCTGCACCGACGACCTTAGGCGTACCCAATAGCTTCACGGGCACATACACCAACTCTGCCAGCACTTGCTCCCCAAATGCACCAGTTAATTTTATTTTTGAGCCTGTAAGTGGTTCATGGTCTCCCAGAATGGATCGTCTGGTTACACTAATCTCTGCTCCTGAATCCAAATGCCCCACAAATTCGGCCTTCCCGCTACCTAACATGACCGTATTGAGGGCGCGGAACGGGCGTTCCCCACCGTTTACGTTTTCATTTCCGAAGTTAGCACCCGCAACACGAGCCACTAAGCCTCCTTCATCTGTGTTCGTTTGCACGAAGTTCGCCTGTGCTGACCGCCGTTTCGGACACTCACGGGCTAGATGATCAAGGAGGCCACATTCGTAGCATTGCCTACGTGCCCTGGCATATGGAGCCGATCGTCCAGCATCGTCATAGCGCGTCCTAGCCGAGTCAGTTGTTTTTCTCTCTCTCCTTACCGGGCTCGCTGTGCCACCCACCGATTCTTCTGTGCTCCTATTAGGGTCTTTAGCGATCTGGCTTTCATCAAATTGTTCCGCGAGGTTGGCCACTTCATCCGGGCGCATCGCCTTCCCTGTAGCTCATTTTGAACAAAAAAGGCCCGAGCATCGGGACTTAACATCTCCTTCAATTTGTCTACCACTACGACCTCTTGCAGCTCTTCCAGGGAAGTAACGTTATAACTGTTGCAATAATAGGCAAAATAATTTTGCAGTCGCGTTGCGAACTGGTCCCATGATTCATTTGAACCCTTTTTGAGTAGTTAAAAAGTCGCCTGTATTCAGCAGACGACAGCCTGAGCCCTTTGAGAATCGCTTCTTTGAGCGCTGCGTAATCCCTGGGCTTCTCCGCTGAGAGCCGACCGAGCAGTCCCCTAGCCTTTTCGTTCAGTCTGGGCAATACTAAGCCCGCTCTCCATTCATTTAGGACGCTGTAGGCATCCAGCGTTGCTTCAATGTCATCAAACCAGCCTGGGACAAGCGCCTCTTCCGTTGGCATGTCTAACAGCACTCCCTTCAGCATGTTTGTGTATTTTAGGCTCCTATCTTCCTCCGCGCAGCACCGGCACTGCTGTTGTTAGACAATCTTGCGTGCTCTAATTCTGTTTCCGCAATTTTTAATTTCATTTGTAACAATGCCACCTGGTCAGCGACGGAAACTACTGACCCTTCGCTGACGCTTCGCACCTCGGCAGTCGACACCAGCTCCATCTGCCTCTCCCCCTCTTCGCTTCGGGCCCCTACTTCGGCCTCGCGACTCCGCAAGTTATATCCCGTGGTTGCCATAATGCCCTCAAAACAGGAGCCAACAAGACACCCACCTGTCCAGACTTGCGCTGCAGGAGAAGACTGCAAATTCGTCGACGCCCCCGGTGCGCGCTCAGCTGTGGGCCCACATCCTCCGTCCGGTTCCCGGTCGGTTCCGCTTGACGTCGGAGACCCTGTCGGCTGCGTCAGTCAGGCAGGCCCCTTGCTCTGCCCCTCTGGCATTCCCCGACGAAGCTCGACCACACTTGGCATATCTTGATTATTAGGAATTTATTTACATATTGCGCGCATATGACACGTATCACTCGGAGTGCGGCCTCTCCGCACGACACTCCGGTTCAGTCCCTTCTGTCGTCTTCTCTCTTCGTTGCGTTCACCGTGCTCCCTCCGATCCTTCTCTCCCTCCGAGAGTCCTCCTCGCCAGGTCCATGGCTGTTCTCGCATCCCAAGCTTCCAACTCCTCAGAGGTTCAAACATTTCCCAGAAGCCGGCGACCGTTGAAGACACCCGCTCCCAGCCGCGGGCAGCGGCCAGCTCAGATGACACGGGCAGTGCGCCCTGCGGGAGCCCATAAATTTCTCCTCCTTGTCGTCCTCCCGGCGCCGGTCCTCGGGTCCCCACCGCCGCTTCAGAAGGAAGGCTGCCCTGGTTTCGGGAATGTGTTCAGTCCTCCAACGCTTCGCGGAACGCACGGCACACACAAACACTCAAAACCCGACCGTTCGTTCTCCCGGTGCTTGGGGCAACACACAGCGCGCACGACACAGATAGTCCTAAATTTTGTTAAGTGTCTAAAAGCTCTGTTACATGATGAAATTGATTATCATAGAAAAAAATAACCGCACTGATAATTTGCAGAAATTTTGTATACTTCCCTCGGCTTCATGAAATCATTTAGAGTCATTTTACAGTGCAACACCAGATTATCTGCCGCAAGAAGCCTCCGCCTTGTTGCGAGCTCGGCAAACTTCAATCCCCTCACCGCTCTACACGTCAGCAGTCAGCTTTCTTGTGCGGCGAGGTTTCCTGTAGAGTGTAGTAGTAGTAAGTGGTTCTTTATTATAATTGAATAAAATAAAAATAATAAAGGAAGGAAAAGATTTTTGCCTGCCCCGGTATCTGCTAACGAAATAAGATGCAGCACCTGAACTGGGGAGGCGAAAATAAAGGGATAGTAAGGAGACAGGCAGGAAAAATCAAAGAGGTAAGCAACAGGGAGAAAGGACAGTTTAGGTTAAAAGGTAAAGGAGTATAATACAATATTGTACATTCCACACAGTATGAGTTTGAGGCCCACCCGCGTTTGTCGTAGCACGCTGCAGCCCTCGGCACTGCGGGTGAGCCTCCACAATGTGTATTACGTAAATAAAATAAAAATAAACACACCAGCCGCGCGCATGCTGTATTTCTGTCACTAAGCAGAGGTGAAACACATGCGCACGGCGCACTGCACTTGATGGCCGGAGTGGGATGTCCGGTTGTTATCATCCGAGATAGCACGCGCGGAGTGTTCGGTCACGACGCACACATACCTGACGAGGTGAAACAGACGCGCCTCCCTCCACACCCGTCTGCTCGAAAACCGCGCACAGGGTCACATGGGTTCGCTCGCGAATGCGCGCACTGCCTGGCGGCCACAGGAGCGTTGTGATGCTGTCCACCATTACGCCCTGCGATCTGCAGGCTGCCAGCATCTCGCGGCGTGGCTTAGCTAGCGCGGCACAGTGGATGAGCAGGTGCTCGAGGGTTTCCACCGCATCGCAAGCGTCACACGCGTCGCTGGTGGCGAGTCCGTGGCGCAATCGTCGTTCCCCGAGCCACACGCATCCCACAGGCGCACGAAGGATCGTTGCACGCTGCTACCTTGCCAACAATCGGCCGCTGACGCTGTGTATGCGCTCACGTCGTGCGATGCGCGGGTCGGGGTGCTGCATTGGGAGGTGGTCGTTGATGACCACGCGCACGCCCTCCAGGGCGAGTGGCTCGTCGCTGGTAGGGAGCTGGTGTGCTGCGGTCGTGAGTTCGTCGGCTCGTTCATTGCCCTTGATGCCGCAGTGGCCGGGTATTCATTGTGCGCGGATGGCGCAACCGTACTCCTCCACGCGCTCGAGGTGTGCGCGGATCTGGCACAGCAACGGTGTTCCCCGGCCAGTCGTTCGAAGGCGGCTGAGGCAAGCGCGAGAATCACACAACAAGGCTCACATGAGTGGCGGCGGAGCGAGCGCGAGTAGCAAATCGAGGCCGAGTCGCAGCCCCAATAGCTCCGCCGTAATGGAAGAACCCAGGAAGGGCACATGCTGTTGCCTCTGCAGTTGCAGGGCGGCGATGGTGGCCGCGGCTTTTAGCGAGAAGCTTTCGCTGGCTACGGGGCCGCCAGTGTAGACGAGGAGGTGGTCACTGAATTCCTCGTAAATGACTGCTCCAGCCAGCGGCTGCACTGCACAGAGCGGTGTGGTGCGCTTTCCCGCGATGCCGACGATTTCTTGCTGAACCTCCGTAGCAGCAGGCCAGGGCGAGCAGAGGCCGTAAGGGGGCGTGGCGTTGCTGAGCTACTCATACTCGAGCAAGGCCGCTCCCATACGCAAGCATGGGTGTTGACGCAGCCGCTGTAGCAGCGGGCCGCTGGAGCCGGTCAATCTGCCGCAGCACCTGCTGCCTGGCCTGAAGTTGTAGTGGCCACGCGCCCGCCTGGCCAAGGCCGCCTCGCATTCCAAATTCTTCGGTAGGCCGAAGCATTATGCGATGAGCTTTGCGGTGCTGGATTACCAGCTTCTTCCAGCAGCGTTCGTGCAGCGTGGCGAGCGGCAGCAAGAGCTGCCCCAACTGCTGCGGCGTTGTAGAGCCGCAACGCGGCTTGCTATGAGATGACCTGGCCTCAAGCGGTGAGCCTGTGCACGGCGGCGGACGTTCTCTGCATCTGCGGGCAGGCCTTGGTCTCCGCGGGACGGACGCAAAGGCGCTAGCCGATGTCCACCCCCAGGTACCGCACTGAGCGACGCCACACCAGGGAAGTCCCGTCCAGAGTGAGCGGCGAGGGGCGTTTGCGCGAGCTTGGGACGCAGGCCATTGCGACGGACTTGTCCGTGCTGAGCAAGCCACCGAGGCCACGCAACCAATAGCTCACTGCGGCCAGAGCTCCCTGCAGCACCCTCGCAAGCGTGCGGTCTCGCCCGGCGGACGCAGGTACCTCAAGGCGATGTCATCTGCATACATGGAGATGTACACACGGTGTCGGGCGACCGCAGGCAGGCAGCCCGGCACCACCGACATCGCCACATTGAACACAAAGGGTGACATCGCCACAAAGGGCCCTGTGGCTCTCCCAGCGCCACCTAACGAGGCGGCGAGAGAGCCCCCGCGACGCGAACGCGCATAGAGCGCTCCCGCAGGAAGCTCCGGACATAGCGCAGCAAGCACCCGCTCACGCCAGGTGCCCGGCAGACGTGGTCAAACGTGCCCGACACATCCAGCAGCGGCGGCGGCGGCGGCGGCGGCAGTGGCAGCAGTAGCAGCAGCGGCAGCAGCAGCAGCAGCAGCAGCAGCAGCAGCAGCGGCAGCGGCAGCGGCGGCGGCGGCGCCGGCGGCAGGGTAGGGCCGCCAGGGGTAGGGGGAGGGGCAGTGGCGTTGTCGCCGCCGCTGTCCGGTGCCGCCAGGCTAGCTGCGCTCTCGGGGCTTTGCGGCGCAAAGCGGATCGCAAACCGCTCAGCTAGTTGCCCGTAGCTGAGGCCGCTCGAGATGGCGAGAATCCAGCGGCTGCGAGTTCGCCTGCGGTGTGGTGATTCGCCGCAGAGTGGTGAAAAGCCGCCGCGAGCTGCAATCTTCATCTATCCTCCTGCAGAGCGATGCCCACTGTCGCTAGATACAGTTTATTGGAGTGCCGCCTAGCTGCCGCGTTCAGCTGGTTGTACCGTGTCCAGTCAGCTGGTCTGTCTGTCCCCAGCGAGCGTCGCTCGGCTTGATCTCGTAATCTGATTTTTGGGGAATACTTTTACCTGGTTGCCTAGCTATGTTGATGTCCACTCAGCCTACGCCAATCCGCCAGGCAGTACGCTCTCAGTTCTACATTTGATCTTTTTAATTATGGAGTCAAGTACGATATAATGAACCGGCTGCCTCGATTCATTCATACTGGACGCACAAACACTCTATTACTAAGAAAAATGATCTGGGTTAACTCCTTCCCTTGTTTTCACTGCGTACATTCTTCTCGGTACCGGCATTTATTGCATCTTGCAAATTCGGTTTCAACAAAGATATCCTTGTGCGCAACTTCCTCCTCAAGAACAGTTCAGCTGGCGATTGGCCGGTGAATGTATGCGGCGTTGTTCTGTAAGCGAACAGAAAGTTATCTATCCTTTGCTGCAGTGACCTGGAGCTTATATTCTTCTGGTCTTCTAGCAATTGCTTCAACAGCGACGGTTTTATTGTTTGGACAGCACGTTCTGCCGAGACGTTTGACTGTGGATTATATGGCGGAATAAGCGTGTGTTAGACCCCGTTTGTCAAACAAAACTGACAGAATGTTTTGCACAAAACTGCGCCCCGTTATCTATGACTACCTTGGTCGGCAGGCCATGACTTGCGAACAACGAGCACACCGTTTCGATCATGCTTTACGCGGTCGTTGACGTCATGATTCTTATTTCCACCCATTTGGAATAGGAATCTACCGCTAGGAGAGAGAGAGAGAGAGAATAAACATTTATTTCATCTAGAGTTTGTGATGGTTAGATGTCTACCATCTTCCGTAGCGGTGGTCGTCCGCCCAGCTGAGCACGTCGGATCAATTTTTTTTATTTTTCAGCAAAATCTAGATGTACCCTCTCCCAACTGCTTGTGCCCCACTTGTGCCAATGAAAGCGGCTTTACTGGCCCCACAGATTTTGTGCTTTGGCAAATTTTACACTCCTTCACTGTTCGTTCGAGGCAGTTGTCTATCTGTGGCCACCAAACCATTAACCTCAAATGTGCTTTCATCTTTGTAATACCGATGTGTTGCTCATGTAACAAGCACATAACTTCACTTTGAAGCGACTTTGGTACGAATCTGTTGTTCCACACCAAACAACCGCAATCGACTGAAATCTCAAACAGCCTAACGCAAAAAGGCTGATAAGGTGTGTCCACCGCACGCGGCCAAGCATGTCATACCATTTCACGAACAGAAATACGAACTGCATCTTTACGTTTCCCGCTCGATTTTTTTCGCAGTTAGGAGAGTTTACGAACAGGCGAAAAATAAAATATTTCTTCTGCCTTGTCACCGGTTTCAGGCACTGGGAGGCGTGATAAGCCATATCTGCATTGGCTATATTTGTTCCTGCTCTATGCAAAATTCGAAAGTTGTAGTTTGCAAGGAAAAGTTTCTAGCGATGGGCACGAGCTGTAAATACTGCATTTGTTTGGTGTTTTGCTTTAAAAATAGCTGTGAGCGCCTGGTAGTCGGTAACACGTTGAACTTACGCCCATACAGATATTTGCGAAATTTCTTTAAGGCAAGAACAACTGCAAGAGCTTCCTTTTTCACCTGCGCGTAATTACGCTGGGCAGGAGTCATTGATCAAGATGCGAACTCAGTGCGTCGCTCTATGTCCTCAACCACGTGCGACAGCACCGCGCCTAAGCCGTAAGCAGAAGCGTCACACGTCAGCTGTATTTCTTCCTTTACATCATGCAGTTCCAAAATCATCTCTTCACTGATCACATTTTTACACATGCGTCACACTGGCTCGACCATTTCCATGGGCTGCTTTTGGATATCATTTGATAGAGAGGTTCTAGCAAGTTTGCTAGGCCAGGAAAAAACCTGACGTAGTAGTTTATTAGGCCCAAAAATGCCTTTAGTTGAGTCACATTACTTGGTTTGGCGCTTCTCGAATCGCCTTTACTTTTTCCGGTGTCAGGATGTACTCAATGATTGTCAAGCTCGTGTCCCAAGAAACAAACTTTTTCTTGGACAAACTTGCATTTCCCTGCGTTTAAACGGATACCGTGCTTACTAGCGTTTGTAGCACTTGCTAGGAACGATGATAGCACTCCGTCAGGTCTTTACCAGCTGTTAACACATCGACCAGGTAAGAGGCAGTTCCAGGTATATTTCATAATATCTGGTCCATCACAGCCTGAAACATTGCGGAGGTGCTTGCCACTCCGTATGGCAGTCGCTGGAACCTGAACAGTCCTATGTGCGTGTTCACCATCAGCAATTCTTGTGCTTGCTCATCCAGCTCAATCCGCAGGTAAGCCAAGGTAAGACAAATCCAGTAAAATGAACACGGTCCCTTCAACGAATGACACGAATATGTCCCCTGGCAGAGGAAGCGTGTAATGGTTGAGTTCAATACCACGATTTACAGTCGCTCTGTAATCCCCAGATATTCTAATCTGCTTTTCTGCTTTATTTGGGATGATCACTAGCGGTGTAGCGCACGCACTTCGCCTCACTCTGTACACCACACCAGTCTTCTCCACCTGTTCGCGCAATGCATATGCACTGGTCTCGCCTTACAAAAGACTGAATGCGCATCTCTTTTCATTTTGATGCTAGTTATTCTCTGAATAGAACCGTATTCAGGCTCCCACACATCACTGTACAGCCGTTTTAAATTGTTCTCGGCTTCCGCTGCTACTATCTGCCTGCCCTCCTTCAGGTTATCAATGTCATTTTGTAACTGCTGAGCAGCATTGTGCAAGTCAACTTGTAGTGCTATTTTCCAATGGCGACCTAAAAGCGTCTGCATGCGAGCTCCATTTTCTTGCTTTGCAATTACCAGAGGCAGATCATAGCTTCGGTTCTGATAAGATGCCTTCACATTTGCTTCGCCTTTCACTTTGAGTGATGAACCGTTATATACGCCTAGACGTATATCGACTTTTGAACATGGGCAGTTAGGAAAATTTTCATCAAAGTCTCTTTCAGACATTATCGTCACAGCGGCTCCCGTGTCTAATTCCATCGGAATCTCTTTGCCATTTACTTTTACTTTAAGCACAATGGGCTGTGGGCCGTGAACTTCATTCGTCGTACATATTGTAAGAACGTCGGTTTCCACCAAGGGCTCCTCCTTTATTTTGCACATTTTCACTATATGATCCGGCTTCGAGCATTTGAAACATGCACCTTTGGGGAAAGGACCACTCACTGTCGTATGACAGTGCCTTTCTCACGTTGCTTCCTTGGGCCGTGCCTTGCGTGGTCGATTCCCGATGCCAGTAGATGTCCACCAGACTGGTGGTTGATCCTCAGGTAGCATTTCTCTGGTGTCTTTCTGGCAGTTTCCAAGACGGTGGCAATTTTGCACACTCGTTCCCAGGTGGCTTCGTCGTTAGACAGAGAAAGAATACGACATATGATAAAATCCGCTTGCATTACAGAAATCAGTCGACCTCGAAGCGATTCTTCCAAACCACTTCCAAACGAGCACGTGGCAGTCAGTCTCTTCAGCTCGACAATGAACTGTGCCAGGCTTTCGATGACTCTTGCTTTCGCAAGTAGAAGTTCGGTAACCACTGACCGTTTTGGTGCACAGTGCTGTCGGAGAACATCTGCAGCTTCTTCGTACTTGGCTTCTGTGGGCTTCTTCGGAAACAGAAGGCTACGCAGAGTAACGTAAGTCTTTTCACCAAGGACAGTTAAGCAGGCTTGCAACTAATTACGCCTATTCCGTTGGCAGTTGCGTACAGGTCAAACCATTCCACGTAGACGTTGAAATTGCCAGAATCAGGGTAGAACTCGTCCAACGATCCTAGAGTGGTGTTCATCACTGATGACCCGGTTTGCCGTGGCGTCGTCGTCGTTTCTTCAGGCTTGGTCATTGCTTCTTCCTGAACGATCCCAGCCTCGTAGCCATGTTATTCAGAGACGCCGAGAAGGCAAGACTTTATTCGGAAAGCAATACGAACATAGCGACAACAAGGATTCAGCAGCTTCGTTTTATAAAGGAAACCTGGGTGCAACCGAGGCATGCTATTGGCTGGCGCTAAAGTCGCACACGCGAACCATGACTGCTTACATGAGATACCGGCACACAGTAGCCAAGCGGCACACAGTAGTAAGGCGGCCGCAAGCTTCGTTGCGCCGATATAACACCATCTAGAGTCCGATGTGCGGTCGTAGGAAAACAAATAGACAACGTGCAACCTCCTTTTTACAAGACCGGTTTTCGTAAGAATGGACAATGTTCGAAAGTGAACTATGGTGGAGTTCTTTTTTTTCTGCAGGAAGCGAACAACACAATCCTCTCCGCACTTTAGTCTGGGCAGCACACAATCATCATCATCATCATCAGGAGCAGCAGAAACCTCACTATACCCCCTGCAGGACGAAGGCCTCTCCCATATTTCTCCAATTAACCTGCTTCTGTGCTATCTGCATCCACTTGTACAATGCTAACTTCTTAACCTCACCCACCCACCCAACTTTCTGCCGCCCCCTGCTGAGCTTTCCTTCTCTTGGATTCCAGTTTGTTACCCTCAGCGACTATCGATTATCCTCTATTCGCACTACATGTCCTGCCCATGTCCATTTCCTCTTCTTGATTTCCACTAGAACGTCAGTAACTTGAGTTATTTCCCTGACCCACTCTACACGCTTCCAATCTCTTAATGTTACCTCTACCATTTTGCGTTCCATAGCCCTCTGGGTTGTCCTCAACTTAAGTAAAACCCTCTTGGTTAGCCTCCAAGTTTAAGCGCCATAGGTGAGTACAGGTAAGATGCAATTGTTGTACACTTTCCTCTTGAGTTATAACGGTAACCTGCTGCTAGTCATAATCAGCGAGTGCTTGCCAAATGCGCTCCATCCCAATCTTATTCTTGTTATTTCCTTTTCATGATCCTGATATGCGGTTGCTACCTGTACTAAGTAGACATATTCGCCTTCTACTTCCAGTGTTTCCCTACCTAACGTAAACGGCTGTTGCCTCGCGAGGCTGTTGAACATTACCTCAGTCTTATGCATAAAGATTTTTAAGCCTACTTTTCTACTTTTCCTGTCTAGGTCATCAATCATTATTTGCAGTTCATCCCCCGAGTTACTTAGCAAGGCAATGTCATCAGCAAATCGCAGAATACTGAGGTATTCTCCATCTACCCTTATCCCTAACTGCTCCCATTCCAAGTCTCTGACTACTTCCTCTAACAAGCTGTGAATAGTACTGGGGAAACCGTGTCTCCTTGCCTAACATCTTTCTTTATAGAAATTTTGTTACTTTCTTTATGCAGAACTATGGTTGCTGTGCAGCAACCATTAATATCTTCCAGCACTTTCACGTACGGCTCGTCTACCCTTGATTTCGCAATGCTTATCACCGCCGATGTGTCAACTGAGTCAAATGCTCTTTCCTAATCAATGAATGCTATGCATAAGGACTCGTTATATTCCGAGCATTTTTCTATCACCTGGTTGATGGTATAGATATGATAGTAGAGTACCGTTTCCGAAAACCTGCTTGATCCTTTGCCTAATTGAAGTTTAAGGTTGTTCTGATTCTATTAGCGATTACCTTAGTAAATACCTTATATTTTAACAGACATTAAGCTGTTTGGTCTGTAATTTTTAAGGTCCTTAGCGTCCCCTTTCTTTTAATTAAGGATAATGTTTGCGTTCTTCCATTGTTCCGGTACTGTCGATGACACCAGGCACTGCCTGTACAGGGTGGCCAGTTTTTCTAGCACAATATCCCCCCCCCCCCTCGACCTTAAACAAATCTATAGTTATCTGATCCTCACCAGCTGGTTTCCCCCTTTTCATGGTTTCGATTGCTTGCTTAACCTCGTCCTTCGTTACTTGTGGAACGTCTGACTGTTTTTTCCTGCCGCCAATCTCATTACTGTCCTGACTACTTTGGCTCCTGTAGAGATCTGTATAGAACTCCTCGGCTACTTTGTCTATCTTGTCCATATTCGTGATGACGTTGCCCGCCTGATCCCTTATCGCATACATCTGGTTTTTGCCTATGCCCAATTTCTTCTTTACCGCTTTAAGGCTTCCCCCATTCTTTACAGCATGTTCAATTTTGTACATGTTATACCTCCTTATATAGGCCACCTTGCGCTTATTGATTAGTTTTGATATCTCGGCCAATTCCATCTGGTCTGTTGGATTGGACGCTTTCATACTCTAGCGTTTCCTAATCAAATCTTTAGTCTCCTTAGACAGCTTACCGGTATACTTTCTAACTATTCTACCGCCTACTTCTACCGCGCACTCAGTAATGATATCTCTGAAATTATTGTTAATTGCTTCTAGGGTAATGTCGCCATCCTCGGTCAAAAGAATTAAGGTAGGCCAATTATAGCCAGGGGCGTTAAAATCACCCATGCAGATAAGGTTACCAGCAAAGAGTTGCTGTTCGTTAAAGTACCGACCAAGAGATTCAAGTTCATCTACAGAGCAACTTGGCGGGCGATAGTAGACATCAATTACGACATGTGGTTTGATCAGATAAAGTTTACCCTAGATTGGTTCTATGTCATCTGGGGGTGACAACACTTAAAACGTGACATCATACCAAAAAGGCACCTCAACGCCACCACATTTAGTGCGACTTCGGATTGGAACCTTTATACCCTGGCGTTTCTTAATCAAATCTTTCGTCTGCTTAGACATCTTACTGGTATCCTCTAACTATCCTACCGCCTACTTCTACAGCGCACTCAGTAATTGTATCTCTGAAATTATTGTTCATTGCTTCTATGGTAATGTGGCAATACTCGGTTAAAGCTGATTATTTATTCTCTCTCTCTCTTGGGACTTTGGGATATTCACGGGGGGGGGGGGGGGGATACCGGACACGGGTTATGCCGGCCTAATGTCACAGCGGTACTTTTGGTGTCCGGGGGATGGGGAAGTGGGACATGGGGAGTGGGGGGGGGGGGGGAGATCGTCTTGGCCCGCACCGAGCAAACAGCCCGGTGAACGTCGGCAGGTCGGTAGTCCGGTGTGCAGCCTCCGGTGCAGCAGCGCTTATGGGTGTTCCAGGCGAAGCCTGGTACTGCGCCTCTGTGAGGCACAGGAAGGACTGCTGGTGACAGCCGGACGCCACAGCGATTGGGGCAACCGCCGCAGCAGGAGGGGACCGCGATAGACAGCTGCCAAGGCAGCAGCGCGGCAGGTGGCGCTGAGGAGACCGTCAGTAGACAGCGCGCCGAGGCCCGCGAGCAGGGAGCCCACGGGAAGCTGTCCCGGAGTATCCGGTAGCAGCAGGAGGGGGCGCCAGGATTCACGGACACACGTGGCCCATGGCGGCGAGGTGGAGCCGCCTCGGCGCACACCACTGGTTCTGCGAGGACGGCGGGTGGCTTGCGCATGGCAAGCATGCTGGCTTGGCAAGAAGCACGAGCGCAGCGAGGACTGCGGCATCACAAAGATGTCAGCAGGGAGTCACCGCGACGACGAGGTCGGGCGGCAAATGGGGAGGCCGCCGGGAACTGCTGCGGCAGCAGCAGCGAGGCGGGTAGGTTGCCAGGATCCACAGCAACCCGTGCTCCATGGCGAGGGAGGAGGCACGGTTCTCGTGCCACCAGGGTGTGTCCCAGGTCCGAGGAGCCGCAGTAAGCCGCGGACGGTTCTGCAGGCTACTGTCCATGAAGTAGAGGGAGGGGCCGCCGCCGCCGCAGCAAACGACGGCGGCCCCGAGGAAATACTTTTTCGAGGAGTAGGGCGCCGCGGCCGCCGAAGCGGCCCGCCGAGCTAGGCCTCTAGGAGAGGTAGCGGGTGGCCGCTGACGCGGCCGACTGCTGGGAAGACTTCCTAGTAGTAGGAACTACTACTAAGAGGTACGCCGGCCGCTACGGGCGATAGCGGGCGCAGGCGAAGGTGCTCGGCGGCAGCGAAGCTGGCACGACGGAGCGAGGCGCGACGATATCGCGGGAGGCAAGCGAGGACACATCTATACACCTCGTAGGTGAAATTGAGGATTATCTATTCTTTAGCGAGATCCTTAAATCTTCTGCTCTCCCCCTCACCGCTAATTCGTTGATGGGTTTATTTCTTACCAATCTGCTACGTTCCTTCTTCAGATTTAGGCTAATTCGGGACCTCACCATCCTGTGGTCACTGCGCCGCACTTTCCCGATTACCTCTAATTCTTGCATAATGGCGGGGGTTAAACACAGTAGGAAGTAAATTTAATTTTTAGTCTCCCCGTTAGGACTTTTCCATGTCCATTTCCGGTTCTTGCGTTTGCTGAAGATGGTATTCATTATTCTTAACATATTACGTTCTGCAAACGCAACTAGTAACTCCCCCCTGCTATTCCTGGAACCAATGGCATAGTAACCTACTGCCTGGTCTCCTGCCTCCTTTTTCCCTACCTTGGCATTGAAGTCACCCATTAATACAGTATACTGCGTCTTTACATGGAAGCCACTTCCTTTCGCCTCCATCGAAGCGCAACCGCCGGCAGTTGCGATCGAACACGGCTACCAAATTGGTCGGGTGTCTTACCACTGGACAACGGCGGCGGGGCAACGTTTTTGCTATTGCCATCATTGCCTATTTTCTTTCTTCGTTGTTAGCTTAATTACTTCTACGGCTTTTATTCGATTTGGTCAAAAATTCTGCTTTCTACGAACAATGTCGGCGCCGGCGGCCATTAAAGGCAGCTCTGTCTAAATTGCGAACTTTCACATTTTTAATAAATGCGCAACCGCCATGAGAAATATGTTCATTGGTTGCAGGAGCGAAACGTGAGAAAAAAAAAGCCATAGAAGTATTTGAGGTGAAAAATTACAAGAGTTCAAAGCTCCTGAACCGAATATGGAGCGAAATCATTTGCTGCGGGTAACCGAGCGTTCTTCTTCTTCTTCTTTTTCTGTTAGGCGCAGCGTCAGCTCGGGGACCACGGTCATGGCACACAACGACGAGCGGTTAGACCTGGCGTAGCATGGCGTTTGCAGAACAAGAAGAAAGAAAAAGAGGTGATATTTGTGCTATTGTCATCATTGCCTTTTGTAAATCATCTCTTTCTCTTTCTTCTTTTTTAACCTTAATTACCTCCCCGGCTTATTTTTCTAAGGCTTTTTACTCCGGCAACTCTTGAACATAATTTATTTTCATGGCGGTTGCGCGTTTATCAAAAATCTGGAAGTTTACAATTTAGACACAGTTTCCTTTATTTGCCGCCGGCGCCGCCACTATTCGTAGACACAAAACTACAAATGAGGCGGTACAGGGAGATGTGGGCTGGGCATCTATCGAAGTACGGGAAGCACAGAGTAAACTATTATATGAGGAACGCCTTAGAAAATTGGACAGTAACAGATGGGCAGCTAAAGTATTTAAATACCTGTACTTAAAAAGCGTGGACTCACAATGGAGGAAAATAACTAGGAAACTAACTAGTAAGTATGGTAGTCACAAGGACGGAGAAATAAAGAGCATTAAGCAACAGGTGAAAAACACAGAAGCTAAAAATTTGATAAATTCGATGGAAAAGAAACAGAGTGTGGAATTATACCGAAAGTGGAAAATGCAGATCAAGAAGGAAGATTTCTTTGCTAACTCAAGAGGCAGTGCCCTACTTTTTGAAGCTAGATCAGGGTGCCTTAGAACACGTAGCTACAAAAGGAAATTTAACAATGGAGATGACGCATGTGCTGTATGTGGAAACTCCAGTGAAACAATTGACCATATTATACTCGAATGTAATGGTATCCATCCGGAAGTTGATGCAGGCGCAGTCACTGTTCCTGAAGCTCTGGGGTTTAGAGATACCAGTGGCCGGGTGAATAAACCAGCGGCGGAAACTAGCAAAAAACGACTGGAAGATTGGTGGCTTAAAAGCAGAGAAGTGACCTAATGTTAGTAATGTACGAACAAAAATTTAATAAATAGAATGATGGTTTAGTTAACCATTCTAAATCAATAATTAAGATATATGGAGAAAAATGAGCATGATAGCTACTGCTACCACCCCGTTTCAAAGGGGATGCTCCTATATTCCATCCATCCATCCATCCATCCACCTAAAGTTTGACCAATCAAAACCACCGTTTTCTTATGCATCGGTCCTATGGGAAGTTTCTTAAATGGTAATATTAACGAGCTCTGACAGTAGTATCGTGCCCCTCGCGCCAGGTAAACGATTGTAATGAGCGTCAAACGTAGCCTTAATTGTAGCTTAAACCGCGTTAGAAACAGTACGGCTGTATAAAAAAAAATATGTAGCAAAATAATCGGCAGCAATATGAGAATGCTTTAGTACTACTTCACCGTAATCAAACTTATGTTAAACTTAGGGTGCACTTAGGGAGACCTATAAGTGAATCCTGAAATTTTTTTCTTTTTTTCTTGCACCTACTGGTCATATATCGTTCAGACGGGTCTATCTTATGGCGGCTGTGAAAACATCCGCGCCTAATTTGGTAGCCATTCGTCTAAAATTTTATAAAAATTTTCCACATCCAGAAGCCCATAGAAGGCTCATTTTGCTTTTGTCGGTGTGAGACAGGGAACATCAGCGGGTCCTTCCAGCCTTCGCACCTATTTATCCAACTTCTCTGCTACGGAACAAACTGCCGAACGCGGAAATCCAGGCATCTCTAGCGTCCAAGGCGCTGATCAAAACAAGATTTACCAAGAGCGTGCAGGGCTTTGAAAGAGATGATCCTAAACATGAAGAAATAGTGCCACGATTTGAATGCTGTGCCTTCTAGAAAATGGGTCCATGAGCCATGGTCTCACCCGAAGAGTGACAAACCAAGTATTTTTTACTGCGAAAGGAGTACTACGCCAGGTCTAACTGCTCGTCGCTATGTGCCGTGTCCTTGTCCATGGTCCCTTGGCAGGCGCTGCCAACTTGAGTCTCTTGTTTTACATGGAACGGTGATGACATAATCAGCCTTCCAGGACCTTGGCATTCACTCTACCCCTATAGACCACTCAGGCACGTTCATACGGCTTTTTTAAAGAGGGGCTTTATATGTGGGTTGGGGAAGAAGCAGAAGAAGAAGAACGCTCAGTTAACCGAAGCTTTTGCTTTCGCTCCACATTAGGTTCAGCAGCCTTGACCCCTTCTAATTGTTGTTAAAACACCGGTTAATTCGGGACAAACAGAAAAGCATTTAATAAAAATAAACAACATCGGACGTCCCTGCGCTGGAAACATGCGGTCGAGGCGCGCGACAGCGGACCACCGAGAATAAAACAGGATGAGGGTCAGGGCATTACAACTGCAAGACAAAACAAAAAGCGACACAACGCGACAAGACAAAAAGCGCGTGTGGTTTGAAACGTCGAACATGGCGTGCAACAGCAACAGAGGCGGTTGTAATTTGCGGAACACAATTTTGGTCTGTAGACTGCACACAGTTGTTCTGCGGCAGTCCAAGGCTAAACTGCATAGACTTGGAGCAAGGAAAATACTTCTCTAAGCCTGAAGAGCAAAATTACAAATACACAATATTTGTGGACCATTTTTTAGTCCTTATGGACCTTTACATGAGAGATAATTGTTTTCTTGTTGACATGGCCTTGGGGAAGTCTTTTGCCTCCTCCAAGACGTTGAATATTACCTTCTGCATCCGCTACAGCTATTCCGGCTATCCTACCCGAAACTGCCAAACGTAACACTTGTTGAGTGACTTTTGCCGTGACGATATCCAAGATAAAGAACAAAGCTAATAAGTCTTACGCTAATTAGGCCAAGGCAAATAGTTTAGAAATGAAGTCCGAACGTATCTGAACACGCGTTGACGTATTTTCGCCTCTTTCATCCTAACTTCCTAGTTCACCCAATAATAAGGCGGAAACTTGGGCGAGTTGAAAAGCATTTGAACTCATCTTTTCTAGCGCTTCTTTAACACACAAGGGACATTAAATGAAGGAGGAACACATAAGAACAGGACGGACGCTAGTCTTCAACTGTCGTTTATTGAAGCAACATGTCATATATACGATCTCAAAGTGCACATCACACATGAGTAGTGAGGGTGCCACGCTTAAGGTACGATAGCTCTTTATCAGATAAATGCACAGATGGAGTGCTGACACAGTTTTGGCCTTGTTTATTTATACATAGGGCTTCGACAATTTCCCTTTGTGATTGAGCCTTATTGGTTGCTAGTACGCGCGTGTTCTGAAGGATCGGTGTGCAGGGTACGGGGTTTGGATCGCCGGGGTGTTTTTTGATGTGGCACCGCTTGCAGTGATCAGCGAGATTCCCCACAGCTGATATCGATGCCGCAGCCAAACGATGCTCTCTCAGCCTTTCATTTAAGCATCGACCTGACTGTCCAATATAAACCTTGCCACAAGTGACCGGGATTTCGTACACGACACCGACTTTGCACGGGACGAACTGCGTTTGGTGCTTTTTAGCACAAATCGGCTGTCTTTCCGCACCGTTCACAAGAGGGCACAGCCGCACAAGCTTTCTTGGGGCAGTCAATATAAGATCGACGCCGCACTTTTTTGCCAACTTTTTTAAACGGTGCGACACGTTGTGCACATAGGGCATAGCCACCAGTCGAGTACGCCGATGGGGTTGGTTGGTTCACAGGAAGGGAAAGGCGCAGTATCTGTCACACTTGCGCTGTGGACACCTGAACCGCGCCGTAAGGGAAGGGAGGAAGGTGGGAGTGAAAGTGGAAACAGAGAAAGGGGAGCCGTAGTGGAAAGCTACGGAGTAATTTCGACCACCTGGGGATCTTTAACGTGCGCTGACATCGCACAGCACACGGACGCCACTTCGTTTCGCCTCCATCGAAACGCAGCCGCCGAGGTCGGGTTCGAACCCGGGAACTCCGGCACAGTAGTCGGGCGTCTTACCACTGCGCCACCCCGGCGGGGCATCTTCACAGTTTTGTCGCCGTCCGATTCTCACTTCTTTCAGTAGCTTTTCAGCCACAGATGTAATGGGTTTCTTCAGGAAACCCAGCGTTCTTTAGGCGAAGGTTTTGCAGCGCCACGCTTTCAGGGATGCAATGTTGACAGGACTTAATGAGAGCAGCGCGGATGGCATTCATGGCGATACCTCTCTTAATCAGCTTACAATGCGCTGACTGGTAGTTAAGAATTTCTTTTTTTGTCCTCGGCTGATACAACCAGCAAACACGTGCCCTTTCAAATCTTATGTATATGTCAAGGAACTGTAACCTATCGTCATTTGGCATTTCCGTTGTGAAGGTTAAACCCTGGCTACTGGAGTAGAATACATCAAGCACATTTCCCACCATCTCTTCCCTATTGTCAAACATTTCAAGATTCATTACCACAAGGTAGTCGTCAACGTATCTAAAAATGCGTTTTACTTTGTCAGTGTTTATCCGCGCAAAAATACGTTGGTCACAATAGGCTAAAAATATATCACTAAGTGCTGGGGCGATGCAGGAACAAATTGATATGCCGTCCTTCTGAACATATTCTGCATCTTCATGCTTAACAAGAGTCGATGAAAGATAAAACGATACAAGGTTTAAAAAGCTATCGATTGACATTCCAATATCATTCTGGAATGCAACTGTAGTGCCATTTTCAATGCAGTCGGGCAAAGAAGTCATGATATCCCCTTGTGGTATAGAATAAAAAAGGTATTTTATATCTATGGAGAGAGCAAAATTGAACTGCAAAGATTCTTGCTGAGTCTTAAGATAACATACTAGCTCATTTGAGTTAGAAATCAAAAAAGGATCCTTCACTTTCAGGAGACTTATTTCGCTTGCAAGAATCTAAAAAGAACGCCTTGCCATGCCCCCCTTTCTGTTAGAATTGTCCTCAGCGGTGCATAATCTTTATGCGTTTTCGCGGTGAAGAAAACGCTGAGCGCCGTTTCCTTGCTGTCCCAAATCTTCTTGCCCAAGTTTTCCAATCCCATCTCTCTACACAACCTTAACGCCTGTCTTTTTACATCTGTGGCTGAAAGCTACTGAAAGAAGTGAAAATCGGAAGGCGACAAAATCGTGAAGATCCCCATCGGCGTACTCGACTGGTGGCTATGCCCTATGTGCACAACGTGTCGCACCGTTTAAAAAAGTTGGCAAAAAAGTGCGGCGTCGATCTTGTATTGACTGCCCCAAAAAAGCTTGTGCGGCTGTGCCCTCTTGTGAACGGTGCGGCAAGACAGCCGATTTGTGCTAAAAAGCACCAAACGCAGTTCGTCCCGTGCAAAGTCGGTGTCGTGTACGAAATCCCGGTCACTTGTGGCAAGGTTTATATTGGACACTCAGGTCGATGCTTAAATGAAAGGCTGAGAGAGCATCGTTTGGCTGCGGGATCGATATCAGCTGTGGGGAATCTCGCTGATCACTGCAAGCGGTGCCTCATCAAAAAACACCCCGGCGATCCAAACCCCGTACCCTGCACACCGATTCTTCAGAACACGCGCGTACTAGCAACCAATAAGGCTCAATCACAAAGGGAAATTGTCGAAGCCCTATGTATAAATAAACAAGGCCAAAACTGTGTCAGCACTCCATCTGTGCATTTATCTGATCTATCTGAATCTAACCTAAACAATGTCAGCTGACATTGCTCTTGTACGTTACTGCCCTCTTGAAGTGGTGCAGCGCAACGGCACCAAGCCTAGACAAGAGAATGGGACAAGCCCGGTTTCCCTTGTACAATATCAGAATATATCGGGAAATGTAAAATATTAGCAGAGTGCTCATGAATTCGGCAGCAGCAATAGGTTTCTTGGTCGTGAAAATTGCCTTAGGCATCTTTATTTATACTGGGCATGATATAATAGTGCTAATCCCTGACATTTATCCAAGAAATGATTTGAGTGTTTACGTATTTTGCCGCAACAGGCTCTTGCTCCATTAGATAGTAGTACTGAAGAGTTCTCTCGAAGAGTTCTCTCTGAACCTGGAACATTATTAATGATGCGGGCACGCGCAGGAGGCGAAGAAGATGACAGGTAGACCTACGCAGATCCCATTGCAAGGTGAAGTAAATGCAGGTTCGATGGTAAACGCTCCGACAAGCTTCTCAGCCAGTGCGCCTTCCGGTTCTGTGCCGTCAACAACCGCGTCCGCAGTACCCTCTAGTAATGGCAACCAACAACGACGAGTGCCTCACGCTCCTTCAGCTATTGAACGTCGTCACAATGCTTCCCAAGCCGCCGTTACAGGTGCATACCAGAGCCCTCTCCATAGAGAGGAAAGTCGGATGCCCCGACAACTATTTCTATCCGCGGACGCCTCTCAACGGCCCCGCACAGACTACAGGGCGGCTTTCACTGATCAGTACAAAAGCCCTACTCTTGAAGAACAACAACCGCTGTCCCCTGAAGCATTTGTAACCGCTGTCACAGACAATGTTCCTCCAGCCATGCAGCTTCCCCAAACCGTATCGCAGTCAGCCGCCAGACAAGCCAAAGAGACAAGACCGGCGTCCCTCGGACCGTTCCCAAACGCGTCCACTAGCGACACTTTTAAAGCCATACAACGTCATCTGCCAGTCAAACAGTCCAACGTCCCCTTGGTGCACGGCACCAGTACCCGTCCGGTACAACGACGGGTGTCGCGTGACACGTTTGTCACCGCTGTTACATCCGCCAGTCCTGCAGCCACCCAGCGTCCCCGCGACGCCCTGGGAACCGCTGCCACACAAGCGTACCCCACCCCTGGTTATGAACGGCGACAGGCGTTCCACGAAGCACTGGCTACCCCTGTGGCCAGGGGCATGCATTCAAGGGTTCATCATCCGCAGTCCGTTGCACGGGCTACCGGTGTGGAACACGAAGTTCTTCCAGAGCCTGAGGCTGCCATGGTGGCCGGTGTTCGCGGGACAACGCCATCGAGGAATACAGGCGTGACTGGCCAGGAGCGCCGAGACCCCGACTTCTGGCTCCTCTGCATACTGGTCTACCTCTCTGCTATGGCACTGGCTCTCGTTTTTACCATGGTTTACGTCATGGCCTCACTGAAGGAGGGCGAACCCGCAATAATCCATGAAGGTAATGAAGAAGTCGACACTTTTCCAAAGGGGAATGCCTCCAGGCTGCATACGGAGTCTGCTCAGTCTACCACCTCCTCTCTTCAACGAGTAGAAGTATCCAGCAGCGATCTCACCGTAGTAGTGTCGGCAATTTATGGGAAGGACGTTCCAAGCACAGATTGAAAGGCCGCTGACTGAATACTACTGAAAACGTATAATGCAGTTCGGCTGCATTGAGGTATTTACTTTATATATCTGGGCTATTTAGCGCAAATATATGATCCTTATATATGCGAAAACAAGAAGTTCAATATGCTAACCTGAAGGCAGTACCTCTCTTCTCTTGCGTACACTATCTGCTGTGTATTTGTTTTATTTCCCATTTTGTTTGCTAATTAATCCTTTACATTAAAAGGGAATACTTGAGAACCAAAAGCCTTCGCACTTGTAAGGTTTATAACACAATGAGCCGCTTATGGTGTGCTACTTTCCGAAATAACTAAGCCTTCCGCGGCACGCTTGGCTAGCGCCAGTATCAAATCCAGAGAGCTGACTACTACTATTCCATTTCCTTTTCAAAGTATCTAATGATCTAGGCCGGTTTCAATATCTGCTGCATCTTTGCACTTTAACGGACTGTGCAAATTGACTGGATGCTTGCCAGAGGCACAAATTTCGCCACAGTTCTGCCAATTTACCAGTGCAGAATTACAGCATTTTGAAACGCTTATGTCTTCATGTTTCCTATGGGCGATGCAGGTATTCAGTAAACAATAAAGAATAGCGTGAGGATGACTGAAACGAAATAAACAGCATCAGAAATTCAGCCAAAAGTTTCTTGAGGTTGGTTCAGCGCGCTACCACTTCTGTTCCAGCCCGCAAAAAAAAAAAAAAATATCCACCAGTTGTCCCCAATATGACTTTTTTGGTAAACATATTGGCCGTTATTTCATTTTTAATTAGTAGTGACGCTTGAGAGCTGCTAGGCTCGTAAGCGGCCTTTTTAAGTTCTTTTCTCAATTTCAAAATTACACAATACATAGCGGTCTGTAGCGCAACAAATGCTGTGAGAGCAAACAGCTGCCATAATATATTCTCAGTTTCCACTCACTGACCGGTACACTAGTGCTGTAGTTTTAGCTTATGGGAGAGAAATTAGTGCGGTCTCTATATTCTGGTTCTCCTACCCGTTTAGCAACACATGAAAATTGCAACCACACTACACTACTCCAACTGATGGGCGTCAAATTGTTTCCTACTTGCCTAGAAGATAAAATGGGTTTGAAGGAGCCACTTTGTTCTCCGAAGGCAAGCAATCATAGCGGTCGTTTGAGTTAATCGCATGAAGTAACTAGATGAGGGAACGGCTGCTGGGGCCAATTGGCTTGGCATCTTCATATCTGTGCAGTGCTTCGGGGTGACGAACAGAAACGGAAAATATAACAAAAGTTATAACCCGCCAGGACAGTAGGCTAAGCGTCTTTTTGTGTCAAAATCTCAGTTTTATAAAAATTATCGACAGGTATTCGCATCAGGAAAAACAGTAACATGGATGAGGAATCTATGAATGGCTATTCATCGATTTACCTGAAAATATGCTTTATGTTGCACAAAAAATCTCAATGTTCCCGCAGAGTGTTCGAATCTCGTCGATCATTCATAACCAATGCATAACTCCTGAATTTTAAAAGTAGTTTGCGTTCCTAAGAAATGCTTTCAGGTTGACCTTACCAGGTTGACAGCATGTTGAACAACGGTCCTCAGTTTCTCATAGTTCTGCATGGTAGTTATGATTATTATATTATTGGAACATATGACACGCTTCTCAATTTGAAGCTATCGTATACAAAAGGGAGTAAAAGAAAATATTTTTGACAATGTTCTGAAGCACGCTTCCTAGGAACACTGCATCATAGAGTCAATTTTTCGTATAGATTGAGACTGGGTAGGTGTTAGCCGACGACAAAAATTCATGTACCTTGAAGGACCAGCTTTACACAGGAAGCGGGTGAGTGTGCAACTGCAAAACAATTTTGCTGAATGCTTATCAGCCATTATCATCATCTTATTGCAGTTCAAAACTATTTTGATGATGCTTTTTTACACCGCCTGTTTTGCTTTTATGTCTTGCTCTGCCGAGATACTTTCCTCGCTCGTGAAGCTGGTCAAGCCCGTAAGTGTCAGTGGTAGGGGTGAAAAGGTTTCATAACAGCCCCTTGTGACCCCCCACCAGTATTTACCAGTGGTCTAAGACCCTCCGCGCTCGAAGGTATATGGACGGCATGAATACTAAGTAGGCTGTGATATTTTAATCCTGTCATTGGTTAGAACATTACACTCTTGGTTTAGCAATTTGGTAGTGAGTTAATATGAACCATCGACATATATCTTCTATAACCCGCGATGGAGGAAAATATCTCCAATTTGTATAAAACGATGTGCGAAGTAGGCCACCAGCCAGTTGCCCTCTTCCTCTTTATTTCGCTTTACACCTGTGCTGGAATCAGTACAAACTCCCTTCGGATAAAGACAGGCTTTAAGCACTTCATAAGAGTTGAGTAGAAGGATTCCTTTCGCTTCTTCGAGCCACTGAGGGGAATTACTCTGCAGCACACGGTGGATAAGCCCCGGACGCTGCTCGTCGCTGATGCACTGCCAGATCTGTGCTGCATGGTGTTCATGCGGTAATTAATCGTCACTCCTTATCGGAAATTGCGCATCAACGCTCACCTAACGGCAACGCAGCGTATTCTTCGCATACGCTTTTAGAAGAGTCGTGCAGTTCACCGCCGCCAAAATGACTTCTTGCTTAATAATATTATACAATAAATCAATCAATGAATATTTATTTAATGTTCTCAGAAACCATGTTGTCCTCGTGCTGCAGCACAAAAAAAATGAAAATGCACACACAAGTTTTAGACACACAAATAGAACACAAAAGAAGAAACAAATAACACATGAAATGAAGCTGAGACGAAAAGTGTCATGGAAAGAGAGAAAACAATCTGTAGTATGTCTTATACAAACAGTCAGAGAATTGTAGAGCACATATCACGAAAAAAAAAACAACTACATATAGAGAAAAAAAATAACTGACATTGATTATAGTAAAAGAAATATACATTAAATAAACAGCCATTCCAGGCGCAATAAGGGCGTGGTACTTAGAACACGGGCTAGAAATACAGGGAAATACAATCAAAAAATAGAAATGAACGCAGGACAGCAAGATTCAAAAATAAAGTTTAAAATTAAAATATAAATATAAATAAGAAACATATAAAAATCAGTACAAAATACTTTAAACAGCACTGAACAGTAGAAAAAGCAAAACGTGAAGTAAATTAAATACAGTACTTAGGTTAGAAACTTGAAGTTGTATGTGATAAATACAGTTTAGAATACAAAGCTACGAACGTCCAATATCAACGAGAGAGCGAGGTTTGGAACATGTCAAGGTGAAGACAAAAAGAGTTAAACAACATCTGCATTCTGTCAAGAGGGGAATGGGAATAAAGAAACGGACAAACTTGAAACGGTCTGAATTCCCTCATGCTCTTTCGCGGAACGCGCAGAAGAATGTACCCTAAAAGCTGAGGCCACATAATATGGCCATGAAGGAGCTTGTACAGAAAAATTATATCTACTCTGACACGACGGCAGTTAAGAGAAGGAAGATTCAGTGGGGTACTCTTGGTGGAGCGAGAGGCGGAAGTTGAGCATGGAAAGCGATATCGAAATATTCGCAACATTTTTTTGCTGTGCTCTGTCAAACTTGTTCCAGTTCGATTTACAAGTGCCATTCCAAACAACCGACGCGTACTCCAAACGCGGCAAGCATATGTACAGGTACAGCTTTAGGAATGGAAGTGGAGTACGGAACTCTCTCGAAAGTCGGCAGAAGAATCCGGATGTCCGCATAGCCTGCAGAGCAATGCGTTAGTATGAGAGGAGAAGCTGGAGAGTGCGGTTAAACAGTTCACCAAGGTCATTAATTTGATCAACCCTGTCCGACAGCATGAATTCGCAGATTAATGGTAGAGTCGAAAGCTGTGCGTTTTACGAGTAACTGAAACAACCCTAGTTTTTGAAGGATTGAAGGTAAGTCAATTCTTCGCATACCAATCAGAAAAAGCAGATATGTCCGATTGCAACAACAAGCAATCTTGTAAAAAAAATGTATGACCTTGAATATTTTTATATCATCAGCATAAAAAGAAACGAGGAGTTCTTGATCACGGAGGAAACTTCATTCATACTTAACCAGCCAAAGGACGAGACACAGGAAAGAAGAGGACAGGACAAGGCTGGTCCTGTCCTCTCGGAAGGGGCGCGCAAATGTACAGGGTAAACTGCTAATCCTGGGAGACGAAGAGTTGGATGTAAGGCACAGGCGGATCTTGGACCAGCCTTGTCCTGTCCTCTTCTTTCCTGTGTCTCATCCTTTGGCTGGTTAAGTATGAACCCTTACCAACGTGCCCAGTCGTTACCCTTGTTGAAACGTCATTAATAAAAATGAAGAAGAGAAGCGGGCCTAATACAGAACCTTGAGGAACTCCACTGGTTGCAGGATAAACGAAGGAAGTCTGTCCATTGACACTGGCAAAGCAGGAGCGATCAAGGAGATAGTTACTTAGGAGGGCTACGATTGAGACTTCGACACCAGAGTGTAGAAGCTTTTCAACTAGTAGTGAGTGAGTAACAACGTCGAAAGCTTTACTCAAATCACAGTACACAGTGTCAACCTGACCTTTCTGAAGGACTGCTGCAGAGACATATGTCATCAACGTGACTAGATTGCTTGAAGAAGAGCGACCCGATATGAAGCCATGTTAATTCGGTATGATAACATGTTTGAGATGAAAGGAAAATTCATTGTGCAAAGCTAGTTCGAAAAGCTTAGAGATTGCACATAGAAGAGAAATTGGACGATAATTAGAAACATGAGATTTGTTTCCTGACTTGAAAACAGGAAACACGCGCGCTATTTTCCACACGCGAGGAAAGGCTGCATTTTTGAAACAGGTATAAATATAGCAGTCAGTACTGGTACAAAGATACAACTGAAGGCTTTTATTATGGCGGCTGGAATGACATCAGGTCCAGGAGATCAAGATGGTCTCAGACGCTTAAGACTCGCAGTTATTAACTTCTCGTCAAAGAGAAAGGAATTAGATGGTGTACCAGATGGGAGGCACACGAAATCGCAGTGTGGAGGTTTGTATACGGAGGAAAAATGTTGGGCAAAACTGTCAGCAACATTCCGAATTTCCGACCCCTGAGAGCCAACTGAGTTGATACTGTAATCCGTTTAATGGAACGCTTGCGAACGTACCGCCAGAACTGACTAGGACGATTTCTGGCACTCCTCTCTAAAGACTCAAGATAAGAGTCGTGGTCCCGCGTGTATAAGCGTTTGCAAAGAGAACGCAAGCGGCGAAACTCATCTGCCCAATTGTGAAACCCAGGGCGTTTCGCTTTACGATGGGCCCGTAAAGTTTTAACGCCGTTCTCAGTTCTGTGGAAAACCAGGAAGGAAGCTTCCTACGAATAGGAGTATGCAGAGGTATGTACTGACGCGTATACCATCAAGAATTTTTTCAGGGAAGCGACTGATGTGTCCGTCGGCATCAATAATGTAATTTAAAAAGTCGACAGAAGAGAAGAAATTGAAGAGACCGACATAGTCACCACGTGCATATGCAAAACGAGGCGAATTCCCCGCCCGATTTGAATTAGTAGAGAGTGAGGCAGAGAAAGAAGTACACACAAGAAGTGGAGGGTGAAATTAGTGACAGCGAGTAAGCGGTATGTCAAAACTCTAGACTCGAACACTTTCTAAATTCGATAAACAGATATCGAGAATATTACCAAAGCAGTTTTCAAGGAAATTGTGCTGCTGCAAAGAGTTAAAGGCTACAAATTTAAGTAGCATGATACATTTACTTAATATATATTGATTATTGTGAGAAGAAGTAAATGAGTTCCAGTTTATACTAGGACTGTTAAAATTGCCTAAAATGAGAAGTTTGCGTTTGCTACGACGAGTTATAACATGTTCGAATGAGAGCAGAACATCATCATAGGCTGGAGGAGAAAGGCTCGGAGGAATGTAGAAAGCTGCAAGTAAAAGTTTTTCATGTGGATTTAAAGTGAGCTCAATCCACCCATATTCTTCAACAGTTTCCAGATCGGAACGTCGAACACACTTCAGATAACTGTCAGTAGCAATGAGCACTCCCCCTCTTATTTGTTTGGGTCCTGTTTCAGGGCGGTCGCTTTTAAAAACAGAGTAATTATTAGGAAAGAAATCACTGGAATGGATATCCCTTGACAACCAAGTTTCGATAACTACAACAGCGGTGTACTAACTGGCCAAAACGCTAGAAAAGAATTGAGATTCCTTAGTCCGAAGACCTCAGGCGTTTTGATAACAGATGTCCAAATTGCCACTGCAATTTAGCGTCAGTTCGGAGGAATGCATCATGTCGTTGTGAAGCTTCCCACGAAAATCCTTGTAAATGCAGCCCATCGGCTACATCGAAGGCCAGACAAGCTTATTGTAGGATTCTTCATCAACTTTAATAATAATAATAATAATCAATCAATCAATCTTTATTTAATGTGCGCAGGAACAACCATGTGGTCTTCGTGCTGCAGCACAAATAAAAAAAAAAGAGACAAAAATGAAAATAAACAAACATGTTTACACAGAGAGAGAACACAAAAGAAGAAATAACACATGAAATGATAACTGCGACGAAAAGTATCACGGAAAGAAAGCAGTCAATGGGTAGCATTACTTATATACACAGTGAGAGAATTGTTGAAAAAAGAAACTGTAGATAGAGAGAAAGAAAAAAAAAGACAATAACAAATAACTGACATTGATTATAGTAATATAGAAATATACATAGAATAAACAATCATTCCAGGCGCAACAAGTGCGTGGTACTTAAAACACAGGCTAGAAATACAAAATTATATAATAAACAAATAAAATTGAACACGGGACAGTAAGAATTGAATATAAAGTTGAAAGTTGAAATACAGGTAAGAAACAGATAAAAAGCAGTTCAAGAGGCAGACAGCATTGAACAGGAGGAAAAGCAAAAAGTGAAGTAAATACAATATTTTAGGCTAGAAAGTTGCAGTTATATGTCATAAAGTACTATTTAAAATACAACGCTACGAACGTCCAATATAAATTCACAGAGCGAGTTTTGGAAGATGTCAAGATGAGGACAAAGAGAGTTAAATAACCACTGCATTCTGTACAGAGGGGAATGGGAATGAAGAGTTGGAGAAACGTGAAACGGTCTGAATTCCCTCATGCTCTTTCGCGGAACGCGCAGTAGGATGTACTCTAAGAGCTGAGGGCACATAATGTGGCCATGAAGGAGTTTGTACAGAAAAATAATATCAACTCTGATACGACGGCAGTGAAGAGAAGGAAGATTCAGTTGGGCGCTCCTGGTGGAGAGAGAGGAGGAAGTTGCGCAAGGAAAGCGATAATTAAATATCCGTAAAACATTTTTTTTTGTACTCTGTCAACCTTGCCCATGTTCGATTTGCAAGTTGCATTCCAAACAACCGACGCGTACTCCAAGAGCGGCAAGCATATGGACAGTTACAGTTTTAAGAACGGAAGTGGAATATGGAACTCTCTCGAAAGTCTGCAAACGAATCCCAGTGTGCGCATAGCCCGCTGAGCAATGCGCTAAGTATGAGAGGAGAAGCTGAGGGTGCGGTCAAAAAGTACACCAAGGTCAATAATTTCATCAACTCGGTCCAACAGCACAGAATTCACAGAATAATGGTAGAGAAAGCTATGTGTTTTACGAGTAAAGGAGACAACCCTAGTTTTGGAACAATTGAGGGTAAGTCGATTCTTCGCACAGCAATCAGAAAAAGCAGATATGTCCGATTGCAACAACAAGCAATCATGAAAAGAATGTATTACCTTGAATATTTTTATATCATCAGCATAAAGAAGAAACTAGGGGTTTTTGATCGCCGAGGAAACATCGTAATAAAAAGGGAGAAGAGAAGCGGGCCTAGTACTGAACCCTGAGGAACTCCACTCGTTGCAGGGTAAACGAAAGAAGTCTGTCCATTGACACTGACAAAGCAGAAGCGATCAAGGAGATAGTTGCGTAGGAGGGCTACGAGTGAGACTTCGACGCCAGAGAGTATCTTTTCAAGAAGTAGTGAGTGAGTAACAACGTCGAAAGCTTTGCTCATATCACAATACACAGTGTCAACCACTGAAGGACTGCTGCAGAGGCATATGTCATAAACGTGACTAGGTTGGTAGAAGTAGAGCGACCCGACATTAAGCCATGTTGATTCGGTACTATGATATGTTTGAGATGGAAGGAAAGTACGTTGTGCAAAGCTAATTCGAAAAGCTTAGAGATTGCACATAGAAGAGAATTCGGGCGATAATTGGAAACATCAGATTTGTTTCCAGAATAATAATAATAATAGTATTAATAATAATAATAATAATAATAATAATAATAATAATAATGATAATAAACGTATTTCTACCTGAAAAGCATATGGACAGTGGAGCTGCAGAGAAAGCTGCCAAAAGACAGCTTGAAAAGACACAGCCCCCATTTGCATAGCAGCAGCAGCAGCAGCAGCAGCAGCAGCAGCAGCAGCAGCAGCAGCAGCAGCAGCAGCAGCAGTAGCAGAACAACGAACCATTCTGCTTATAGTCTTATATAAGGAAAAAAGAAAAAGGAAAGAAAGGGCGAGAAATAGGAGAAAACGAACAGAAGATAACTCAGTTTTGAAGGATAATTTACTGCGAATTGAACAGAAACTTCAAAAGAAAAAGTTTATAACAAACACCATGACACTCTCATGCATCAAATATAGGACGCAAAACAACCAAAGACAGTTATTGTAGTGTACGTCAGCACGAAAAAATAATTTCCTTATATTCTATGTAGCATCCGACGGGTGCAATAAAAGAAGTCAAAGTTTACAGACGAGTAGGCATTCAGAAGGGAAGGAATTGTATGTTGCAAGTTTTGTTGCACGGAGTTTAGGCCTCCATTTGGCACTCTTCAGATTTCAGGCTGTCTATGAGGTGCAGCGATGGCGTAGTGGTAGAACATCCGCCTCGCATGCAAGAGGACCGGGGCTCAAATCCCGGTGCCGCGCAATTCTCCACCGGATAGAAAAAAATCGGCGTGTCGATGGAATTGCATAAACAGGCTTGGAGTGTGACCTGATGCCGGTGAACACCCCCGGGAATGCACTCCCTCACCAGAGCAGGAATTGGCCCCCCTAGTGAAGTGATTGGCCCTCAACCTCTAATGATAAGCTCCATAAAACCCCGGCCCTCAGTCACCAGCGGCTGCGGAACAACTGACCAAGGCGGCGGTGAGACCTGTGACGCAGCAGGGGGTGCTAAGAATTCCTGGCTCCACTGGACAGGCCGCCATTGGAAACTGACCCTGCCAACGTTTAACGCTAGAAACCTACCTAGTGAAGCTAGTTTAACAGTGCTGTTAGAGGAAGTAGAGGGTATAAAATGGGATGTCATCGGGCTTAGTGAGGTTAGAAGGCCAAATGAGGCATATACTGTACTGAAGGATGGGCATGTACTGTGTTATCGAGTAGGAGTAGGTTTCCTTGTCAATAAGTATATATCGGGCTATATAGATGAATTCTATAGGATTAATGAGAGGGTGCCAGGCATCGCAGTTAAGCTTAATAAGCGGTATAAACTGAAGATTGTACAGGCCTATGCACCTACATGTAGTTATGATGACCAGGCAGTTGAAAGCGTCTACGAAGATGTATAATCGGCAATGCGAAGAGTAAAGACGCAGTATACTGTACTAATAGGCGACTTCAATGCCAAGGTAGGGAAAAAGCAGGCAGGAGACCAGGCAGTTGGTGACTATGGCATTGGCTCTAGGAATAGCAGGGGGGAGTTACTAGTTGAGTTTGCAGAGCACAATAACTTACGTATCATGAATGCCTTCTTCAGCAAACGGAAGAACTGGAAATGGACATGAAAAAGTCCTAACGGGGACTTAAAATGAAACTGACTCCATACTGTGTTCAACTCCCGCCATTGTGCAAGATGTAGAGGTAATCGGGAAAGTGCTATGTAGTGACCACATGATGGTGAGGTCCCGAATTGGGCTTAATCTGAAGAAGAAACGCAACAGACTAGTAAGCAAGAAACCCATCAACGAATTATCGGTGAGAGGGAGGGCAAAAAAGCTCAGGCTCTCGCTACAGAATAGATATTCAGCTCTAACCGAGGATGGCGACATTACCATAGAAGCAATGAACAATAATTTCGCAGATATCATTACTGAGTGCGCTGTAGAAATAGGCGGTAGGATAGTTAGAGAGGATAACGGTAAGCTGTCTAAGGAGACGAAAGATTTGATTAAGAAACGCCAGAGTATGAAGGTCTCCAATTCAACAGACCAGATAGAATTGGCCGAGATATCAAAGCTAAGCAATAAGCGCAAGGTGGCCGATATAGGGAAGTATAACATGCAGAAAATTGAGCATGGTGTAAAAAACGGGGGAGCCTTAAATCGGCAAAGAAGAAATTGGGCTTAGGCAAAAACCAGATGTTTGCAATAAGGGACAAAGCGGGCAACGTCATCAGGAATATGGACAAGATAGTGAAAGTAGCCGAGGAGTTCTATACAGGTCTCTACAGTAGACAAGGTAGTCAGGACCGTAATGAGATTGGCGGTAGGGAAAAACCGTCAGCCGTTCCACCAGTGACGACGGACGAGGTCAAGAAAGCATTAGAAACTATGAAAAGGGGGAAATGAGCTGGAGAGGATCAGATAACTACAGATTAGTTAAAGATCAGGGGGGATATCAAGCTAGAAAAACTGGCCCCCCTGTATACGCAGTGCCTGTTGTCATTGATGGTACCGGAACCATGGAAAAATACAAACAATATCCTCATTCATAAGAAAGCGGTCTCTAGGGACTAAAAATTAGAGACCAATCAGCTTGCTGTCTGTTACGTATAAGGTGTTTACTACGGTAATCGCTAATAGAATCAGGAAAACCTTAGACTGCAATCAAGCAGGTTTTCGGAAACTGTACTCTACTATCAATCATATCCATACCGTCAACCAGGTGATAGAAAAATTCTCGGATATAACCAGCCCTTATACATAGCATTCATTGATTACGAAAAATCATTTGACTCAAGTGAAACCTCGGCGGTGATGCAGGCATTGCGAAATCGGGGGGTAGACGAGCCGTACGTGAAAGTGCTGGAAGATATATATAGTGGCTACACAGAAACCATAGTTCTGTATAAAGAAAGTAACAAAATTCCCATAAAGAAAGGTGTTAGGCAAGGAAACACAGTTTCCCCAGTACTATTCACAGCTTGCTTAGAGGAAGTAGTCAGAGACTTGGAATGGGAGCAGTTAGGGATAAGGGTAGATGGAGAATGCCTCAGTAATCTGCGATTTGTTGATTACATTGCCTTGCTAAGTAACTCGAGGGATGAACTGCAAATAATGATTGATGACCTAGACAGGAAAAGTAGAAAGGTAGGCTTAAAAATAAATATGCACCAGACTAAGGTAATGTTCAACAGCCTCGGGAAGGAACAGCAGTTTACGTTAGGTAGCGAAGCACTGGAAGTAGTTGGCGAATATGTCTACTTAGGAAAGGTAGTAACCGCAGATCCGGACCATGAGAAGGAAATAACAAGAAGAATAAGATTGGGATGGAGCGCATTTGGCAAGCACTCACAGATTATGAGTAGCAGCTAACCGGTATCGCTCAAGAGCAGGGACTCCGGAACTTTTTTTTTTTAGGGGGTGGCAAATTTTGTCAGGTCATAATTATTTTTCTGGTAATTTTGATTTTATTCTAGTTTGTTTTATTGTTATTTTATTATTTTAAATTAATTTTTTTTCTAAATCTAGCTCGAAATTTACACTCTGTAAATTTAGTTTTACGCAATTTGAAAGCATGTTTTACCCCTAAAGAAGAATGTGGCCAAAAATTGTTCGCAAATGCAACCTTCTAAAACAGTAACGCACTTTATACTTTCTAAATACTCGTTCCTATATACACGCTCAAAATTACCAACATGATTCACCTTGAAGCTGGTTTAAGAGAATACATAAATTTAGGGAGCCAACAAAATGTTGTTTAAGGGTCCCAACAACTTGCCTTCAGATTCTTTGCGAGAAGAAATTGGGTTGTTGGCTCAAGGGTGCCCTATTCATGCAATCCCTCAATTTTCACGCCAGCGAGGTGGAGCTACAATACGTATAAGCTAGATCAGGGTGCCTTAGAACACGTAGCTACGAAAAGAAATTTACCAATGAAGATGACGAATGTGCTGTATGTGGTAACTACAGTGAAACAAGTGACCATATTATACTCGAATGTAATGGTATCCATCAGGAAGTCGATTCAGGGGCATTCACTGTTCCTGAAGCTCCGGGGTTTAGAGATAACAATGGCCGGGTGGATAAACCGGCGGTGGAAACTAGCAAAAAACAATTGGAAGATTAGTGGCTTGAAAGCAGAAAAGTTACATAGTAAAGTAGAAACAATAATTCAATAAATAGAATGATAGTATAGGTAACCAATATAAAACAATATTTAAGATATAGGGAGAAAAATGAACATCATAGCATCTGCTACCACCCCGTTTCAAAGGGGACGCTCCTATATTCCATCCAGCCATCCGTAACATATTTTATTTACTCCTATTTGCAGGTCATCCATGCGCTGCCTGTTGTTTTGGCCTAATAGGACGGATACAACTTTTGTTGTCATAGGTTCCAGAATCATTGTTTTATCGTTATGACAGGTAATATAGTCTGAGGCATCTGGAAGTGACGACATGTTTTTATTTGCGTAAAGAAATGGTTAAAACATTCGCCAGGTCGATCCTGGTTAGTTCCCTATCGTTATTCTCTGAACTTTGTACACAAGTATGATATTTGTTGAGTTGTAGCAAAGAGTTTATATAACCTGGGCCAAACTATGTCACGACGACACCTTTTAACATACAAATATACAAAATGATATTGGTCAAATACTGCGGGGAATCACCGAAGGTGGAGTAGATTTGAATTAAGGGAGTACTTCCTCATTGAAATCCACCCAAACGCAGCCATACGGTACAAAGGAAAGCTATAAAGCTTTAAATTTGTCCTGATCCGAGACAAATTCCTTCGTAGCCGCAGGCTGCACTTGGGTGGACGTCAGTGAGTAATTACTCCGTTATTACAATGCAGAATGATAATCATTTCGAGCTAATCGTAATTTTTTGGTTAATTGTTTTTTTGGGGACTCTTTCAACATCCTGAGATTCTCAGGCGTGCGTTTTAGTGGAAACGTTATATATAACTTCACTTTCATTTTTATTTCTTTTCCCAAACATCTGCGATCCGAGGTTAACGACTTTTACGGGACGCCCTATATGTTTTTACGGGGAAAGTACAAATAGTAGACTTGTTTAAATAGTCATAGGGACACATGATGTGGCCTAGACGGCAGGAGCTGCGAATTCGAGCCGTTCTTTTGAGATAGGAGAGTGAGGTGAAAATTGAAACACCAGCGGCTTTTCCCCCTATAGACCGTGTTCGCGGCGAGGAGGAGAATAGCCTCAAACCTTAACACGCTGCGCGGCTCCTCCTGTCTGGTATGTGGGGACGCCGGGATAGCAGCGGGGGCGGCAGGGCATTCTACGGAGAAAGGGCACACATTACAGTCTTTTGCACACAGAGTGTCTTGAATAGCCGTAAAGTATCTAAGCCGATTAGCTGATGTGAGCGATGTGCTTTCTTTCCCTGTTCTTTCTTCTTTCGCCCCTTTCTTTCCTTCATTTCCCTGATCGTTTCATTTCCGCCGGCCGCAGTTCAGCTGCTAAGAGCTGCCGCGGTTAACGCAATCTTCTTTTTTTACTCAGTTGCTTGCATTAACAAAAAGAAATAACAAGCAAAAGGAGATGATTAACAGAAGATAAAAGATTAACAGCGGTGGTATGTGCGTGTGTTGCTCTACACTGTTCCACTTGCAACTCACTCAATTGGGCTAGCTAAGACGAGCCGCTTCTGAATTTCAAGCCCCAACCGAAAATGTTTAGCTTTGGCAGCCTTTCGTGCGAGTTCCGAACACTCTGTTTGTCAAGTAGGGACCGGAAAAACTGAATACCCGTGCAACAACGGCAGTCTTTGGGCAACAAGCGGATGATATTCCTTGCGGCAAATATTTACGAGATGCTGCCAGGTAAAGAAGAACTATTTCGATTCAGTCACCTGAGGTTAATGCAAGTATGAAAGAACCTGTCCCACTTGAAGTCAACGATATACTAATAAATTGGTTGTCAACTTATTTAGTGAAACAGCGCTACAATACTTTTTGTTTGAAAGCACGCATCTCATAAGATTTTGCTGCCGATAAATAAAGGGGAATATGATCATAGGAATAGCAGCGATTGCTTGCCGTAAGCAAACCTTGAGACGAGAAATGGACTATATAATTGTTGACACAAACAACTTTTGATGAGGTCATTATGGGACCTAAATTAAGGTTACTATTTCATAGGTATCAATTGTCCATTTTATCTTGTATTTTTTTTTTCATTTATTTACCCTAAAGGCCCAAGTGGGCATTACATAGGGGGGGGGGGGTGGTAACGTCATGAAATAAACACAATGAACAAAACGGAACAGTAACATGGCGGCATGTAAAAGTGCTAAATATACAAGAAGAAGCAATTAGGAGGAAGCAATTGAATATCAGCATGACGGCAGCGTCAGACAAACGCAACTAACGCCCCGTAAGAGAAATTGCAGGATAGCAGCTCCCGCCATTGACAAGTCATTACCACTTCCCGCACATACCGGCAAAAAGGTGGTTGAGTCGTGTAGACAATGCTGAAATCCGAGTGCCTGGTAGTGGACGCTTGAACACCCTGCCTGATTGTCACCCAACAAAAATAGCCAGGGTAGATTAAATGGATCCGAAATGGACAATGGATACTTAAGAATAGAACCCCAGTGGAGGTGTGAGAACTTCCGCAGTAGCCGCTCAAGCAGTAAAAAGTATATGAATGATCGGCTGACCCAACAAATGTAGCGCGATTAGCATTGCTCCTAAACGTGACATGAAACGGCTACATTCGCTTGCTTTTTTTCTTCAAATTGTTACGGTAAGCCGTCTCTAGAAATCATTTAAAAATAAAAAGTAGATCGAAAGCTTCCCTCGCGGCCAGTGGTGCGCCGCCGCCTCCCTGTGCCACATCAAAGGTACACACTAATTATAATCAGGCTTGTAGCCTTCAGCCAAGCTGATCATGAGCATACTTTTTTGTCATTTCTGACCGAATAGCTTCGCATGCTACTGAAAATTTATTTTTCTTTCAGCTAGGTACTTTCAGAAAGCAAAACATTGCACGCGAAAGCTCCAAAATGCCGATCTGCGCTACTTGTCGCCTGTTCCGCGGATGGGACCCCACATACCAGCATGGCGGTTGTTCACAACTCGGCCGCTAGATGGCGCCACATACACAAAAGGAATTATGGTGCCCGGACTTACTTTCGGAAATGCGGTTTTGTGCCTAAAATCAGAGGTACAGTCGACATTAGAAACAAATCAGAGATCCGTTGGACGATTAGCACTAGGTGCCCACGGCAAAACTACAAATGAGGCGGTACAGGGAGATATGGGCTGGGCATCTTTCGAAGTACGGGAAGCTCAGAGTAAAATATTATATGAGGAACGCCTGAGGAAATTGGACAGTAACAGATGGGCAGCTAAAGTATTTAAATACCTGTACCTAAAAAGCGTTCAGTCACAATGGAGGAAAAGAACTAGGATACTAACTAGTAAGTATGCTAGTAACAAGGACAGAGAAATAAAGAGCATTAAGCAACAGGTGAAAAACACAGAAGGTGAAAATTGGATGAATTCGATGGAAAAGAAACAGAGTGTGGAATTATAACGAAAGTGGAAAATGCAGATCAGGAAGGAAGATTTCTTTGATAACTCAAGAGGCAGTGCCCTACTTTTTGAAGCTAGATCAGGGTGCCTTAGAACATGCAGCTACAAAAAGAAATTTAACAATGGAGATGACGCATGTGCTGTATGTGGAAACTCCAGTGAAACAATTGACCATATTATACTCGAATGTAATGGTATCCATCCGGAAGTTGATGCAGGCGCAGTAACTGTTCCTGAAGCTCTGGGGTTTAGAGATACCAGTGGCCGGGTGAATAAACCGGCGGTGGAAACTAGCAAAAAACGACTGGAAGATTGGTGGCTTAAACGCAGAGAAGTGACATAAGGTTAGTAATGTAGAAACTGCAATTTAATAAATAGAATGATGGTTTAGTTAACCAATCTAAATCAATAATTAAGATATAGCGAGAACAATGAGCAGGATCGCTACTGCTACCACCCCATTTCAAAGGGGACGCTCCTATATTCCATCCATCCATCCGCAGCGTTCATGATAAAACGGTCTATAGACACGATACCCTTAGGCCCCGCCGCCATGTCTGTACAACTTAGTTGATGCGGGGCTTCGGGCGTTGTAACATTAGATAAGTTACTTTGCAAAGCCGTCACCCTACCACAGTTTCATCTCGGATGTTGTCGGGAGTTGTCGGAAATATTCGAAATATATGAGCAAAAACGGAGACGTGTAGATCAGGTGGCGTCCTTTTACTTTCCTATAAACCAATTTTCAACTTAAGTGTAGCTGTCCACGGAAACGTGCGACCGCTACAGTGTACGTATCCACGGAAACATGAGACCGATACTGCTCCTTCGCCTTCTCAAAAACTGCTTAAACAAAATAATAAAAGCCCTCGTGCATTGCAAAGGCTGGATGAAAGACGCTATCGCCTTCACATCTAAAGCAAGCTTTACGCCCCCCCCCCCCCATTTTATTGTTATTGTTCGCTCTTCTCTCATTGTGTTAGCTTACACCTGTATTTTAATGAAAATCTCTAAGAAAATATATCCGAACATTAAGGGATTAATGTTTAAGCCAGCAGCGAAATGCACATACCCTGACGAGGATCATCAGCTTAATACCAAGGCCGAAGCCATTATTTTATTTATTTATTTATTTGAACATACTGCAGGCCCTTTTCGGGCCCATGCAGGAGTGTTTACAATGCATCACTGTGCTGAAACAGAGTAAAACAAAAAATACAGAGATGTTCTCTGATCCACACACAAAGAAAGTGTAGGAGAGAATTAAACAGAAAAGTCAATTTTTTCGATATAATTAAGAAACATTTCCACGGACGTACACTTCACCGCATCTTCAGGTAATTTATTCCAATATGATGTAGCATCTGGAAACAGGGAGTACTTGTGGATATTTACACGGCTGACTGGTTGACGAAGTGCTTTACTATGGTTAGTTCTAGACGAGTGTTTGAAAGGCGGGTGTAAGTATTGTGAATTGGTTATTTTGAAGTGGCCGTGAAGAAGTTGGAACAAAAACTTTAATCTTGAAATGATTCTTCGCTGTGACAGGCTTTGTAAATTTGACTGAATTATTAGACTGGTAGCGCTAATTTGGCGTGAATACTTTGAATAGACAAACCTCACTGCTAGTTTTTGGATGCGCTCTAATTTGTTGATTAAATTTTTTTGATGGGGGCTCCAGACTATATCTGCATATTCTAGGGTTGGTCTTATAAGAGTTTTATAGGCATTGAGTTTAATATGGGCCGGCGTGTTACGGAGCTTTCTCCTTAAATAATGTAGTTTACCTTCAGCTTTAGAACAAATAGATGCTGCCACCTGATACCTCGAACGGCACTAAATTTTGTTTTAGCTCATCTGCTGAGTGCTATTTCTATAAAAGATGCCCACTCACTATTCAACCTCTATGAAGTACTGCATTCAAAATGGCGACTTCATCTTTTAAAAAAGCGAGGCCTTATTCTGTGGCAAGGTCAACACTTTATAAGGATAGCGGGCTAACGATTACCTATTTTACTGCAATGCAACATTTATTTCCAGGGCTAGCTATTTGCAGTACACTAGAAGCGCTTCCATGAACTAGACGTTTTTTTTATCTTGGTTCTTGTATAAATGGACTTTTCGTTACGTAGCGCAAAAACGTGAGGACAAAGAAAGTAGAGACACGCCACGACCGCCCTTTCCTCGTGCTACCTACTTTCTTCTCTGTCCTTGTTTATTTTTTTTATTTTTTTGCTCTACGTTTCGAAAATTGCAAATGCTCCAACTCATCCAGTTTAGCATCCTTGTCTTACTCGTGTCGAACACAATGACGTATTAAGGGTTGGGTTTCGCTTGTATACAAAATTAGCTGGTAAGATAGGTAGGACTGAGATGGCGACTTTCGTTCCGTGTCATGTATGTACATCTCATAAAACATAAGCAGGGAGCAGTGATCAGTTATCTCGTGTCCTTAGACATCACCTCTTCAAACTACTACTATTAAACCTGGGCAAGAAAGGTATATTATAGCCGAAGAAGACAAAGTGTAAGCGTTCGGTGAAGAAAGAAGACGCTGATACGGGCGATCCTTTCGGTGTCCTGCGTATTCCCGCCGTCTCGCTGGTTCCTGCTGCCGGCCCTGCTGACCTGCGGTCGCTTTAATCGTCCCGTCCTTTGGCTAGGATGTGACCATATCATTCTTCTGTACCGGGAGTTTATAGCCGCAATGCCAGATCCGCGGAAAATGCTTATGTTCTTTTTTCTTTTTCAGTGGGAGTAACCTATATGGCCGTCCCCGTCCTGTAAAACAGTCAGTACCCGCCGCGGCCACCCTGAGAAATGTGGCGTCACACGCCCAGCCCGATGCGTCGAATAAGTCTGAGTCAAACAGCCAATGAATTAATTGCTCAATTTTATTCTGCGAACAATTTATAGTCTGAGTGTTATTACGATTTGCAATTTTTTTACAAGATCACATTCCAGACAAGTGTAGATCCCCCTCTGCAACTATTCATTTATTGCTTTAAGCTAAATAACTAGTGTTAATAAATACAAAATGTATCGCCGGCTGTTATGATGGTGGCGCTGGTTGATGGGTTGTAGGGCGATCATCTGCCTGCCCGTTTCCTTCTGGCCCCGCAATTGAAGTATTTTCTGCCGTGGCCTCGTCGCCAGCGGTGATACCATCCGGTTCTGGCCTCTCCACTAAATGGATCGGTTCCACAATGATAGCGATGTCCTGCGGCGTCGCAGTTGGCCATTGCAACCTCCGTTCTGAAACATCACATTTAGGGAACTGTAAAAAAAGAGTCTGTTCCCACTGGAGACTATGACACGTACATCTTTCAAAAAATGTTTCCCGGTCACAGCAACATTGAGTCAACTTACTATGAGTCTAGTGCTGGCTCCGGTGTCTCAAAGAAGGTTCCTCAGTTGTGGTACATAAGGCTGTGAACCTCAAAGGACAGCTCGCGGGTAGCATCGCGCTTCAAGTATTCGAATGCGGCTGTTTGTCATTAAGAATACCAGAGTTGTCTGAAACAGCTCATGGGTCTCTGACAATACGGGTTTTCGCCTTCATGTAGACTGAAGTATCAAAATCCTTCTTTTAGCTCTACTAAGGCTTGCTTTGAACTTCTCTAATGGAAGCTTGTATGACAACATTAGGTACACGTACTTTTTAAATCTCCGATAAAAATATCATCACAACAGAAAACTTCAAATCGACCGCATTAGGGTGATATTCCACTCCTGCATGAAAAAAACAATCTAGTTCAGATTAGCTTTGTTAACGAAGCGGCGGACGGCTCTCCAGTGCTCAGCATGTTCCAGAATAATGGATTAAAAGGTATGATACATTACCAAGCTTTTACCTTGTCTACTTTGCACTCCTGTAGACATTATAGTATAGGGGTTTGGTCCTATTCAGCACCAAACTTTTCATCCCATTTCCGGAGTCCTCCACTACGGCGTCTCTCATAGCCTGAGTTGCTTTGGGACGTTAAACCCCACAAACCAACCAACCAACCAACCAACTTTATAATTAAAATCTCTGTGATGTCCCATCTGCGTTTGTTGTATCGTCCTGAAAATAATTATTCATTAACAGCTCCATGATATCATAGCCACATTGCCAAATGCGGTGATTTAAAACATACCACACCGCTCCCGCGGACAGGATTCAAAGCGCGCAAAGGACGTTGAAACATAATGCAAACTAAAAGAGGAGGTAGAGGAGGACATACAGTTCTATCGCCTTCGTATGTAGACGTTCGCCGACAGCCCTGTAGTTTTCACCAGCACCAATAACCATCGCTTTCTCACGACCAATGGACCACATACGTGGCAACATACGTCCAGCTTTCGGGTCAAAACAGCCCGATTAGGGGGAAGAAATCCTTAGGAGCACAAGCGGCTTTCTATTTGGGAGCAGCGGCCTCCATCATGGGCGTGCGCACTCTGCACATTGCTGGGATCGATCACTCACCGCTCACGACCACGACGACCGCAAAGGAGAGGACAGAGATGACTGAGGCGAGCGTCAGTGTGGCGGCCCAAAGGCTGGGGCTCAAGGAAAGGTCCATCCTGCAAAAGAGGAAAATGTGGATGCAGAACTTAGCGACACAAATTCCCCTACAGGACACGCTGCGCTCTATATTAGCGGTTAAAATTAAATAGCTTCTTTTTGTTATTATTCGACCCTATTATATTGTGATCCTGCTTTAGAGAGACCTGATGACTGAAAACAATGGAGATAGAACGTATTTGAAAGCACAGAAGAGGGAGCTACCAGTTTAATTGGAGCAGTTAAGGAATAGAAGCATCTGGACACGGTTGCATTTTCTGCTTGCCTGAGTAAATATGCTACGAGCTGCCAAAAAGTGCTACAACGTGTCTCGCTCGTTATTATAATAAATTTAACGCTGAAACACTCAATGGGATTTCTTAACCCACAACATCCTAAATAATTACCAGCATGGTTTTCGTCAAGTAATAAGCACCATCACTTAACTATTCTAGTTTACGCATGTAATTTGTCAGTCCCTAGAACTAGGTAGAAAAGTTGACGGCATTTCGTTGATTTTTCAAAGCTTTCGACACTGTCCTACACCCACAACATGTGCCCAAATTTGACTCTTTCCTAAATAACCTTTCCAATGTTTCTTGGATATCCAGTTTTCTTACCCAGCGCTAGCAGCCTAGCAGTCTGAAAACATTTCATCTCTTACCTCTCTTGTCAGTGCGTTATCCGGCATTCCACAAGGTTCTCTTTTAGGCCGGCTTCTTTTCTTGTTAGCATTAGTCCCCTACCACATTTCATATCTGTTAGAATTCGTCTTTACGCTGACGATTGCGTCCTGTGTCATATCCTAAACACAACGCTTTGACCATGAATTGGTCAATGACTCATTTACTGAATTTCGTTGGTGCTGCAAGGAATGAAAAATTGATATCAATTTCTCTAAAACTATGTACCTATAATTTACTAGACGCGCATCTCCACTTTTCACTTACACGGCCAAGATTTAGAAATAGCCACAGAATTTAAATATCTCGCTCTTCATGTCTCTCATGAACTGTGATGCTGGAAATCCCTTGATATCACGTGTAAATGTAACAAAGCTGTTCAACGTATCGGGTACCTCTATCGTGCATTGCGAAAGGCATCAAAGGCTAACAAACTATTCCCATATGAAACACTTACTCGCGCACATCTGGATTACAGCAGCATCGTACGGAATCCTTATACGAAATCCGATATTAGGGAGTTAGGATCAGTACGAAAGAAACCTACGCGTTTCATCTTTCACAACTACAGCCGCTTTATTTCTCCTTCTTCCCATTATTTAGGCCTCACAGCACTACCATTTCGCCGACGATTAAATGGTTTAAAGTTTTTGCATACACTTATTATTTCATATTTAATAACGTAACGCTAATACTTCGACGGGGACAGAAAAAAACACATACGTCGATTGACAAGCGCTACTACCAACTAATTATTGGGGTGTGAACACAAGCATTATAAAGGAAACTATGACCATGAGCAGGCAGTTCAGGTACACACGTCACGCAACTGCGATGGAATATGGCAAAAAAGATTTGAGAAAAGCAAATTCAGCGTCAAAAATTTGCAAACACGCGTCTATCGCCCATCGAATAAATCATGTTTTGACATGGAAGACATCTAGCTCAAGCGGAGCTTTTACGTTGGCGCTTCTGCCTAAAATCTTTGTATTCTCAAATAGTGCCCCGCGAGTTGACGCCGGAAGAAACGCGCCGCGCAAGGTTGGGAGTTCTGTCGTTACTCTGGATAATTTTAACATGCTCCCGTAGCCGGCCATTATTGCAGCGGCCAATTTGGCCTACATATGAAAACTTATATGAAAGGGGTATGTCAATACCCCTCCTGTGATGCAATTGATATGGGAGATGCCACGCCTCTTTTTACAGGCCCCCTCGTAAACGCCAGAGATGAGACCGCAAAGCTTTGGCAGCTAGTTGGGGGCTGAAAACAGCAATGGTACTTACGCGGTGCCTACCGGCAACATTCTTGGGATTATGCGACACCTGGTGGACACATGGACCACCACCGGCTTTGAAGACACGAAATCAGGTCCTCTTTTTTGGGCGCCTTTGTTTTTGCAGGAGGGTTTTCGCAACTACTGTTGTAACCGGTACAGGGAAGCCTACCGCCAATAGACGGGAAACATGATTCTTGAGACTATCCTGCATTCTATGAGGGCACAATTTTTGAAGTGCAGATTCCAAATAGAAAGAAGGAATAGCCCTTTTCACAACCTTGAAGTGTAATGCATTGTTTCTAAACAACTCTTTTTTGGCACGGGGGGGGGGGGGGGATATACAGCAAGCGTGGCTGCCACCGAACAAGAGCTTTAGGTTCAAGAACCATAACTCTTAGTTATCTGGAAATTCATGTGTAAAAATCAATCCTTTTCCTAATTGATTAAAAGCAGTTAAAATCTGTAAAACAGCCAGGTCAAGAGATATAAAGGTCCCAGACATTAAAAGGATTAAAAAATCATAAACATATCTAAAGTTTCAAAACCCAGACCGTCATAAAAGGTTGCTTTATATGAGCAGCCAATAAAAGATATATATCGCATAAAACCAATGCAAATGCTTCTGCGCTGCAGATAAAACTGGTTATCATGAAGGATAAAAGTAACATGCAGGTAATACTTTAAACGATATAAAAAAAAGTCAGTTGAAATGACAGCTATGTTCTCAAATGCACCGCCCCTGAGCCTTCGATAGAATCTCTAACAGAGGCCAACAACTAGGCATGTGGTATCGAATAAAATAAATCTTGAATGACCACAGAGCCTATCTGATCGCTATTTTTCAGAAACTCGGCTATATCTGCTGACTTTTTTATCAAACAGGTGTTTAATCCTACCAAGAAGAAACCGGCTGACATTGTGTTGCCATTTATGACGCTGAATGTGCCTTTAATTCTTTTTTGCTATAATCGATCGTAGTTGAGTGATGTGTGTGCCTGCACTGCCTGCGCATGCTCATATGCCTTTATATTACTTGTGTTCACACAGCAATAAATACTTCGTAGTAGAGCTTGTCAATCGTCGTGTGTGTTTTCTTCTGTCTCCGTCCAAGTATTAACGCTATTTTCTTTTTAAATATGCAAGACCAACTAGCCCGACAATGCGCACTCCTGAACTGGTTAATTAGCCGTGCCTTCCTTCATCGAATAACTATTTGAACTTTACCAAGCCTTCCATCACTCGAAGTTGTCAAAGTGAGAATATTACCCCTTTTTATTCTCCCCCACTGAGACTAACTTCGCTTCTTTCTTCTAGCCATTGAACTCTACCATGTGGTGCCTGGAAACGTTCGCTCGCGACCCATGGAAGAGTTCTTGATGGCCATTACCTCTTTGTGCCATTTTGCGTTTCTTTGATTTCTATATGTTTGTATTTTCCTGATAATTCATTTGCTCTCTTTACCCACTCGTGTAATAGCCTCACCATGGCTGCAGTATATAAAAATAAATAAATTAGGACCCAAAAAGGCGGAGTCGTCGTCGGCTAGATATATCCTATTTGTTGACATGGTCTTGAAGTAACAGACACATGAGGTTGCGTGGGAATATCAAATGTCTGACCAGGCATAACGTTAAACGTGACGTAACGCATTGAGTAACATTGGTTAAAGGTTATGAGAGGTGCCGTATATTGAAGGCCCCGGAAATTGCGATCGCCTGCGGTTCTTTTAAGGGTGCTCACATCGTGCAGGATAGAGGCCCCTTGCTTTCCGCCACCATCGAAAAGTGGACGCCACAGCCAGGATTCGATCCCTCATTCTTGGGTACAGCGGTCGGGTGCCCTAGTCACAGCGGGCACATGTAATGTGAGATACGAGACACACTCGTCGCTCGTCATTCAACTTTACGAACTGATCATTCGCCTTAAAGGGGCCAATAAAATGTAGATAGGATACCAATCCACAGTTCTTGAGTTGCCAGTCCGACAGGCCAACGAGTAGGTAATGCTGGGCATTTTTATGTGCACAAACAATGAAGTGACAGTGCGCAAATTACGCTCTCACGGCACGCTGTATATGCCCGAAGAAGAAACGATATGTATATTTTTGTCTCCTGTAAGTATTCATGGCTTGGACACTTACGACTCCATGCATTAGCATGCGTGTTTAAAAGTGACACACGGACCGCTTTTACCTAATACCCAAGCAGGGATAACGCATGAAATTTAAGATTATCTACTGTCGTGCTGCATCGAAATCTGGCATTTCAAAGTTGTTTAAAACCGCTTTGTTATATGTGCATAATCAGCAGAAAAGAATTTCTTTCCCCGTTTTCCCTACCGACAACCGACCGACCGACCGACTGACCGACCGACCGACCGAACGCATTCGTAATGACGTTGCCCGCCTTGTTCCTTATCGCATACATCTGGTTTTTGCCTATGCCCAATTTCTTCATTACCGCTTTAAGGCTTCATCCGTTCTTTACAGCATGTTCAATTTTGTCCATGTTATACTTCCTTATATCAGCCACCTTGCGCTTATTGATTGGCTTTGACATCTCGGCCAATTTGATCTGGTCTGTTCGATTGGAAGCTTTCATACTCTGGCGTTTCTTAATCAAATCTTTCGTCTCTTTAGACAGCTTACCGATACCCTAACTATCCTACCGCCTACTTCTACCGCACACTCAGTAATGATATCTCTGAAAATATTGTTTATTCTTCTAGGGTAATGTAGCCATCCTCGGCTAGAGCTGAATATCTATTCTGTAGCGAGATCCTGAATTCATCTGCCCTCCCCCTCACTGCTAATTTATTGATGGGTTTCTTTCTTACTAATCTGTTGCGTTCCTTCTTCAGATTTAGGCTAATTCGGGACCTCACCATCCTGTGATCACTGCATCGCACTTTCCCGATTACCTCTACATCTTGCACAATGGCGGGGGTTGAACACATTATGAAGTCAATTTCATTTTTAGTCTCCACGTTAGGACGTTTCCATGTCCATTTCCGGTTCTCCCGTTTGCTGAAGAAGGTATTCATGATTCTTAAGTTATTGCGCTCTGCAAACTAAACTAGTAACTCCCCCCTGGTATTCCTAGAACCAATGTCATAGTCACCTACTGCCTGGTCTCCTGCCTGCTTTTTCCCTACCTTGGCATCGAAGCCGCCCATTAGTACAGTATACTGCGTCTTTACTTTTCGCATTGCCGATTCTACATCTTCGTAGAAGCTTTCAACTGCCTGGTCATCATAACTACATGTAGGTGCATAGGCCTGTACAACCTTCAGTTTATACCGCTTATTAAGCCTAATTGCGATGCCTGCCACCCTCTCATTAATACTATAGAATTCATCTATATTACCCGCTGTATACTTATTGACAAGGAAACCTACTCCTAGATTTCGCCCCTCTGGTAAACCTCGATAACACAGTACATGCCCATCCTTCAGTACAATATATGCCTCATTCGGCCTCCTAACCTCACTAAGCCCCATGACATCCCATTTCATACCCTCTAGTTCCTCCAACAGCACTGCTAAGCTAGCTTCACTAGCTAGGGTTCTAATGTTAAACGTTGTCAGGTTCAGTTTCCAATGGTGGCCTGTCCAGCGGAGCCAGAAGTTGTTAGCACCCCCTGCTGCGTCACAGGTCTGACCGCCGCCGTGGTCAGTTGTTCCGCAGCCGCTGGTGACTGAGGGCCGGGGTTTTATTGAGCTTATCATGAGAGGTTGCGGCCAATTACTTCACCAGGGTGGCCAAATCTTGTTCTGGTGAGGGGGTGCGTTGCCGGAGGTGTTCACCGGCATCAGGTCGCACCCCAAACCTGTTTATGAAATTCCATCGACACGCGGATGTTTTTTTTTTTTTTTTTTTTCAAATCCAGTGGAGAATTGCGCGGCACCGGGATTTGAACCCCGGTCCTCTTGCATGCGAGGCGGATGTTCTACCGCTACGCCACCGCTGCAGGAAAGTACATTGGCCCTGAACTGACGTTCGCCGTACGTATCCCATGGAAAGTGCAACAAGAATCACAGTCGTGTTTTGCAGCGTGAGGGGACCGGGTCACGTGAAAACTGCAGGCGTCATATGAAGAGAATAGAGTGCATTGAAAGAAAATACGCTACAGCCGCCGATTTCATCTTTCGTTCCACTTTGTCGGGTAAAGATAATGAAGACGGCGACATCTCGAGTACATCGTGAAGGGCAAAGAAAGGGCAGTTGAACAGGCAAAGAAACCTAGTGCCAAAATAGCGCAAGTTCTCCAACGCAGTGACCGTCAAATGTGACCTGTTTTGCTTGGCCTCGAATCGGAACCTACTGGCGTTCAAAACGAGGCGCCTGGAACATGCCCGTCAAAATACGAGGCGCATCTCAGATAGCAAAATCCGCTTTTCTCTACACCACTGTCGTTGACGATGTTTTGCTTGCACACTGGGCCAGAGACGCAACCCAGGGTCCCGATACCGCTTACAATGAAGACCAATAAATAACGCTCGCAAATTTTACCCTCCTAGAAATATTATAGGAGGCAGCTTTACGGACAGTCTACAACTTCTGTATTGACGCTTTATCCTCAACCATTCAATCAAAAACCTTCCTAAAGTCTTTGCTGAATATTTACGTTTTAAGAGAGATAAAGATGGCTGTACAGGCCAAGTGACACGACAGCTCTCAATTGATCTCGCTGGAGCTAGGACCCTCGTTTTTTCTTAAAACTTAGTCACATTACGCTCAGTGGCCTGGTGTATAGAGTGGGCATATGGTACACCAGCATGCATTAGCTGCTGATATATTACTATTCTATGAACATTATTCACGAGTGTTCGCCGTACAAAGAAATTTCAGTGATCTCTCATACGGCTTAACCATATAAAAGAAAAAAATACTCAACACCGCACGAAGCATCGATACCATCAAGCTGTGCCCACATGCATGTCATTAAGTATGGGACTACTTTGCTCGGACTCTTTCTAACGGTACTTACTCAATGCTCGAGATACAGCTGGTATCAGTCGATGATTTTTCGCACGAGCTCTCTGTCGGCGACGAGCCAGAGTCTGCGTATAAAAGTTAGCAAGTTTATGCAATGCGTAACTGTCCATATTAGAGTATCAGTGCAAAAGTAATTATCTTAATTTGTCTTGAAGTTTTATTCATATCAAGTAATAAAATGCGCGTACATCGTGCGTGAGGCATAACTGCGCTCGTACTAACCTAAACAGAGTTCGATAGAGTTCACTTAAAGCTACCACTATGATTACACATCATTACATTATGTTTAAAGTTATCTCTATTACATCGTTTAAAACTGTCGCCGTAACCCCCGTCTTAGATGTAAGCTTAGGTATGGTAGGAACTTGGACAGGACACCTATTCCTGTGAAGTATGTGTCAGCGAGTAATACTGAATGAAATAACACGCTATCTGTAAGTTGAAATGTGATACCCAGGCGATATAGATCTCAGTCGCCAGCAACCGGGACATATTCGATATATTAATGCCAAGAAAGCAGTAAATTGAAGAAACAGCAAATGTAAAATGGTTGAAGACTCTCAGGAATATAACGCTGAAAATTTACAATCTCATTTTGACAATAGCAAGCATTGTGCACGTCATCCTTACCCTGGATGAGCAGCTTGCTTTAAATACAATTCCTGCCGCACTCTATTTTACTTATCGCAATGGGTCCCGTTTTTTAAATTGTAAAATGAAAATTATACCCTGTTGCACGGCTCGCTTTAAGCTGGGGCGTTGTGCAAAAGCAAAGTTACCAAAAACATTCGTGGGTAGCTCATCAAATAAATAAAACAAATATGGGAGGCATAAGCTAAACCGTTACGGGTATGACACTATAGCGGTTCACAAACACAGAGGTGTTTTCCACTTTTTTCATTTCAAATTTTTCATTTTATCTTTTATTACCGATACTTAGCATCAACAAGCATTGGTTTCAATTTTGAGCAGTTTCTTACCTTTGAACACATTTCTCATTGTTTAATTGTTTTAATTCAATAACTGAATAGCTATACTCTCTATTTTCTTTATTGGGATTCTGGCATTGGCCTTTAATTTTTTTCATACCATCTTGACACTTTGAACACCTTTGTAATTTTTTTCATTTATTTATTTCACAAATTATTAAATTGATTTCAATTCTTTGTCAACTCGTCATCGCCTATCTTAACAGTCAATGACAAATCACCAGAATTAAAAATTACCATAGCACAATGTTTTTTACACCGCTCCCGATAATATCTGGTGCGCCATGCCGGCCACTACTAGAACTACAACGTCGACGACTCTTCGAACGAACGAGTTATAGAGCTATTCCTTTATAATATTCTCCCTCCTTTCTACCCCAAACCAGTTTATTGAGTGAATCTGTTGGCCAGGACAAATTTTCTCCTCAATTCTCTTGTCAGAATGAATCCAGTCTGTTTTATGTCTAGATAATTCCAACCATGTCGGCTGGCGGTGGAATTCGCGGTACAGTGTTTCAATGTGTCAAATAAAAAGATCGGTAATGAGCTGCATAGTTTGGCAGACGTTACGCAAATATGTCTTCTTTCTCACTTCGATATTATTGCAAATTGTTTAGCATGGACAAATAGCCGAATAAGCAGGAGAAGAGGATGGATGGATCGAATATATGAGCGTCCCTTTTGAAACGGGGTGTTAGCAGTTGCTACCATGCTCGTTTTTTCCCTATATCCCAATTATTATGTTAGATCGCTTAAGTGTACCATCATTCCATTTATGGAATTTTTGTTTCTATTTGATAACCTTGTTACTTTTCTGCTTTTAAGCCACCAATCTTCCAATCGTTTTTTTTTTCTAGCGTCCACCGCACGTTCATTCACCCGACCACTGGTATCTCTAAACCCCAGGGCCTCAGGAAGAGTGACTGCGCCTGCATCGACTTCCGGATGGATACCATTATATTCTTAGTATAAGATGGTTAATTGTTTTATGGATTTACCACATAGTGCACATCTGTCTTCTTCATGGCATCGAATGAACGAATAATGCGTCCCTGGCACTAGAAAGAGCAGCGTCATGGTTCTGAAAATTGATTGAAGCATCAGAACAGAATTGGGAATAGGAATGCGGCGGGTAGTTTGCAATGTTAAATTTAATTTTTGGTGATAGTCGAAGAGCGAAACGAGACAAGCGTCAGCAGAATTATGCAGAATGAACACTAAAATGACGAAAGTAAAGTGGAGACCGCACTCGGCGCCATCACTATGCCTATTCTATGAAAGTATAAACGTATAGGCGGATTTTTTGTTCTTGTCGTTTCGACAGTAATCTTTCTTTGCCTGGTTGGTGCTAATGGATCAAGATTTATTTTTTGTGATGACCGAAATGGCGCAGAAGGAACACGAAGTACGGAAATGACAACGCAGACAAGAGCTAGCCGGAACTGCAGTTTATTGCTAAAGAATGCAATTTATAGAAGTTACTTTGAAAAAGCACATTAAAGAAGCGGCCTCCCTTCACAAGCTTAGGTCTAAGGATGACAAGAATTGTGAGCAACAAGTATCGCTCATTGATAAGGAAGAAAGAAACTGCAGCCAGTAACTTTTGCCTGTAAGAATATCAATGCAATGTGGCAGCTAAGAATCAACTTCACACTCTGCTGTGGTAACAACTACGGGGTTCGCTGAAACACATATTTTGAAGTTTCCTTATTTAGTAGCTTCACGTACAAGATGGTCCCGAAGCTTTAAAAGTATGGTGATATAGAAATAAAACGGTGTACAACTTTTCTTCTCCTTCCTGCGGTCCTCTTTTGTGCTGCATGAGTGGCGGAAATACTATGTCCCAATGTAATGCAGTGTTTCTCACCATGAACTTAAACCAACTCGCCCAATTTTCTGCACTGCCTAACAAGACTGAATTCTTGTAGAACGGAAACCAAAATTATCTACGGTTGAGAGCAATCCCCTGTTTGACGTTTCGGCCAGAGGCCTTATGAACTCTGAGCCTTTCCCTTAACCCTTGTCACGTTCTCACGTCGGAACTCTGCCCACGTATTACCAACCATTGGCCCAATATTGGTACCGTGTTGGCAATGCCTGGCTCAACATAGCGCCAGTGCATTTTGAAACGAAGTACCAGTATTGTGCCACTTGTGTGTGCCACTTGTGTGGAATGGCTAGCGACCTGAGGCTGCCGATAAAGAGCAGTTTATTGTGATCTCTACTCTTTGTTTATAAATGCACACCGTAAGTGCAACCTGGAAACCTTACCGCTGTGGCTAATTGCAGCAAAGTCGGACGGCCGCAGTGGCCTTGCACTATCCGTGTACAGGATGTGGTAGGGCAGGTCGCCATACGGAGTGGTCGGCGCCTCCATGAACCCGCTCTCGTCTGCCCGCAGATGCGAGGAGAATGAAGGCGGAACGTCATCAAAACGCTTTCACGTTTCCCCTTCAATTTTCCCTTTGCAAGGAATGAACTTTCAGCCTTTTTGCTACAAAATGATAGCATTGTAGATTTGCACCTTTTAGAGATAGAAACTTCAGCCAAGAGGTTCTTAGTTTGTTTACTGTGTGCCCGAAAATTGCTGCCGTCCATCGCTTGAAACGCAACAAGCGTGCGGCCCCATTGTGAAAGGTTACGGGTGCGCATCGCGGGGTCGATAATGTGACATGCCAAGGTTCTTTCGACGCAGCCAAATCCGCTGAGGCACATTACCTCTGTCTGCGGCAGTGTTAAAGCGCATGCGAGTGCGTGGGCACAGGTTTTGTGAAATTTTCTACGGGAACTCGAGGCTTGTTCTTCTGAGTTCATGTGCTCGAGGGAACTAAGTGAAGTATAGAGTTTCAACAGTGTGTTTTAGAGAGATCACATATCGGCTACGTTACGTTTTCCACATCTCCACATCTGATAAAATGTTTCTGTCTATTTCAGACTATTTATCGAAGCAAAGATGCTATAGCCCGAAGTAACATTCTAGCTGCAAGTATTAAAAATACCCGCCCGCATGCTTAATTTCTCTAAGCCTGAAAACTGATAGCGCAAAAACACATTATTATAAATGGGTGATAATGTGCAGTGACCGCTGGTGCCTGCAAGCGCCTGTGCTTAATAAGGAAACAGGTGAGTTTCCCACTTTCATTTCTCCTTGATGAAATGAATTCTTTACTAATGCTGCAGCATGAGTAATATATACAAGTCCTTTAACACCTGTGGTGCACGTATTAGGGGAGGCTGTATAATTGCTTTCCTCACATGATGATTGCCTACAATTAGTAATGCTTATACGTTTTAAAATCTGAATAAAATATTTCTTTCTTTGAGAAAAATTCGTGGCATTTATGTCTAATAGATAGAATCTTACCTTGATATTTTGAATATTAACTTATTGCTTATTTCTGCCCATCCTCAATGATTTATTTCTCTGGGTTATTTCTTAGGGACAATACTGCATGCACTACACACAAAGTAATGTGTGCGTTTTCGCTTCGAAATGTGTTTGGTGTAGCTTCCCTTTAGGTTGAGAATATTTTAAATATTGCGCACAATAATAATCTATTAAGATTTATGCTAATCGCATCTTCGTTCTTATTGATCAGTATATTTATTAAATGCTAAATAAGATCATAGAGGTCTGACTGTAACTGTTGGTAACTACTGCCGTTCGTGCCTATACCCTCCTTTTACAGCGAAACTATTTTAGCTGCTGATAGTTGGCGGCTAATTATGTTGGGCTAAGCTGCCTCTGAGCCAGTTTTGAAAATTGAACAGTAGGCTGACGACATCGTAATACAGTTTCCTCATGGAACAATCTTACGTTTTGGCAGAATGCACAAAACTCAAACTCCCCCTCCTCCTCATCCCCCCAATACCTCCAGTCCCCAACACCTTGAGCTATGGGAGAACCTTGTTATCCAACGAAAAAATCTGGGCTAGTTGATTAACGTTCATGATGTAAAAAATAGCGCGAAAAACACAAGAACAGAAAGGGCGACGCAGACAAGCGCTTATCTGCGTCGCCTTTTCTGTCCTTATGTTTTTTGAGCTATTGTTTACATCTTGTTATCCAGCCCCGCTCTATCCGTTCAGCTCGCACTGAAGGACAGGGGCCAGGACCTTCTATGAACATAAGGGTCCCGCAACTAGGGAACCACCCCGTGTGGTGCCTGCGTGCATCACCGATTTATTTCGGGCCCAATAAATGCTGATTCATATCATCCTGAAAAGCAAATCTACGCACTCCATGATGTTTCGCTTTGAACGAATACGTTAGTTCTAAACGAGCGCTATTGGAAGGAAAACGTCTGCAAATATGATCAATCACATTTTGAGGGGATATCGGACCAGTACATATCTATGGGTGCGCGCTTAAGAAAAGGTAAGAAGTTCCTATTTTTCAGACATGCGCACTCTCGTTCGCTCTAGTGCGCCGAAGTTGTGGCGCATGCGGTCGATTACTGTGCCCTAGGATGCGGGATTGAGGCCCGGCCGTGACGGACACTTTTCGATGGGGGCGAAAAGATAGATGTCCGTTTGCTACGCGATGTCAGTGGAGTTAAAAGAGCCCCAGGTCGTCAAAATTACTCCGCTTCCATCCACTATGGCGTCTCTCATAGCCTGAATAGCCTTGGGACGTTTAAGAAGAAGATTGTGGTTTATGCATGAAAAGGAGGTGTTGCGTAACCTTAAACCATGCACCAAACCACAAAGCGTACCCAACTTGAGCGGGCTGGGAGGCACAACTGTTCACCTCAGCCTCGCCGAACAAAGCTCCTTGCTTGATAGAGCATGCGCAACGGTGTCCCCGTCTGAGGGTCCTGACCTGTCCGCCCCTGACCCTTAAAGCACTTTTCGTAAAATGTATTCCAGTACTAGCCTGTCTTATTCTAGAGCTTTGTTATATACAGGCGGGACATCTGGTATATGAGCATTTTCGTAGGCTTTCGCTTCCTAACGTCGTTATCAGAGAGTTTAATTTTAACAGTCATTATGCGATTGCTTTCTTGGCGTAATATCGAGCATAAAGTGCGCGTGCGCAGAAAGCTAAGAGAAGAAAATAGCTGTAGTGTACGCACGCGGACATCGTAAGTTGGCGCTGTGGCTTTACTCTACTTAACGTGAAAATATTTCTTGAACGCTAAAACAGAATTCGTACGTTAACTGTATTCACAGTTTTAGAGACGTGTGACAAAATATCACAAAATTAACACAATTATTTGTTCCTGCTCTATTGAACCGCGTCATGCTGAAAAATATTTTGAGGAACTGGCTGGTGTAACATAGAAAATAATCACCTGGTAATGGCTTGTCAGGAGATATGGCGCCTGCGTGGACAAAAAAGGTGAATTTTTGAAAACACATGGTAAAAAGGCCACATATTTCTGATCAGAATACTTGCCCTGCAGCTTCAATTGCAGCTTATATAGCACATATCGCTGCCCGAAAAAGTCGGAAATTGACAGAGAGTGTCGACGAATATTGACTACTTTGCGAATTTTTCGCTTGTTCAAAAGTATTTTGTCAAGAGCCACAACTAGATTCGCTCTGGACTGCGTGCCGGCTTCAAGCAAAAAGATAAAAATCCTCACTCTTTAGAAGGAGTGATGGTTGGCATTACATAACGGAAGTTGGATCGGCGCTGTCTGTCTGGAAACAGGTTTTCATTATCTCTCTCAAAAACATAGAAAGAGGAAATAAATATAGCATCAAATTTGCCTGTTTAATATGAACCATGTTTCATAAAATGGGTTAAATGACAAATATCATTCTGTTTCAACATGCTTGTGCTGTAATAATATGTACCGTGCTTCTCTGCAGAAGCAATAAAGAGACAGATATGCATACAATTTTACATTCCATAACATTTCAAAAATACTTAAATTTACTTGGTCGTCGCTTCCTTCAATTTAATTCGTGCCGCTTCCAGCACGGTGCGCGGCCAGTACGATGATGAAAACATTTTGTCCGCATGCCTATTCTGTGTACGCTAAATTATGCGCCAGTAATAGTTATACGCATTATTGGCACTTCCTTAGGAAGATAAGCTACGTTACATAGTCACCTTGAGTTTACCAAATACTAATTACGTGACTGTATGTGGAGCTGCAGGTTTTAAACATCCCCTGCGTTTTCCGGGGTATGCTGCGCTATATCAGAGCCCAGAAAACGCTAGCTTTTGACGACTCTAGTTGAGGTAATTGCATATATATATATATATATATATATATATATATATATATATATATATATATATATATATATATATGATTGAAAGGGAAATGAGGGGCTCGTTATTACAGAGGTAAAGGAGCTGAGTCTACGAGTCTAAAGCAAACTTTGGGGATTTTTTTTTTATTTGATTGTTGGTATCTGTCAAGAATTAGTCTTATGGTGTTTATCGGGATAAAGAATACTAAACGAAAAGCGGAAGGAAAAACAACACGCTGTTGGTGGGCGTGTTGTTTTTCATAGTGTCCATGCCAGGAATCGACCACCATCCTTCCGTATGCCTACCGAATGGGCTATAACCACGACTCTATGTCGACTTCTTGTGGAAGTGTCAGTAATCTTCTTCGTCTATAGCGTAATGATGGTGGACGGTGCTGAGAGAAATAAATAAATTAAAAACATTAAGCGATAATTATTATTTAATAACTAAGGCCGTTAAAAACAAGACTTATACAATGCGAAAAATAAGAAATGACAGTGCGTCTGATGTCGGAGGAACAGTGTCAACGGCGCTCATGTTTTATTATTTCTCCAGCGCACGATGGCAGCGATCTCAAAAAATAGGCAAAAACAAGCAGCATAAGATCTAGAATTTAATTTAGCGGTCATGGACAGCTCGATGAGCCCTTTATGTGCCGTTACAATTCCCTTTGAAACTACGAAATGCTCTCAACACAGCTGTGTGCAAAGTTAACAACCAGTAGCTTTTTTCTTATTCTTTAAGCATGCTGCGCTAACGAGAGATTTATTTGCTAAAGTGGTTTTCCATGTTTTAGAGAGTGCATGCAGTAAATTGCGTCGGACGAAAAAGTGAGAGCGATATCACATCGTCCGCCATTTTTGAGCAGACATCGATGTGCCGAGTGCTCGGTGACCTGACACATTTGCGGGTGGGCCTCGGGCAAACTGCTGTATACTGTGCCATAATGTGTACATATATTTTTATTTTTACTTACCCTTTTCTTTCTCCATATCGCTCACCTCTTTGATTTGCTCTACCCCTTCTCGCTATCCCTTTATTTCCGCCGCCCCAGTCCCTGGTGCTTCAGATCTCTGATAACAGATACCGGGGCTGGCAAACATCTTTTCCTTCCTTTGTATATACATATAATAACTACAACAACGACAATAACTACATGTAATTAATCCTTAACACATTTTTTAACAATTTAAAGAATACTTCATTGCTTTCAAAGAAAGAAAAATGTTTCCGAGATCCTTCGGGCACTTTTCCTGACAAGTCACGACATCACAATGTTGCTATTATAATCAGTTACTACAGTTTGTACGAAATTCTGGGTATTCCTGCAAATATTCTACCGTTAAATATTGGGCACTAGATGACTGACTAGCTTTCTTCCGTGAGTCTGTAATATACTGTAGACAAAGGGTATTTCATTTGGATAAAACTGAAATTTATATATGAAAGTAAAGCTGCACGGTGGACATTTTTGCAACTCGCCTTTTAAAAATCAAATTTTGCGCAGTGAATACTATTACCGATGAATTGCGTTGAAAACTAGATATACACTGCTGAAACCACATGCATATTTATATGAAACCATGAGCATATTTTGTGTATCCACTATTAATTGCTGCCACTTCTAACTGGGCAACATAAAATTCTTGTGCGGTTCACTCTTCTCGCCCGCTTACTCCTACTTCCCTGTCGTCGAGGGCAGCTTGATGCGGAGCAATACGGTATATTGTAATTATCAAACGAATCTATGACATAAGGAACAAATAAAATTTTGTGGACGCCTGCTTAAAACCACATTTTTTTTTTCTCATATCAGAAGCCAACTGTAAAAAGAAGGTAATGTGTTTCTACAAGTCTGCTTTGCGCACTCTTCCGAAATGCATTTGCTTCGTTAGTTAAATTGAAAGATGGCGTACTCATTGTTTCTCCAGCTTAACCATTCAGCCACGTTCTTCACCACGTTGACGCAGTCAGGTGGCTGATAAATATAATGGATGCATGTTTTTTTGAAAAAGCCAAGCGGCAAGAAAGCAAGTGAAGCCCTGGTTATCCATTTTTGACAGCAACGTGCAACAAGGACGCGTAGGTTGCGAAGCTCACAGATCCTCGTGCCTGAGCCCACCATCGGCTACAAAAACTGACAAGAAAAACATGTTAACGTTCAGTGCATATAAGCGATTAGATTGAACTGATTAAAAGTTTTCACCAAATGTTGCATCATATTATCAATAAATCACTGGTAAGTCAACATTGCATTTCGTCTTCCTTCGTTTGGCCGAGCTTAGTGTTTACAAGCCTCTCTACCTTCACTAATCGTACTTTTAATGAAACCTCCGTTCTTTCCTTCCCCACTTCACGAATGAGATATGAATGGTGAGTGGCATTGGAGAATAGACAAAAAGGATCAACAATTTCTTATGCACGAGCAGTGCTCCCTTTGGAAGGAAAGGACTTCGTATAAGGTATCGCGGGATTATTTGCTTCGATGAAAGCACAATTTAGCACTACCGCAAGTTAAAGTTGGATAACGATAATTATAACTTCATGATTTGACAGCACTGTTCTTGCATTACTCCGTGATGAGACTGAATTATGCCTGTAACAGTGTCTTTTGTACCGTGTATATTGGCGGCGATTTCTTCAACAAGCTAGAATGTGAGCTGATGTTGGTTAAAACATGGTTTCAGTGGCACTTCACTTCAGCCCCGTTTTTCTCTTCAGAAACACAACCTTAGTGTTATAGGCCAACGTCTGCTGGGAAATGAAGAGTATTACGACTTACGCAGAGATGCATGGTACAGCTCACTCTGTTCCGCTACTGGAAAGGAATGCGACAATAATTATCGGAAAAAAAAGATATTACGAAGCTTGTAGTCATAACAAAACATCGTTTTCATTTCAGCCTGTTGCGCCTTCTGTTAGCGCTGTTCTATCTTCTTGAATTACAAATGTTATTATATAGAAGGTATTGAACATTAATCAAATATTTGATGCCGCTTTACCCGCGCATCACCGGCTTTGGTGTTCTAAAGATGTGCACAGGGATCCAGTACAGCACCACGAAACAATACGGCCCCAAATTTTGTAAATTGTACACATACTCTTAATACGTGATATCATATTGTATATGCCACATTTGTGCGAACAGGAGAATGCACATTATAAATGGTACCTCCTTCATTACAGTTGCCATGCGCTTGGAACATCGATTGCTGTCGCGCTGTCAAAAAAGGGGAGTATTATTGGTTGACAAAAAAAAAAAAAGGCGCATGACATTGGCCTTCACTCGCCTAATTTCTTTTCTTTTTCTCCATTACGTCTTGAACAAAGAGTATGTTTGAATTTCGGGTTTCAATATGAAAACAGATATCAAATGGGGGTATTTTCGATATCAGGTTAATTTCTCTGGTTTTTTCTCCGTACAACGAAGCATTCCCGCAACGCAGGGACACACCATGCCGGCACAATAGGTTGTTAATAGACGCCACATTCTGCGCACATTTCTTGATGAAAATTAACGCAGCGAAGCCTTCCGCTCCTAATACTCATGTCAAAGCGAGGAAAATTGTAAAAAAAAACAAAACATATGGTTGGAAGAAATATCAGCTGTTCGTTGAGTTCCTGTACGTTTTTTTTTTCATTTTGTAACTAGATCGTCACCAAAGCCAGCTTGTCTTGTTCAAAGGTTATTGGCTCTTAATGTTCGATTATATATATCCGTGGGTACATATAAATGTGTACGAACAACTAGGTGGAAATGAACATTAGACATTTTTTCGCTTATGTTCCTAACTGCAGCACACATTTTGTCTCATAGGAGTATAGTCAAAACGCACAGTTCCCAGTACATCAAGAAAGGAAGAAACCTTCGGAATCCACACCGGTGCACCTGTGCACCTTTTTGTGCGTGCATTTCGTACACCTGCCACACAATGACGAAGGAATGGGTCAAATATTTTTGTCGGAACAATGTTTATGTCTTCAATATGTATACCAGTGAAGATTTACGGAAACATTCCTCACAATGTTCAGTTTCGGAAAACTGCAGAACTGATACAATTTAAATTACAAATACCATGTCTGGTTATCAATCAGCTTAACATCTTTCGCATTTTCTCTTTTATATTGCTGAAATTGTTATTTGGCGGCGCTAAAGACACTTCTGGATCAATAAGATAGAACGACGCGATAGTGCACAGGACAAATGTTACTATTGGCAATCTGAGTAGTGATCTCAGCAACATGCAATTTACAGCGCTCGCGTGCGCTAACATCGCCAATAAGAGGCGCGCCTCCGCACCTCTAGCCATACCCCTAAAACCTAAAAACAGAATTCGTTAGTGAGTGCGGTGCCACTTTGTCTAGGATTTCCTGCGCGTGAACAGCACGTTGATCTCGACTGTGCGGAGGAAGCGAGAAACCTGGTCACGATTAGCAAAAAAGGGGGCTTTTACGTGTATGGCTTGAAAGCTAAGAAGGATCCTTCCTCACGCACATGTCCGTTCCTACGCTCCTAAACACATTTTGATATAAAAGTTTGCCTCAGGTATCTCATATAGACTCATATGCAATCCTATAAGGTACCAAATTATATGAATGACAGCCGAGAAAGATAAAAAACCCGACTTAGGTGTACAACGTGCCTGCGTAGCCTAAAGGCAATAGGCCTAACTCGAAATCGAAATGTAGTTAAAGGCTGGATCACAATTTTACCTTCCGATTTAAAAACGTAGTCTAATGTTGAATTACAATGGCAAATCGCGAGCGCTCGGTCAGTTTACAAATGCAACGCATCGTCGTAGATCCCTTCCTCCAGATTTACCATTAGAATGCATTCACTACCGCAGGAGCATGCTCCCTGGTGGAGGTAAGCAATCAGCGCGTGGCCTAGTGGTTAGAGCGCCCGTCGCGACTGCAGGAGGTGGTCAGTTCGAAACCCACTGCCAGACATCCACCTGTAAAATGGGTACAAGCGTCCCTCGGCCTGGCGCTCGGCTTTCTTAGAAGTATTCGCTTGGGAGAAGCTCCGTAAACCCCGCTGCGCCCCTGGTGGGCCAAACCTAGTTTCGAACAACCTCGCAACCTGCAAAGGTGGTTCATGTTCGTCTCGGCTCTCCCTCTGAGCCTTGGCATCAGCAGCAGCAGCATCAACAGCAACAAATAAAAAAAAAGGGCTGTTGCCGCGCAAGGCGGACTTATTGTTGTCCAGTGGCGGAACGAATCACTGCCACATCGGCGCAACCATTCGGGCCGTGACCCCTTTTTCCAAGCATTTCACCCCAGCAGAGCTGAGCACGAGGCCGGGGGAAACCTTTTACCCATTTAAAAACCGGTGGTTAGCTGGCGGCACCAGGGATCGAACCCGGTGCCTCCCGAATGCGAGCCGGATGCTCTACCACAATGCCACCGCTTCTTTGTTTTTCTTTATTGCCGGTCATCACCAACACAAAACAAAACCAACAAAAACGCGCTACAAACAGAATGCTCACAATAAGCATGACAATACAGAAGCCGGCAAGCTCATACGAGTTGCCCTTGTCAAGTTAAAATTCCTTCAGCTCGCATAGTGGTTCGACTCTTGAAATCCAGTCTGGCACAGTGGTCTTCAATTTGTGCATTTCAACCATTGCGTGTATACTCTCGCGAAAGTAGAGCCTTGCAGGGCGGGTGTCAGGGTCACAGTGAAAACCCGCCATTCTGGACCGCCATAGACTGTGCAGGCCTATTAGCATAATCGTATCAAGTGGAATCTCATCGTTATTTTTAGTTGGCAGGAATCTAATCCCGCATGAGTGTAATGGTAATTCTTTTTTAACAGTTCGTTGCAGCACATCCCAAAAATAGACGCCCTCCCAACAGTGCAGAAATATATGGTCTATTGTCTCTGGCTGTTTACATATTAAGCAAAGTGAACCCCATGGCAGATAAAAGCCCTTGCTTTCAAAAAACGTTTGTACCGATAATGTTCCTGTATGTAACTTAAAGGAAAACGTCTTTACCCTAGGAGAAACGGGCATTCTTTTGACACGCTTCAGTACGTCTTGACCTAGACGGCCGCTATACAAGGCTCTGTACACAGGAACAGAGAAGAAGTCGTCACAAACAGCTTTATACAGGTTCTTCTTTTTCACTGAACTTAAGTATTCTGTCGAGAAGCGAGCTGACAGAATTCGAACACTGCTGACAACCTCTTTGAAAAAACTAGAAAGACGCCCTGGCATGCTTTCCGTAGCAACAACGAAATTGGGCAACGCCCGCGCAAGCCTCACTTAGCACACAGTGCGCAAAAAGGGGTCGGTAACATCCCGAAAGAAAATAAATCTGTTTACAAGCTGGCGCACAAATAAGTGAGCAAGCCCGAGACCTCCGTCTTTAATTGGCCGGAACAGGTTATCCCGACTACATCTTTCCCAGCTTGATGCCCTTACAAACACAGTAAAGATTCGGTGTAGCTTTTGAACACTCAACCTATAACAATGAAGTGCTTGCATGACGTACCACACCTTGGCAACAAAAAATAGATTACACACAGTGGCTCGTGCAAAGATAGACAGCGGCACTCCTTTCCACTTGTCAGCCTTCTCCCGTATTTCCTGAACTTGGGCGCGCCAAAATGGCTTGCTGTCTTCATAGAATTCTAGAGGTACACCCAAATACTTCACGGGTGTTGTAACCCATGTAACGTTGGCAAAAAAGTCAGGCGTTGATGTCCACGCCCCGTGCCAGAAGCCAAGACACTTTCCCCAGTTTACTGGACTTCCTGTGGTCGCACTAAAATCTTTCACAACTTCAACTGCGGCGCAAATACTTTCTTTGTTCGCACAAAACACTGCCACATCATCAGCTTACGCCAAAAGTTTGACCTCAGACATGTAGAATTGAAAGCCCTGAACAGATGGATTTTGCATAATAGACAGGCATAAAGTTTCGATATAAAGGCAGAATAGAAGAGGGCTGAGGGGACAACCCTGACGTACCGAACGCCGTACATTTATGGGTTCCCCTAATACTTTATTAACAATCAATCGCGTTGTGCAGTTTCGGTACGCCAGGGCTACGTCCTCTCTGATAATAGAACCGACATTGATATAATCCAATATTGCAAACAATGCATCATGTGGAACACAGTCAAACGCCTTTTCTAGGTCGAGCTGAAGAAGCGCGACCCTCGCGCAAGCAACGTCACAACATTCCAGCACGCACCTCGCCTTTTAATATTTGTTGTAATGGACCGGCCCTTTATACCACACGTCTGGTGGGAGCCAACGATATGTTTTATCACTGTCTGTAGCCTGGCTGCCAGAACTTTCATCAGTATTTTGTAATCCACATTTGTTAAAGAAATAGGAATGTATGACGTCACAAATTTTAGTTTCTCTGTTTGGTTTGACTTAGTAATTAACACTGTGTGTGAGGATGCGAACGAAGGAGGGAGTGCACCAAGTTCATAGGCATCGTTAAATACTGCAGCTAATAATGGGGACAGATCTAGCTTGAATGCTTTATAAAAGGCTGCGTTCAAACCATCCGGCCCAGGCGACTTTCCTGGGTTCAGATTATCAATGGCGCGTTCAACCTCGTTCTCGGAAATCGGCTGCTCTAACTTTTCTCTTGTGGTGGCATCCAGTCGTGGCAAGGAGGAAAGAAACACCTGCTTAAACGTCTCCAACTTCATGTCCCGAAAAGCAAACAGCTCCTGATAATAGTCGAAGAACGCACATGCAATGTCGTTCTTATCTGTCACTCACGAGGCTTCTGTTCAAATCTACTTCGGTTATTTCATTTCGATGAGCCTGTGCTTTTTCAAGACCCAGAGCGCGCTTAGTGGGCGTCTCGCCGGCGACCCATCTTTCGGCCCTGGCGCGAACGAGCGCTCCTCAATATCGGTCCTCGTCTAATAATTCTATTTTCTTTTTTATCTTTCTGATGTCCTCTTTGTAAACCCCCGGCTCCTTGCACTCCTGCGCTATTAACTTCTTTAATTTTGATCTTAGGCCTGCTTCTTCTCGCTTTTCGTTATGGCGAATACAGCTAGCTCTTTCTATCGCTTTCATTTTAATTTCTTGCTTGCACAGTTCCCATTGCTCCCCAATGCTGCTGTTAGGTCATTTATTTATTTCATTTAGCTTCTGTACAATAATTTCGATTAAGTTATCGTCTTCTAAAAGTTTGGAATTCAGCTTCCAAAGGTCCCACACAAAACTTTTGCTTGGGCTTCTAGCTCCTATAGTGCATTTTACCAGACAATGATCGGAGAAGGACATTGGGATAACGGAATAAATTCGGTAAGTAGAGTTTAGCTCGCCAAAGTTTCCCCCGGGCTCACGTGGAATCGCCCAGGCCGAGCCCCTTCCCAAGAGCTAAGTCCCACAAAATGGCGGACACCCACGCTGGGGACCGCTCTTGTTCCAGTTTGCGTCTGGTCATCGTCGAGCTGTAAAACTCATCCTGCAGCTCTCCCATCACGCGTGGAGGACTTGTCAACTACCGCCACCGCGTTGGTCGTGTTGTGGGTCACACCCACGTGCTCTGGCAGGGGGGATCGCAACACCCGTGGTGCACTCCCGTGACGTGCACCCCAGCCAGACGCCTTCGCGCCCCCGACTTTGGTAACTCTAGTAACTCTAGTACCGAAGCGTGGTCTTGTGGTAGAGCACCCGCCTCGTGTTCGGGAGGCACCAGGCTCGATCTCTGGTGCCGCCGGGTACCCACCGGCTTTTCAATGGTTACAAGCTTTCCCACGGCCTGGTGTTCGGCTCTTTGGGGTGAAATGTTTGGGAAAGGGGTCATAGGTCTCAAATAGTTGCTCCGATGTGGCAGTGATCAGTTTTGCCATAGGACAACAATAAGTCCGCCTTGTGTGGCAAAAGCACATTATGTGGCCCTTTTTTGTCTTCAGCACGCCCTTTGCAGGCCATGGTAGTTCGAAACTAAGCCCCCGAAGGAGCACAGCAGGAATAGCAGAGCCTCTTCCAAACGCACACCCCTGAAAGAGCCGGGCGCCGGGCCGGGGGACTCTTGTACCCAATTTTACCGGTGGGTGTCTGGCGGCTGGTTTCGAACTGACCACCTCCCGCAGCCGAGACGGGCGCCCAAACCACTCGGCCACGACTGGTACACTGGTTCTCGTGGCTCCACCCTCTGCAATACCCGCCGTCGCTTTTGCTCTATTGACAGCACATTTGACAGCTGTTGGGTAAACAAGCGTATCTAATGGCTTGAATTCTTACGTTTCTGATAAAGCATAATCAAATCTTGAAGCGAAGCTAACCCACGTCTTTGAAGCGGCAGAGTTGCCCTTTGAAAAAATGGCTGAGGCTTAGCTTGGTTAAGCCTGGTCAGATGCGAAGCATATTAATTGCTAAACTCGGCTTTCCATTGTTACACTTGGCTAAACTTTTCTTTCCTTGGTTACACGTGCTTTCACACGGTTTAAACTTGGAATGCACAATGTTTTCCCATCGCATAAAACTATGTAACAGCATGACTCGTTCATCTCTAATCTAACTGTGTTACCGACACGCACAACGAACATGTCGTCCCCCAGGCCAACGATACTCGATTGCCACTACGCGAATATGTACGCAAAGCAAAAGCTCTTAGAACACCGACGTGCTAAAGGAATCAACACGTCCTCAGCCAGTCACCGTACCACGTGGTCCGCACGGCGTGCAACCGCAGCCGACGGCGCGAGCCGGTTCCCCGTCTCTCCTATGTCGTGACGTCAGCGTATCACGTGGTGTGACGTCACCATACCACGTGGTCCACACGGCGTGCAACCGCAGCCGACGGCGCGAGCTGGACCCCCGTCTCTCCTCTGTCGTGATGTCAGCGTATCACGTGGTGTGACGTAGCATTTCACATTCTTTGCACGGCGTGTAACCGTCACGAAGGGCTGTGGTTTACCTCTAGCAATATGCTTCGCATAAAAGCTTCCGACTCCTGGCGCAACACGACGGCATCTGAAGCGAACGGAACGGAAGTTTTTCCTGCCTGCAATTATTCAGAATCTCGCACGTTATAATACAAATAACGTAAAGAATCCTTAGAAACATTGTTCTTGCGTCGGTTGGAATGCGGAACCATTTTCGAGATCCGAATTTGAAAAAAAAAAGACTTCGAATGTCGACGTTGCCATGGCTGCCTATAGGGTTTCGTCATCTGGTTGCCGGCAAAATGTGCAGGAACAAAGTTGAGAATTATGAATACAGCTCACGTGACGTGGTTCGTAAGGTTAACATAAAAGAAACGCTTACGACAGATACGTTATTCCGTCTTATGCTGCAGCAGGTTTTTTTACGACCGTATCCACTGGTCGTCTACACAGCGTCGCTATGACGGCTGCCCACTGCGATAGGCCTGATGCCGGTGCTTGCCGGCGCCGTCCGCTCCTTGCTCGATTTTGATGCAGCCTGCCGAGCAAGATTTTTCACGCCGAGGACTTCGTAGTGATAGTTGACTCCTTGGAGATCGGCAAGCAGGCGTAGCTTTCCTGTCATCCACAGCTGCTCGGACCACCATGCAGCGACGAGGAAGCGAGGATGCGCTCGTCGTTGTAGGGCGCAGAAGCAGAAATATGAGACGCGGCATACGCGCTTCGGCCAAATCCACCGATTTTGGCCGAGCCAATATCGTTGCTCCACAGAGCAATCCGCCATCCACATCCCATTCCAATCTGCCATAGGGACAGACAGCTCTCAATACTAATATGTCATTAGAGCATAACTGGCTGAAACGGGGCAGAAAAACTTGATCCGGATTTTCTATTGGAATTCAACATAAGTTGACAACGCCTACCAACTATGGGACATCATGCGGTCTTATTACGTCCCAAACCAGCGACCAGTCTATGCAAGACCATGTCACCTGTTAAGTGCACCTGACAGAGTTGTTCCTGTGATTTTGTCGCTCACAACAAAGACGCCATATTTTCTGCAGAACGAGGTCTTTAACGCTATTACGATAAAACCCTTCTCTCACAAAGACAACAGTGGCACCAAATCTTCTTAGGAACATCCCTATCTGACAGCTTCAATAAACCTGAGCTGGGGAATGACCAAAATAAAACCTGTCAAGCGGGCGACATTAAGTGAGCTCAAGCCATACATACCTATAGCGGCTTCTTTTGTTCCCTTGGAATATAACTTGCCCATTGAAGTCGGTACCGCTAGCAGTAATTAGGCGAATGCGCCGTCTTCCTCTTCATCTGAGACTGATGCACGAGGGTGTGCGAAATAGTCCGTTTTGGAAGCACAAACCACGAACAGTTAAGGTCTTAGCAAAGAAGCAGCGTTACACTTATGCCGAAAGTAAGCCTGATACGTTCTGCATGCCCAGACAAAAACAAAATCCGAGAAAACTGCAGAACCTGCATTGGGGGAACACAGAAGCATTGGTCCTCCTCGACACTCGTTGTCCCCTTTGCCGTTCTTTTTTGTCTCTACTCCCCTGTTTGCCTCTCTTCGCAACTATTTGTCTTTCATTTTTATTAACCTTACCTAACTTGATTATATCTCTCACGCTTTGTCCGGCGTTCTGTGTTACGGTCTCCGCACCATTACACTCCAAAACATTCCCTTCCGGTTGGCGTGACGTCACACTCCTTGGGCGTTGACATTATACATAAGGCGATTTCGATGTTTGATTTATTTTACTTTTATATTTTGGTTCTAATGAATTAAGTAATCAGTCCTTTTGACAAATTGTTTTTGATTAGAATCCCCATACCATCATCCTATATTTATAGCCATTCGTTTGATCTTGACTCTTACGAGAAAGATACATGCCTGCACACACGTTTCGTATACACGACCTTGCCGACATAGTCTAGTAATGCATTCGTGTTAGTAGGCTGATAACACATGGAAGAGGGTATATACCGCAGAGGACACGGGTTGTTTTCCTGCAATATATATTAACGCGATATCACAGAGATTTGACACCGCCAGTCGATTTTATTTTAGTGTGGTGCTATCCGCACCTAGTAGATCAAGCAGCTTGTGCCGGAAGGTGAAAAGAAAAAAGTGAGTCCAAACTACGCTGCGGTGTTCGGCATAAAGGTTTTGGATTCGAAATAATTTATTATCATTATTGCGCCATATGTGGGAACCACACTTAAGTGGCCTCGAGTCCGCGGCTCTCGGCGAGCTTATGAGCCCACTCAGTAGCCCAAATATGACTCAATGGATCTGAGCTGGCAAGTAATAGCCTTCCGCCGCTCTAGAGAAGAGCCTGGCGGAAGGGACTAGCATAAGCAACAGTGTCAGCAGCGCGATGGAGCGTATTCGTCTGACATGTTAGCAAGCACATGTGGGGCATACTGGCCTCAGCCTCAATGAGCATTTAAGGAAGCATCGGACGGCATGTGGCGCATCGCCGGCTCAGGAAAACTGGCAACCCTGCTGCTCACGGTGCGGGAAAGACGGAACAGCATAAAATCCACGAGTTAAGCTAAGCGTGACGAGGATACAGCTGTCCTGGGCAGATCCAAAGATATTTGGACTAAAGAAATTATAGAAGCATTTAAAATGACTTCCAGTCAAGAAGGGAAACGCGTGGTACGCCGTCGGTAGCCCTCACCAGGAAGGACATGCAAATGCTTCTTCAAGACAATAGGAGAATATAGGCACGTTTTTCATAGTTTGTTTCTCTTAGCCTTCCTACAACAGATAAAAATCGGTGACTGGCTAGCCACCACCGCAAACGGCGCTGACCTACCGTCCCAACCCTGTTGGGACGGTTGGTCAACGCTGCTTGCGGCGGGGGCTAGCAAGTCAGCGATTTTTATCTGTTGTAGGTCGTCATTGCACCCACCACTGCTTTGGTGGTGAACGCCGGCTGTTGTTGCGGCGTGCGTCTTTCTCTCCCTCGTCTTTTTCTTTCTTGTCGATTTTCTCTTGTGTCCGCACGAGGCAGCGGAGGTGGCTCAGCTACAGATCCAGTAGCAGGATCGTGCATTTTCTTTTCTTTCTTCCTACAACCACAGCAACAACAACAACAGCTCCATATTGTGCTTTAGATTATTATCTCAATGTTTTCCTCTCCATCTTTTCTTCTTCATCTCAAGGTTCTCATAAGTCCAGAGGTTTTTTGTTTCATTCTTTTACTTTTGTCATGGAAGATTTTCTTCTTCATACAAGAAATAAACCGCCATGTAGGTGTAATTACCAGGGTGGATGACCTTCAGCGTTCTCCCTTGTGTATGTGATAGACTATGCAGTCACCAGTAGTCATCTGTTTAACAATTAGCCAGCAGGCAAGCTGCACTGCCTATTCTGCTGGTAGTGTCGTTAGCAGACATGTTGGTATACATTCTGAAGTAATCGACTGAAGTTCCCATGCCAAGCAAATATGAACGATACAAAAGCTGAGAACATTACTCTATTGACAGGCTTTTTGGTAGAACCATGACTAAGCCACATAAATTGAAAAGAACAAAACACCCAAATGCGCTCATAGCCTCCCACGTTCAAAGATCGGATAATAATAATTGGTTCACTGGAGGGGAAAGGCGCTGTATCTCTCACACTTGTCTTTGTGGACATCTAAAAACAGGAAAAGAAGGAAGGTGGGAGTGAAAGTGGAAAGAAACAAACAGGTGCCGAAGTGGAGGGCTACGGAGTAATTTCGACCACCTGGGGATCTTTAACGTGCGCTGAATGGGGAGCGGTGGTGAAGAGTGCTGTTCCTGACCCTACGGGGCTGGGACTGGTAGGTCAGCACCGCTTGCGGCGGGGGCAAGCCTGCCACCAAGTTTTTATCTGCTGTAGGCCGCCATTGCACCCGCCACGCTTAGGTGGTGGACAACGGCTGTTGCGGCGCGCGTCTTTCTCTCCCTCTTCTTTTTCTTTTCTACTTTCTCTCTTCTGTCCGCACGCGGCAGCGGAAGTGGCTCAGCTGCCCCGCCGGGGTGGTGCAGTGGTAAGACGCCCGACTACTGTGCCGGAGTACCCGGGTTCGAACCCGACCTCGGCGGCTGCGTTTCGATGGAGGCGAAACGAAGAGGCGTCCGTGTGCTGTGCGATGTCAGCGCACGTTAAAAATCCCCAGGTGGTCGAAATTACTCCGTAGCCCTCCACTGCGGCTCCTCTTTCTCTCTGTCCACTTTCATCCCACCTTCCTCCCTTCCCTTAAGGCGCGGTTGCGGTGTCCACAGAATACAAGTGAGACAGTTACCGCGCCTTTCCCTTCCTATAAATCAATCAGTGGCTCAGCTACAGAGCCAGTAGCAGGCCCATGAATTTTCTGTTCCTTCTTCCTACAGCCACAACAACGTGCGCTGACATCGCACAGCATGCATAATTAACATGCGCGGAGAGGGGCACTCTAGACCACATCATTTGGAAATGTGCTGGCAGCCCGGTCGCCGAGCAAAATATATATAGAGAAGCCTGGGAGACCTTGCTGCGGAGCGAGAATCGCGCTCAACAGCAACAAGCCATCCGCCTGGCGGCTGAGGCCGTGGAGCAACAATGTGTCTTCACCAGACTTTAGTTTACGTGGCTCATGAGTAGGGCTACCGTAGGCCTGCGTGCCGGGGGGTCCAAAAAGTAATAATAATAATAATAGTTGGTTCACAGGAAGGGAAAGGCGCAGTATCTGTCACACTTGCTATGTGCACACCTGAACCGCGCCGTAAGGGAAGGGATGAAGGTGGCAGTGAAAGTGGAAAGAGAGAAAGGGGAGCCGTAGTGGAGGGCTACGGGGGTCCAAAAAAGGAGCTTCATTTCGGTGGAAGTAAACGTTTTGATGATGATGATGATGCCTCTTCGTTTCGCCTCCATCCAAATGTAGCCGCCGCGTTCGGGATTGAACCCAGGTATCCTAGATATTTGGGGAGCGCCACACCCAAAGAGAATATTACAGGGAGCGGGACAATTTCGATGAAGAATGTTTCTCTTGTGGAGATAGATTTCATAGACATACCTTCTAGGGACACGTTCAACTAACTACCCAGTTATCTGAAAAGACCCGCTTCAAACAAGCCGCCCAGATTACCTGCGTGGCCTAAGAATTCCATGTCTTTCTCATCGTCCAAATGCCCTTGCAGAAAGGTTCGATTCCCATTTCACCCACACATCTGTAATTAGCTGTCCGCGTTCACAGTGCCTGCCAATTAGGTCTTGTCATGTGGCCTCGTAGCGTCGCACAACCCAAAGGCCAGTCAGGGCACTGCCATGCAACATGCCAGCTTGCATCTGCAATAGCCATTAGGGCCGATTTCGGGCGTCCAGGCATACACTTTCTGTACACAATTTCTATGTACTCTTTCTCCGACTGTTTTTGCCCTATGAGCCTATTAATATTGACGCATATCGGCGCCCCCCTTGACTGGCAGTCGAGTAGAACCATTTGCCTGCCTCCAAGCATGGGGAGACATGTCCTGGGCCCTTAATTTCATCAACACTTGGCGAGCCTGTCATGATCGCTAAAAACATCATTTCCCGCCGTGCCAGATCTGAGAAAGTTCGTAGCGCCGTGAGCGTTGCATATGGAGCCAGAGAAGTTGGTTGCTATCGGCACCCCATTTGGGATTGTAGGGATTAGAACCTCGCGCCTGGATTGAGAATGAACGAACAGCCTTGCTAGCTGAACGCGCAGCCGAACAGAAAGCAATTCGCGAAGACACAAAGAGGAAAACGCAAGTCACCGAAAGTAGAAAGGAAGCTACTGTGAGGGAGAAAAAGGTATTGGAATTCAAGTTCAGGCTAAAGTGAGCTTCGGGACACACGACTTCAGAGCTCGTCAACGCGGGCACGTCGGGTATTAAAACTGATCACCGAAGGAAAATCACAAATTCTCCTTTCTGCCTGTTGGAACACCGTTCGCTAAATGCCGCATGTTCCCTCAGCAATTCGACGTCCTTAGAGGCACAAGGAGCGATAGCGTGATTGTTCGATGAGATTTGTGCCTTTAGACTCGTTCACCGGGAGATGCAATAGCGTTTCGGTTTTTGGATGGACAAGTCAGTGTCTTACCCAAGTAATGTATCCGGTTGCATACACTGCTTTTAATTGGACCATTAACAGCCTTATGTATGGATGGACTTCTATAGGACCTCGTGCTTAACAATATGCAAGGCATAAGGGTGCCGCATGATCCGGTCGGATCCTGAATGGGAGTACACTGCCGCAGTAACAGAAGTTACCACTGAGTGATCAGGAAACACGTACGTCTCCTTCGACTCAGTCACTAGTTTCTGCAGTCACCAGAACACAGGAGGAACCCGCTGTAACACCGACGAGGCACTTGCTCGAATCGTATGAAGTCACAAAAAGTGAATTAATTGCCGAACAGCAGAATGACGGAAGCTTGAAAACTGCTTTGCGAAGGTTGGCCGGAAGCTCAGCTCCGGGAAAGGGAATGTGTTTTACTTTTTCGAGAAGATTTACCTCTTATACAGCCACTTTTTCTCTTCCCTCACAAGTTTAGGTCAATCATCCCCCCTTCTGTCCCGCTGACCCAATACTAGGAGATTCCTGTTGGCCGGGCATGCATGGCGACGTCACTCGTTTTGTGAAATCATAAGACATATTTCAAAAGGCGACACTCAAAGGCAAAGTCGGCGTAGCCCCTTTGAGCGACATGTCTCTGATTGCTACACCATTCCAACTGGTAGCATATGATTTAATGGGTCGACTTTGCCCGATGTCAAACAAAGGGAACCGCTACATGATTACGCTCGTTGACTTCGCTACACGCTATCCAAATGTCGTGGTACTTCCTGCTATTGATGCTGTGAGCATCGCGGCTATATTGCTGGAAATGTTTCCCAAGTCAGTGTAACACAATCGATGGTCACAGATCACGGCCAGAGTTTCACTTCGGAACTGATGCAAGAGGTGAGCCGCCTTATGTCCGTCAAGCTCTTGTGAACACCTTATCATGGTATGGCGAATGGCGTCGTAAAAAAGTTCAATGGAACTTTAAAAATAATGATTACGCGAACGTGTAAAAAGTGACCTCAACCATGGGACCGTTATCTAGCGCCGCTGCTTTTCGCTTATCGGGAGGTACCACAAGCCAGCTTGGGGATTTGTCCTTTCGAGTAAATTTACAGCCATCACATGCGTGGACCTTTGAGTGTTCTCAAATAATTGCGGACAAATGAGAATCTAGATGGAGAGGATCGAACAGCCACGGCCATTCGATGGAAGCGCACTGGGTACTCGATGGAAGCGCACTGGGTGCGGCCTGCTGCGTCGCGCCGCCGTCAATGGGCATGGATGGATGGATGGAAAAACTTTATTTTCGTCAGAGAGCATGTGTGGACGCTTCCGTGTTAGATGGCCATCAACCCATGGCTGACGGCGACCTGGGTGGCTCACTCCACAGCCCTGGTCTGGACGACCGGGTCTGAGCTGGCCAACACGGCCTCCCACTGCTCGAGGGAAGGATCACGCATATCTACCGGTGGCGGTGCTATGCTGCAGCTTCATAATATGTGGTCATAGATTGCCAATTATTGACACCATTTGCCCTCCGGCTAAATGTCCGGGAAGATTTTGCTCAACACGTATGGGTTGAAGAAAAAACTAGTCTGCAATTGTCGCCAGACGCATTCCTGCGCCTTCACCAATTGCTTGTCCGGGGGTGGGTAAATCCTCCGCTCAAGTTTGAAATGTTTAGTAATGTCATGAAAGGATACCAGCCCACCTCTCGTGGACCTTCCCTGAACGTCCGGCTCACCTACTCGGCTGACGAAACCTCGAGCATTCATGCGAGCCGTCTCGTTCCCAGGGTTCCCAGAGTGTGCAGTTACCCAGACAATTTCCGCCTCCGTAGTCCCTCGCCCCGCGGACCGATTCAGCAATCGCGCCGCTGTGACAGATATTCTGCCCCTCGCCAAATATCGGATGGCTGTTTTTGAATCGCTGAAGATCAAGTCAGCATTACTGCTAGTAATAGCTAGTGCTATCGCCGCTTCCTCTGCAGTTTCTGGGGAGCGGGTTTTGACTGATCCGGAGGCGATGAAGCATCCCCGCCCGTGCACCACCGCAATTGCAAATGCGTTCTTGTCTTTGTACTCGGCGACATCTACACTGCCCCGTTGTACTGCCCGTACTTAGCATGTAAAGCTTTGGCTCTTACCTTCCTGCGGTCCTCGTGATGTATTGGATGCATGTTCTTGGGCAAAGGTTTTATGTACAAGCCCTTGTACATTTCCCGCCTAATCTGAATTTTAGTGTCACCAGCTGGAGCGTCAACTCCAATGCCGAGCCTTTCCAATATGTCCCTTCCTGCTTTTGTTTTTGAAATCCTACCGAGCTGCATCACCAAGTGCGCCTCCCGTAGTTCTTCTAGGGTGTTGTGCACCCCTAATCCCAACAGCCTTTCGGTAGAAGCATTGTGAGGCAACCCAAGGGCTGCTTTATACGCCTGCCTAATCATAGCCTCAACCTTGCCTGAGTACGTGTAAGTAGGCTCAGTAGAATAGTGTATGCGACGCCGTCAATTGGCAAGTGCGTCCTTGAGGAGTTTACAGTTGCGCCCGCTATTTCTGCTGAGGGCGCCACTGTTCGGGGACACGTCGCCGCCGGGGTGACCGGCTCTGAGCGCACGGTTTGCTTCCTCTCTAGGCGCGTTCGCCTCGCGTCTGCATGGTAAACGCAAACATATTTGTGTGCGCGTGTGCGAGCACGTTAACGTTGAGACTGGATGCGTTTGTTTCTTAAGGCGAAAGCCGTTCTAGGCTCATGGAGCGAAAATCTATGCGCAGAAGCTGTGCCTGTTATCTGTACATCGCATTAGTGCACTGGTGTGCCAGCTGCAAAAGCGGACGTGCAAGGATCGAGATGAAGAATTAAAATGATTGATGGTGATAGGTAATAAATAAAAGTTATAAATAGACATTGATAGAGGTAATGACTAATGCTAATGACTAATAATGGTTAATAATGACTAAAGTAATCTGTAATGACCAGTATATCAAACTACGACATGTAATGACAGCAATTGATTAGAAATGAGTAAAAGTGCTTAGCGATGTGTGGTAATGACCATAATAGCTAGGCATGATTCATCATTACTGTTAATGACTTCTGTTACTGTTAATCACCTGCCATTGAATTTGCTATAAGGTACAGCAGATTGGACTTGTTGCTGATTAATTAGAGGTTAACCGTGCAAACAACGTGACGGGAACACAGGAGAAGACGGCACAACCGCGCTAGTTGTGTCGTCCTCTTTTCCTGTGTTTCCGTCACGTTGTTTAACCTATTTAGTGATCAGGGAGCTGGCCAGTGAACTAGGAGTTTTAACGATGTGTTGTGAAGCAGATGAACACGATGAGGTGGCACCAGAAGCTTTTCTCGCAGTTTATGTTGCGAGGACATATCAGAAAAAGCTACAAAGGGTTTTTTATACAAGCATGCAATTTGTTCTAAATTTTGCCACGCTAGTCTGAGTGGCCTTGCAAGTAAAGGAGCCTGTGCATACAACATTTGTTTATACTGTTGAGACTGTTTGAGCCGATGCGATAAAATGAAAAGCCACGTTCCACAGAAAATCCGGCGCCCGCTCTATCGGCGGAAAGTCGGAAAAAAACCTCTCTGGTAAGAGGAACTTTAGCTGGTGATATGGCCAGACACCTTTGGCGCAATGAGAACACATGACATGTTCAATGTGGCAGGAGCTGCCAAACCAGAGAGAGTCAATAAGATGTAACGGTGAAGTGGGAATTATTGAAAGCGGCACCCTTAGATCTCAAGTACGGCACACTATACTCCTATAGGGCACGTTCGTACGGCTTCGGTAAAGAGGGGCTTTATATAGCTATGTGTAGGGTGCTATTTCATGATGCGGTGGCTTAAGGCTGCATTCTAATGATATGCGACAGACGCAGCAATTACGGGATACTGTGAATAAGCAGGTAGCAAAGTGCGGGCACTCGACGAGGCTCCTCAAGGAGACGTTAGAACCCCAAGTTTTGTTTATCACTACCAGGTTGTTGCTTAATTTACGCGATATTTGGTAATAATTTTGAGACGACATGTCAGTCGAGCAAGAGCCTGTTACAGGAAATATGAGTCAATGGACCAGTTACAGGTTAATGAAAACCAAGGACAATGGAGGCTTGATGTACCCCGCTAAGGAATTGATCAAGCTTTGTCAGCTTACGAGCACCTTCATTAACAGGATGATGAAATCTGAAGAGATCCGGCGAAGTAGCAAACTGTCTATAAAAACAGTGATCGTGCCCATGCTAAGGCGCTATGCAAGATATCGTTACGTTGCTGCCCCCACTGATACCGAGCTAGGCTGGAATTGTCAACTGAACAGTGGAGCGATATTTATGGCTATGGCATAAACATCTCTCAAGAAAGGTTTTCCGTCTGCGATTGGTAATTTTCTTCCTTTTTTTGTGTGTGGCCATTAAATAAGCGTACTCGGCTGCTCACTGAATCTCGGCTGCAGTTGCGCTCTGACGCGTGAACATTCTTGTGATCACAGCTAAGAGTTTCACAATCACAACACTCGATGCGCGTTCTTCCATTAAAAATTACGAATCAGCAAACTTGTATGGGTTTGTGAGCAGCCAAGAAAAATAGTAATAAACATTTTCGGCGCATATACGTAGCACCTTGAGGCAGACAGGCTCTATCGAGCGCGCTTACTTTGTCCGGTCATGCAAAATGCGGGGAAGCCATGACAGACAGCGTTCTGGAGTACAAAGTTTAAGGTCTCCAACTGAGTCGAAGATCCCAGGTTATCATCTAGATTTAACCTAATAAACATCTTCATATTTTCACCATAAAATTTGTCATAATGAGATAGAAAGGTTGGTTACATGTCGCATTATCACAGAGGTTGCTCATAGTAGGACATTTGTTTATTGGATAGCGCTGGCAGCTTAGAACAGCTTGACATCAATTTGTGTAGAAAAGCTGTATGCAGGAATGAGTAAATGATATGAAAATGACACACGGAATTCGCTACATAGTTAATTAAGTGGTTATACATTAGGCTACCATGGCAGCTGAATAGCTTCGAATTGTTCACAGCCGGGTCACATTTTAATGTGACGAACAACTGGATCCGAATGCAGCATCACGGTAATGGAAGCTCACCAATCGAGCGGCCTTGAACCACCGTCACTATAAGTTTTTCGGGGTACATTCCAGTATACAGCCTTGCCGAGCAAGCGCTAAGTGCTGACATGGTCACACTAGACATGACCGTATATACTAATTCTTGTTGCCAAATTGTGTGAAGCGGAGCTCTTATATCCCCAAAATAAAAGGCTTCTACCACGCCGACGCCTCCCTCAAAGCGCAGCCAGGCGCAGCTCTCCGCGTGCGGTTGTCCCTGAACGGTGGCGCCGCTGCGGTGGCGACTGGAAGTAGGTGCCTCCCGCCGGTTTCGGGCCATGTAGCAGGCCGCACCTAGTGCTCTTCCATCGAGCGGCCATGGAACAACATGCACTTATCTTGTCGAACTTCAGTCCAGACTCGAGGAAATATGTAACCTCGCCCACCGCCACCTACTACAATCGCAAGAGTCGACCGCGGAAGCTACAGACAAGACACAAACTGCTCTTCTTCCCGCCTACTGATGTAAACTCTATGCAATAGCGGGGTGCCTTTGAAGTTGTGGCCGTGACGGATGACGTTGATTACTTCATTGACTTGGGAGGTGCAAAGAAATCATTCCATGTGAACATGCTGAAAAAATATGAGGAACGGCGTACCAGTTTCCCAACCATGTCTGTCGCCGCTGTGCTGGAAAATAAGTGAAACACTCATCTCACTTTTTGGGAGGAAAGTGACTACAGTGACTGTATCCCACTGTTAAGTTGGGCTACACAAAGATTGTCACTGATGCAAAGGTGTCGCCAACTTTAGAAACGTCCTTCCACGGGAAGTGCGCAAGAGAACATGAAGGACACTGGCAATGTGGGCGCTGACATTACGGAAGACGCGTGGCAATTTAGCCCTACATCGCCATTGCGTTTGTATCGCTTGTGTCCGTGTTTTAGTGTTATGTATACGTGCTACTATTTTGTGAGTTACAGGTTCACTGACATTGTGAACAGGACACAGCTCCTATTGCTACAGACGAGAACAGTTCCGCTGAAATTGTCTTGAAGGGGGGGTAGAGTCATAAAGTGAATAGTACATAGTTGCAGCATAGTGCATTGTGGTAGCGCGAGGAAAGAGCAGGAAGAAGTGCGGAGGGAATGAAGTAAAAGAGCGTAGGAGCGTGCTTGCTAATGCTTCATTTACTTGACTCGGGGTTTCGCTTGCTTGTGGCCATCCCCGGGACCCAAGCCTTTGCTGCGGACATCCACGCGTTCGCACCACACCCAAAGGCAAGTCTTCGCAGCATCCACTAAAACACCGGATGCGGCGTCGCCGTGGACTAACAGGCGAGTAGAGCCCTTCGCCTCCCTTCGAGCACGAGTAGACCGATCCTGGGCTCTTGTTTCCATCACTCGCTTAGACCAAAACAAACCTATTTATCTATTTGTACATACTGCAGACCACACATATACATGGTCAAGCAGGAGGGTCATCAGTCCCAAAACACTAGAAACACATAGAACAAGCTCATGATTGCACAAATAAATCACGTACAATTAACAAATAACGAACGACACGCCACCAACACAAGAACTCACGCTCCAGCTCTCTGACAATGTCGCTGGCCGCGAAAATGCGCAAGGGCAACGAATTCAATTTATTGACTGTTCTAGGGAGAAAACTATGTTTAAATCTATTTGTTATTGCAAAAGTTGGAGCCGAGGAGTGAAAGTGTGTGTGTTGTCTTTCTGGCACAACGCGGCTTTACGAAATCCGGTAAATTTAACTTCAACTTAGCTGAGAGGAAGTTATGCTAAAGGGCGAGACGACTAAATTTTCGTCTAGATTTGACAGAGCTTATGTTACGCTGCCGCATTATTAAGGAAGAGAATCACGCCTTTTATATTTAATAAAAATGTACCTAACAGCTTTTCTTTAAACTCGCTCGGCTCTAGCTGAACATTTTACTGTGCGGATCCCATACAATGGCGGCATATTCAAGTTTGGCTCTAATGCAGGAATTGTAGGCTACAGCTTTGCTTCGGTAGGTGCATTCTTACGCTTTCTCTTTAAGGCCCACAGCTTGCGAAGAGCAGGAGAGCAAATGGCGGATATGTAAGGAGACAAGGTTAGCTTGTTAACGTGAAACCAAGATATTTATCCGCGTCCACTTCTGTTATTCTTGTTAAGTAAACAATAAAGGTGCTGACAGTTTTCATCTTTGTAACTCGCAACATAACTATTTTCTTTGTAATAATTTGCATTATCTACCGTATGCGACAACACTCGTGAATAGCCTGTATGTTTTCTAGTAATACTCTATGATTATTAGAAGATGTTATGTTTATAAAAACCACATAATCATCCCGAAGCAATCGGATAGAAACGTCCCCATAAATGACTAAATGGCAGCAGGTAAATCGTCGATATAGATAATAAAAAGCAATAGAGGCCCCAGAACACAGCCTTTGGGCACACCAGAAGACACAGACAGCATTTTTGTAGAGCAATTCGTAATTTCAACAAATTACTGCCTATTTCTAAGGTAGGCGCAAATCGACTGCGAAATACAAGGGTTAAGGCCAACACGATCCAGCTTGTAAATAAGTTTCTATCGGCACTTAATCGAAGGATTTCGAGAAGTCTACAAGCAGCACATCTAGCTGGCCATTGTTTTCAATAATTTGTGCGAATTCATGAATAGTACAAACAAGTTGGTTAACAGTGGACCCGTGCTCCCTGAAACCGTGCTGATACTGTGAGAGCAGGTAGCAGCGTCCTAAGAATTTCCTACTGCAGCTGGGAATGACGTGCTGAGCTTACACCATGTGCTCGTTATTGAAATTGGGCTGTAATTTGGTTGACAAATGATCACTTCTTTTGTAAATGGAACCACACGTGTTTTCCTACAGTCGTGTGGTATTCCACCCGTGACAAGCGATAACTCGAAAATATGTGCCAAGAACGGAGATGGTTGTTCCGCGTACCGTGCAAAAAGGAATTTGGTATGCAGTCAGGACCTGAACATTTTCAGGATTGAGTTTTAGGAGCCTGTTACCACTTCTCCCATGAGTTCCATTATGACTGCTGAATATGCCATCTGAATGCTGAATTCTTCTGCAGCTGTGATTACTTTTTGAAAGTAAGCGTTGAAATGCTCAGCGATACGAGGGGCGTCAGTTACTGTTGTGTTCCCGATTTTAAGTTTGTAATTTCCTTTTTGCTTCCATTTAGGTGGCGCCATAATTTTCTATAGTAGCTCTTTATGAAGTCAGTAAGATGACTACAAAGGTAATTATTTCTAGACTCCTCAATGCTTGGTAGAAACGCTTGCTTTAGTTCATGGAAGCGAGCAGGTGTCGGGCTATTGTCTCTCCTTAGACGCTTCATCTTAGGTTTCGTGTGGATAATGTCATGTGTAATCCAGAGACTGAAGCGCCTGCTACGAACAGTTATACGGGTACATAGTGGTAATACAAAATCTAACGGTGCCGCGGAACGTTTTGCAAGAAATTTCAATATTTTTCACCAAATTGTCACAATAGACATCTAAGTCATCAATTATTGTGACATCATTGCCCTTAGAAAACTCTTTGATTACTATTTGTCTTTGTCGCTGTGGCGTTTGATTTTTCGATAACCACCATTAATGTATTTTAAGAAGACAGTTCTTAGATTCTAGCCTAAGTTTGTGATAATAATAATAATAATAATAATAATATTAATAACAGCAACAACAATAATGATGACGATGATGATAATAATGTTTATTACTCTGCCAAGACTGCAGAGGACAAATTTCTAAAAGCTTTATCCTTGCACACCGAAGCATTTGAGGAAGGCTTTAGAAGGTGCTTATCCAAATGCTCCCCCTCCCACATTGAACAGCCTCCGATGTAGATTTTTGCGCGTTTATATGGAAATGCTAACTTGCTTCAAGATCCTCAATTTGTTCTGTCGGCCTATCAAGCAGTACTAGTGCGTTCAGCTTATAGTCTGCGTATCATCATCTATACGATGGTTGCAAAATAACCCAAGGATTCTTTGAAATTTACTTTTCTACTTTCAATTCTTTGGCCCCGTCAACATATAGAAAACTGTCTAAATAAACAGTAATGCATTCAGAATCCCTTTCTATTAAGAAACATTGGCATGTAGTGATGCTTCGTGACGGCTCCAGTGCAAATCAGTATAACCTCCTTTAAGCCAAACTAACGTGCAGGCCCTCAAGGTCGCCGACTTCCGTCGTTGGTGCAGATTCCTGTCTGAGCGTTATTGAAGCTAGGACAAAGAGGTTTCAAAAGAGCTGAACACACTGATGGCAAAGAATATAGATTAGCCTTTATTGTTCTAATGCACAATCAGCTGTGTGTTTAAAGAAAATTCCAAGAAAAATACTCTACTAAAATCATTGAGGTGACCTTTCTAGAAAACCTAAACAAATCAATGGGAAGCAAGCTCGAAAGAATCAACCACCCCTTTATTGTTACCTTGATAATTCGTGTTACAAAGAGTAGTAAGAAAAAGCCATTACTTTAACACTAAGAAGCAATAAACACATAAATACACGCCAAAATACATTACTAGCAGCGAACAAAATCTTAGTCCTCTTGTGGGTGCTTCTAAGTCTTCTTGATATTTGCGCTGAAGCGGCAATTTCGAAGCCTTGCGCAGGAAACTGCGCAGTTTCGGTCGCACAGCTCACGCCTCGTACCGTGGACGGACGAGGACATATTGCGGCTCGGTCGTCGTATTTGCAACCGACCGCGACATTCCTGCACGAAGAAAAAAAAGAGGGAAATGTTGGCGCCAGAGTCTTTATTTATCAGTTATGCATATTGTTTAGTTGCAGTTGGACTTTTCTCTGAGAACATCTGTATCTGTAGACAAGGCGCTGGTCAACAATGGTGGCAAATGTCTGCTTGACGTTGATAACAGCCCCCTTAAAATAGAACAAAATAATTTGAAACGGGCACATAGGCTCCCAGCTTTCAAACGTCCTTGTTTAGATCTGCTGTGTTGAAACAGGTCGGCTAGTAAAATATTACAATCAATATGTATTAAACTAGGCAATATACAAATTTGAGTGCGTTAGATGCCAATCGTGAGGCGGATCTATTGTGTGCACCTCGTGTGTGGTGCCGTTGCCGGAATGCCAGAATTAAAATAAAAACAGATACGGGCGTTGTCCACCAGTATAATGAACAAACTATTTAATCATACATAAGGAGACTTGGCGCCCGCAAAACCAGCGTGCCTAGGTTTCAGAAGTTCAAGGCTTCTCTACCTCCATCATAACATCCGATGAGAAACACATTTCTGCCTGGCTTAATTTATTTGGAGGCATTGTGTTAGGTAAGTACACATTTAGTTTATTTTGTCACGTGTTGGTTACAAGGCCGATGACACAAATGAAGAGTCTGGGAGTGCACTGAAGAAACTCTTTATTGGGCTGACTTATTCCCGCAAAAGCACTAAGCGATTCGGCGGCGGCAAGAGCAACAATCGTGGGGGTCGTCGAACAAATAATTCCCGTTTCGCGCGTCAGCGCTTTATGTAAAGGCGATGTAGAAAGATCAAGATAAAACAGGTAACGGTGACTAGCGTACCCTGGAACATTGTAGAAACACATGCGCATGGTTTTAATCTTTCCAGATTCATCTCAAAGCATCGTCTGCGAAAAATGGAATTATAAAGCCTCGTCTCGCGACAGTGAGCATGAACAAAAAAAGAATACAAGAATCGATTATCGCGCTTCAATTACAGTGATAAGGCTGCATGCCGGCGGCAGTTGAAAAAGAACACAGATTAGAATAGCTCTTGGGAATAATAATACGGTTTAAAAGCGACCAGGGGAATGTGGGACGCTGTAAATTTTCTCTAACTGTTTCTTTACCTAATTTTCCAGATTTTCTCTTTAACAGAGACGGCGCCTTTTCTTTCCATAAACCACATTTCGAATTTGCCTTACTCTCTAGCTGGTTTTGACCCCCGCCTATGTAAAGGCCTCTCAATGGCGGAGGAGTGATTTCTGCTCCGCCGTTATACTAATACATTGCTGTGCCCAGCAGCTCTGAAACATTTTGACCCTTCTTTCTTGGGCAGCTTTGCGCACTGTGCACAGAAGTCTTGGGACATCTACCACATGGTGTGAGCCTACTCATCCAACCCTGCTATCCCCCATAACTCCAACCACTCCGTGAGGACTGCGCAGCTGATCTGACTTGCAGGCCTAATTAAAAGGCCTTTGTGCACCAGGACAGTGGCCGACGCCACTAGGGTCCGGTACTAGGGACCCCAACTGGCGTTTGTGAGGGCCAGCTTTATTTGATTAACTGCTACAGCGCTGCAAGAAGCGCCGAGGATGCTACATCCCCTGCCTGCACCGGGTAGCCATAAGCGATGCCGACAGCTGCCGGCTGCCCTCAGAATCGCTCGCCAGACTCGGTCAAATCGACGCTTCCCGCTCAATGTGCACGCGCTTTATGATGTAAACAGTCGTCGATTTGGGATCACTATTACCGGAACTACACTCGATGGCCACATGCACCCGCTAAAGCTTGAGAATGCTCACTCCGTAAACGCCGATATTCCAGTCCCGAACCCCGCGTACTCGCGCTAGGCCTACTCGTGGCGGAACGGGCCGGCATTTCGGCACGGACTGGCATTTCTAGGCGAAGTCATTGCTGATTGGAAGCGGGAACATATAAAGTGTAGTTGCTTGTTTTCCTTTTTCAAACACGGTTAAGCAACGGAAACGCGCGGGTGTTCAGGCCGTTAGGGAGTCAGCGTCTCCCTTTTCCTACGATCTGACCAAAACTGATTGGGGCGATCGTCCGCTGATCAGTTCCGTCGGCATCGCGGTGCGGTAAACCTCACACTACGACGATGGGCGACCGTTGGTCGTGCTGGCGTCATTAGCGGTCTAAGCGACGAATCAGTGCGTCGATAGGCTAAAGAACTTAACCGCGCAGCCCACTGACTTTGACCGTGTCTAACTATACCAAAGAAAGCATACATCGCTGTATATTTTTTGTGCAGGTTTTTTGTTCATCAAGCAATTCTGCGCGAAGGCCTACTACTGTGTCAATCGTTGACGAAAGGATAAGAGATGTGTGCTTTGATATTGCAGCCTGCGTCGCAGACGACGCTCCGCCGCCTATTCTTTTGTGACGTCACAGAGCATTTCAACATGGTGATCGCTCTCGGTGTGAGGAGTTTGCCGATTCCGATTTCTATCGCGTTTTTGTAATATGCGCCACGCGCTAGGCAATCAAAATTTACGAGTAGAATCACAGGCTTGTATGTTGTTCACACAAGTATAAAACGGCAATACATCGAACTACCATAGCTGTCATAGCCCCTTTAATAAATTGGTACACTTCTGCGAAATGTATAGATAAAGGGTTCTGCGAAGTTGACACAATTATAAAAGGGATTTCATTGCACTATAAAAGGGAAAAAAGAATATGGCCAGTGATTTTTAATTACGAGCAGGGTGAGCATATCTGAGATCATTATTTTTGTGTACTCTCATTCTTACCCCGAAAACCAATTTCGAACAATTTCGCCAGTCTGCTATCGTTAATTTTATCAAATATGAAGTAGTGAGACCTTTGCACAAATCAGACAAAATATGTTTTTCGTATACTTCTTCATGGCTCACCTTCAACAGCCCAGAACACAAATGTGACAGCCATGATGAAAAGGAAGACTACCAAGAGAGTGAGCGTGTACACAGCTGGCAGGCTCCAGTCGGGTGGGGTTCTGAAAGGAAGAATAATCACGTAGAATTCGTAACCACTGTTTGCCGTCCGTTCATCAAAATTGCAAGCGTAATTTCTGAGAGAATTACAGACAATGACGAAAATGTGAACTTTTTGTAACAGTTACACTTTACTGTTCGCAATGTAAATGAAGCGTTGCTTCAACAGCGACTCGACTGGAATGATACGGTCGAAAAAATTGAGGCAAGTGCCCCCTCAAAGCAGGTGCTTCAACTAATAAAATCGTCTTGTTTACTGCGTTTCGTTATCAAACAACTTATAAGAGGCAGGTACTAGTGGCGAATAACGAAGATTGCACAATTGGCTGAATAGTCTGAAGAATGTGCCCAGCTGTTCCCATTGATGATGGGCTTGCCTCGGATGAAACAATAATAAAAATAAAATTTTGTTAACAGCGCCGACAGCATCTAATAAAAAGAAACTATTGCGAAGATTAGAAAGCAATGCGTGAAAAGATAATCTATTCATTTATGTAGTAATTGTTCGTTAACACACGCCTGAGCTCAGCCTCATTCCACAAGAGAAGCTGTGCAGCTTTGATAGAAGCTTCACACATGAAAAAAAACTTCTTCCTACTGTGGGTCTAGAACGCAAGACCGCCGCTTATCAGGGGACTAAAGTTGCCTGCATGGCTAGAATCCGGCGAGGCTTAATCAGATAAAAATATGAATGGGAACCTGAGCTATACTAGGATACCGTTTATAGAGAACAGAAGTGGCTAGTTTTGCGGCGTCTGCATCTGCTGAACAGTAAAGACGATCTGTTTTTACTATATCTCCGTACAAAACAAGCCAGAGACGCCGAAGGTGTGGAGCTTTTAATATGCTCTGTTGTTTAGCTTTATATTTAGGTAACCAGAAAATCCCTAACAGAGGGCTGTTTTGTGTCACGTAGGAATTGTGTGTGAAATAATCCTTGCGGGTACGAGATCACAAGGTTGAGAGCATATGGAAGCTGTGGAAAGCCTACGACGGCATCAACAGCGGAAAGGCTTACTGCTGTTTACTCCAGTGATGCGGGGGAAGCAGAGCGGGTACTGCAGATTCAAGTTATATACTACTATTGTACAATGCAGTGAACCTGGAAACAGGGACCGTGCTTGGTTTCTCACTCCACGAAAGAAGGTCTCAAGTGATTCGAACAGAGTTGAAGGAAAAGCGAAAAGTGGCTGGCGGTCTACTTTTCACAGTGTTTCATACAAAAGGGGGAATCATTTATGACAGCGGTTTTTTGCAGGACTTAATACAGGAGGGGAAACAATTCAGCTTTCCCCACGGTCCCCCAGCGTGCCCGACGCTACATGAGGTAAATGAACTCCCATTCAACTGAAGCGTCGCCACTAATGACGTATCAAGTGTTTTAAGCAAAAACTTTTTTCTTTACCAGTTTTGACGTCAAGGAGGAAGCTTTCGTTTTGTAATAGTCCCGCCAGTAATAATATTTTCTCCAAGCATCTGTGCTTTTATTACCCGACGTCTTAGGCGAAAATTTTAATTACGCTTTCAACAAAAGCTGAACTAGATAAGCATAAATACTAAACAATAAGACTGGTCCGTAACCGAGCACATTGAAGAGGCAGACAATTTTTATAAGAACAGTGGAAGGACTGAAGGTACGAAATTGCTGAAGGTGCTTTGTTCGCGCGCGATAATTCTTGTCAATCTGCCTGGTCTCTTGCACGGTAATGCTCTGGACATGTGCGGCTCTTGCAAAATCATTATTTAACATATTGTAAACCTCTGCATTCCAAGTTAAAAAGAAAAAAAGGCGGCGCGATGAGAGGCAGGCATTCCGAACCCAAAGCATTTTTTTTCCATCTCGGTGCCTAAAAAATGCGATTATAAATATGATTTAAAGACACAGTAAAACTTTTGAGTCGACAGAGAAGAAATATCCCACCCACCGCTGATCTGAACAATATAAGCTAGTTGCCTGCTTCAAGCTAGACTTTCCTTATAGTGGGCCCTCGTTTTGGAGTTCCACTACAAAGTGACAGGTTTTTCTACAGAGGCTTTTAGAAGTGGCACCTGGTTGCTGTCCCAAAAAAGGGATGGTGGTATTGTAAAGGCAGGGTTAGTAGCCAGTATGCCTGAGTATGTTTTAAATTTCATCTTCAATACACCTCTCTACCAGTCACACAATCCGTTTAAGCATGTTCTTACTGATGTCACCAACTGCACGTATCTTATTGTTAAACGAGTCTTGTAACATATCTGCGCCACAACACTCACTCGGTTAGTGACTCCTGGTAGGCTGGAAAAAAAGTAGACGTCAGTAAGTGCAATGTTGACCTCGACAGCGAAAGTCGCTATTTCTCAACTAATAATACGTCGTCATAGCTCAATGCCTTCGATGTTCGGCATCAAGGTCGGGGGATCAATCACAGCTGTATAGGTATTGTCTCGAAATACTCCCGTGACAATTTTAAATGTCAAGGATCGTTCCAGTCGGTCAAAATGAACTTGAAGCTCACTGCTACGCCTTCCCTCGTACCTCGTACCTCGTGTGTTTCTTCAGGGCGTAAAGTCCCCTAGTTCGCACATACGCAGAAATTGGACAAGCGAATGCTACCAGAGGAAAGTTCTTTGTAAACATATTGTGATGTCCTCACTGACAAAGACAACGACCGAGGAACGCGGGCACGACGAAGCGTTGAGAAAGAGGACGACGCTAACAGAGTGGATACTGCAAGGCTACTGAAGTCTTAGCGTCGAGTTCAGCCCATCGCAGTGCCGTTACATTAAGTATATCCCCGTAACAATATTTTCTCGTACCGTAATGTTCCATCTTGACAAGTAACAATTTCCCAAATAACTCTCGGGAACTTGCTACGTTTTTGCTGTTTATTATCAAATATACCCCCAACTGTTTTTCTATCGCAGGCTTAAATACTATTTCAGCCAAAAAAAAAAAACATAAAAGCGGAATGTTGCTACGCATACAAACACTTGATCATGCCTTCAAACAATACCCTTACAGTATTTTGCAATATACCACTGCTGCTGCACGGTAACTCCTGAAAAGAGATGATATTCATTTTCAAGTGATGCAGTTAACCATTAGCTTTGAGAAAGGGCAAACCTAAAACGCCAGATTTGGGTGACCATTTGACGGTTAAGCCAAATTCTGCAGTACACAAAAGTAAACCAATATTTAAATGTGACGTAATATTTGAGAACTATTGACTTGACTTTCTCTTTACTACTATTGAAAGAGGTGCCTAAGTCGATGAAGGACCTTTTCGATCCTTCTCATTTTCATTTCTTGCTTATATGTTTACTAGCATCATTAACGCTGGCTACGAGATTTATATGCCCGATCCTCTTATACTCAGTCCGTCTTGTAGCAGATCTAAATAATCTCGTGTAAAAAGGTTTCTGTGTATCACGATTTACCCGCGAACGCACGTAGATGAAGGTGCAATGCACTGATTCGTGTTGAACAGTTCTTGTGATCAAACAAGGAGAATTTTAAGCTATATAACGCTTCTAAATCCAAACAGCAGTTACCAATCAACCAAAGAGATTAAACGCTTCCTCAAGCATGCTTTATCGTCCCTCTACAGATGAGTAATGCCTCAAGCCACTATTTGCCCACTCTTCGCCAGTCACTGCTTCGTGCAAGTATTTTAGCTGTTATCTTTTTTACATTCATTTTCGCCTGATTGCAGGATAATCTACATACGAAAAGAAACACACTAGTGAGCTATATTTCTGAGTTTTGCTGCAAGCCGTACGATTGCCGTTTATTTCTTTTCCGAAATAAATTTCCTAACAATACTTTTGTCTTCACATAAAGCGCACCCCTGATGACACCTATTTTCTGGTATTACAGTAATATGTTCTCTCGCAGCACACAGTGAAACAGCGTACATGTCAGGTTTATTTAACGCTTTCTAAAAATGAAATAAAAAAGGAATTCACACAAGAACTGTACAAGAAGGACCTTGCTGTGCAAACCCAACATAAGACGGTTGTGATTACTGATCTCGAGCCGGGCATCCTGAAGAGTGAAGTTGAATGGGCCTTAGCCAGCCTTGCTAAGAACAAAGCTAGCGGAATTGATGGCATTCCAGCTGAGTTGCTTCAAAACCTCAACCATGACGCTGTTAATATTCTGCATACATTATGTCAGAAGATTTGGACAACCCTGCAGTGGCCACAGGATTGGAGGAGGTCAGTTTACACCCCCGTTCCAAAGAAAGGCAGTGCCAAAGATTCTTCCAACTACCGCACGATCACGCTTATTTCGCATGGTAGCAAGGTGATGTTGAAAATCCTCCAAGGTAGGCTGCAGCAGTATGTGGATCCGGAGCTTCCGGACGTGCAGGCTGGGTTTCTCAAGGGCAGAGGAACTGGAGACCAGATTGCCAACCTTCACTATATGCTGAGTGCATCATGAGGAAGGCCGTTCTGGACGAGTCTTCAGCAGGAGAGAAGATTGCTGGGAAACGTATCAACAACCTTAGATATGCGGATGATACCACTTTAATGACAGAGAGTGAAGTGGAACTCAAGAGACTTCTGATGCGGTACAAGAAGAGTGTGAGAAGTTTGGGCTTAAACTGAATATTAAAAAGACAAAGATCACGGCGTTTTGCCCTATAAAGTCCTGGAGCATCAAGGGACAAGAAGTGGAAGCTGTGACAGATTTTCTCTTCTTGGGCTCCAAGATTACCCCGGAAGGAGACTGCAGCCATGAAATTAGGAGACGCCTGCTTCTGGGAAAGAGAGCCATGGCTAGCCTTGACCGCCTAGTAAAGAGCAGAGACATTACGTTGCCAACCAAGATCCGTATAACGCGTGCTATGCTCTTTCCAGTTGTGATGTATGGATGCGAGAATTGGACTGTGAAGAAGGCTGACCGCCGAAGAATTGACGCGTTTGAATTGTGGTGCTGGAATTCTTGAGAGTTCTTTGGACGGCCAGAAGATCAAATCAGTCGATATTGTCGACCATAAACAATGACTGCTCATTGGAGGGTCAAATTCTAAAGTTAAAGCTCAGCTACTTTGGTCATCTGATGAGAAGAGAGGAGTCGCTGGAGAAAGATTTAATGTTGGGAAAGGTTGAGGGTCACCGGAGAAGGGGTAGGCAGCGAACGTGATGGTTAGATGGCATCCTCGAGGCGCTGCAAATGACGTTATGTGATGTTATGAAGATAGTGAGAGACCAGAAAGCGTGGCGTGATATGGTCCATAGGGTCATGAAGAGTCGGACACGCCTGAACGACTGAACTGAAGTGAACTGAACTGAACTGAGAAATGAAAAACAAAATTAACTCTCGAACACAATTATTATTGTTCCCTGAAGTTGGAATCAGCTGATTTTATAATTCAGTTTCCATTATGTTGTTTATTCTGAAACCAAACTGGAGCAACTAGTGATTCAAAAAGAGAGAGAAGTAGTTATTAACATTTCCTATTTAAAGTTCATGCAGAGGTGTTTAACTCTCTACCACGAACTTTAAGAGCATGATGCATTTAAATCTACAGTATATCTGGGTGCCGTCAATGTAAGAAACAGAACCATCATTTCGGACATAGAAGCGGGTCGGAGCTGATGGATCCTGCGTGACAGTAGCATCCATGATCACATTCAAGAGCCGAGGTTACCAAAAGACTGAAATTGTAATTTCCTTGTTAAGCAGAATATAACCATGCTAAGAGCGGTTCCTCAATGGGTCTGTGCCTAAAAATCAGTCGGCTAATATCTGAGCTCAAAAAATGTTATCACCACCGTCTGAAAACCTATACGCTGCTGTTAGTCTATTGTTGTGACTTTTCAAACGAACTTGAGGAGGTTTCTACCTCTGGAGTACATTAATCCTCTTTTTTGGCTCAAAACATTTTCCCATGAAGTGCAGCTTCCCCACAGCTCGATGCGGCTACGTGTAGCAGGCTTGCTAAAGGAAACATTGTTTTGCTTAATAGTGTAAAGTCACGCAGAATGCGGTGCTAATTGTGCGACATAAGTTAAGGCCACATGCCTAACTTTTTTCACAGAAAACAAATGCTACCCAGCAAATGCCAAAAGCCATACGAGGGCACCGCAAGTAGCCTGAATCTCTCAACTGGCAGCTAAAAGGAAAGCCTGTATGCGGGTTCTTTTGCACACTGATTAGTAAAGAGGGCTTTAACCGAGTAGCATTCTACAAGTGACAAATATGACAGGCGCTTTTTATTTAACGTTTGTAGTATTTATCTTTAAAAATATCAATGACATATCGCTTTTATGCAACCACGGGCATAGTGCTGTGAAGCACTATGCCCATACGTCAGATATCTTAATAATTAGTATATAGTGAATTTAAATAGTTAATAAACTTAGTTTTCATCATCTAAAAAAAGCAATATTAATTCAGGAGATTGGTGACAATACTCATTCCAGGTGAGCACAGGTTCAAACGATCATTAATCAGAGATGTAATACAAAATATCGAACGCCAAATGTGCACGTTTGAGGACTTTTGAGCTAGCTTTGATACACTGTATATTTGCTAAAATGCGCTGCTGTGACCGAATTCATCGCCGCAGTTAACGTAATTTATTTATTCGACATCACTAAATAAACCTACAGCATCTCTATCCCGATCGAAATAAACTACAGAAATTTGTCGAAAAATACAACAAACATTCTGTTCTGTCGTAAACGTCAGAATTTTCGGTTTTTCTGTAGTCTTTTCTCCTGTAGCTTTCTGTTGTCCGTACGTCTGAAATAATTTCCTGTAGTAACTAAAGAAAATACTGATATTATTATAGGAAGTTGTGTTCACGGTGGTTCTATTCTCAAAACAGGTTTCCTGTCGAAAACCGCACAGAATTTTTGTCGTAAAAACAAAAGATTTTCTGTTGTTTTAACTGACCGGGATCTGAAGTACAAATAAGCGACATATGCAAAGCTTTTTTAAAATAATAATACTTTATTTTATCAACATGGAGTGAATGGAAATAAGTGGCCTGCTAAAGCCTGATACGCTTGAGCGGCAGAGCGTGACAGGCAGTAGTAATACACACATATAAGCGAGGCATGAATAATATTCACAGACATAAAAGGATAAGTTATGCATCATAACTGTGAGAAGCAAAACAAAAAGATTCACAAATTGAACAAAACTACATTCCGGAGTGAATGATTTTCATGTAGTAGTTTGCTTAAGAAAACCACAGATAGCATTACATGCATATAAATGGAACATGAGACATATCTTCAAAGATATGAAATTTCTGTAACTTATCAATTCTTGTTGTAAATGCATTCCTTCGTATTTGTAACGCTGTATTACACATGAATCGCCAGGACGTCATGTGGAAAACGTATAAAATTGTGAAAAAGCTATTATTTATTGAAACGCGTATTTCAACATCTTTTTCAGCTTATATTTTGTTTTAGTCCGAAGAATTTTAGTTGTTAACTTGTTAGAAAAATAGAACGTAATAATCTGTTACTCTTTCCCATATCTTGTAGATCGTCGAGGTAGGCAGTACCTTTGCTTAGGTCGAAGGGGCCGCGTCGGAACGTACCAGATCCTGTATTTACATTTCCAAAAATATTTAAGGAAGACCACAAGCAATGTTTCTAACATGCAACGCAATAGGGCCAAATCAACCTCCTTTTCAACTGCGTAGTTTTCACATTAGGTATTTGATAGCACGTTTTCAATTCACATAATTTAATAACTTGCCCCATCTGCGATATTGAGGAAATTTGATTTAGTTTGTAATCTTGCTCCTTGAAATCATGAATAAAAATTATTAGGTGATTTCACTTTCTTTGTAGTCTCTACGACGTATACAATACCCGCTTTACTGCGCCGTTCACCTACAAAGACTGCGCTGACATATCTCGCATACTTGTGAAAAGAAAAAGTTGCAGCTGTCAAAAACAGACACGCCTCAGAGAGGAGTGAACAGCGCAGAACATAGAACGAAAGCGACCACGACTGCAAAATGAACTGACTAGCAAATCAATTTTATTTTGCCAAAACAGAAATATAGACAATCGATAAGGCACAATAGCAACAACGAAAGAAGAAGCAAAATAGCAGACAGTCTAGATAAAGAATGTGCTGCCATTGCCGGCGTTTTGCGCAAGTAAAAAAGCGACACAGCTTAATTCTTTCACAAGCATTTCAACGGATGATTTGCTGATGGAACTGTGGGCCCCAGCGGAATGATTAGCGCTTCAGAATTTCCTCTTTTTCCTGGTGTTTGTTCTGTGTAAAGACGCTGGTGCGGTACAGAAAAGTTACGCAATTTTTTTTAGGGACAGATGTTGCGGATGTTCAGAATTTCTCCTTTTCTTCGTTCTCACAATCACTCTCCTTGGGAACCTATTATCGGACGAAAGGAAAGTGGGTAAGATCGTTCCAGTCCACAAAACAGGTGCTGCAGATTAACCTCTCAAACACGGCCCCATTTTATTAACAATTGTTTCCTGCAAACTCATGGCAGATGACATTTGTTCCCAAATCATCCAATTTTTAATTTAGTTAAGAGCATGGTTTTCCCAAAATCCTAAACCAAACTAGCCATATTTCTACACGACCTCCACAACAACCTCAACTTAAATATTTATATAAATATTTACAGATACTGCTACTCTGATTCGGGATTGCCGCAGGTGGGCATTGCAAACACAAGATACGCGCATATACAGCAGGTCAGGAACACGCAATAACATGGCCATATGTACAAAGTCCCTAGGCCATAGCACTATCATCTTTGCGGCCCGTTGCAGTATAAAATACATAACATACAAAACTGCTGAAAAATAATGAACAAATAAAAACAATATGATTATTTTCTAATAGCTGCACACATGAGAATTATGCAATAATTACGATACTACAGAAACGAAAAAACATGAACATACTGTTATCTTATGTTTAGTTACACACATTAGGCGTAACAGAAACTAACGGGTGGCATAATGGCAGAACATGAGCATGATAGAACTTTTTGTTTTTAATAAAATGAATATCTTTCACTGAGACTACACACTTAGTAAGCGAAGATAAATTAGTAATAAGTGGACTCGGGCTGTTCTATTCGCTTCAGGCTAAAGGGAAGAATTAGTATTTGAATCAGTCGGTGTGGAAGGCGTATTCAGTTCGCTGTTTAAATGCTTATTCAATGTCGGTCTAAGTGTAGAAAAAGTGATGCATTTAGTATGATAACCTTTTAGGTGCCGATAATGTAGGTAATGCTCGAGTTTGAGGCGTGCGGTTTTAGTTCGGATTCGAAGTGTTTTTAATCCCTCTTTTTCATTATTTCTGTGAGTGAGGCTGTTGCTCTGTATTTATTGAATACTAACCTGACTGCACTTCTTGTACTGTTTGAGGTTTATATATGTCTTGATTAGTAAAGGGAAACAAACGACATTAGCATATTCGAAGACATATCAAATCAGTGCATTATAAGCTAGAAATTTAGTGTGATAAGAAGATACTTTCAGGTGCCGCCTGACAAAAATTGTTCGTTTTAGTGCAGTTGGAAGTATTTATTTATTTACAATACTGGATACCTCAGAAAGGAGTTGTGGCAGTATGGAAAATACCATGTTACAACTCCAAAAAGAAAAGAAAAACAGGAACCGGGGAATGAAAGCAAACATATCACTATTGGGGACAATACTGTACTACAGCACCAGACAATAAGGCAACGGTTACAACAGCTCGGAACAAACAATTGTACTATGTCGTAAGGATCCCCCCCAGCACAACTTTATAAAAGAACCACAATCATGGTATAATCTCAGCAATAATTTTTAAGTTATTCAGAGAGACAACATATTCATCAAGCTTATTCCTGTCTACCACAGTGCTCGGGAAGAATTATATTTTCGTACATAATTCTTGCAGTGAAATGGAAGTAACGGTAGTTATATTCTTTGTGGGGTAAACCGAGGAACATGAAATATACTTGGAAGCGTTGATCTTTATATGACAATTTATTAGCTTGAACAAGAAACCCAGACGAGATATTCTCTTCTTTTTTCCGATGGATGAGACCTGCTCTCTGAACCAGATTAGAAACTGGTGCTAAGCCATACTGATTGAAAATAAATATCACTGCCTTTTTTTTCGACCCTTCCTAGTTTATAGGCATTGATTCCAGTATACGGATCCCAAATAATATTCGCATATTGAGTAACCTGAATTAAAAGAGATTTATCTGCCAAAAGCTTTGTGCTACGAGAGGCGTGTCGAAGAGTAGGTTCTAAAAAGTGAAGTTTAACCATTTTACTCTTTGCAATAAAGGGGATATGACGGTTCCAGTAGTGATTACTTCAGAATATATTCTAAGGTAGTGGTGCTCAGTGACACGTTCGCACCGAAAGGGCTGTACACAAAGGAAGGTTCTCGAGAAAAGAGTGATGGAAAGGGACTCTTCCTCATTCCATGTTATCCGCTTTTTACCTTCCTAAATGAGGCACCAACTTGCCCAAACCTCCCCCTGACCATCTGAGAGCTTGCATTCCTTGAAAAATGTTCTGCGTTTGATTTTCATAAAGGACCAGGCAGAATCAAAGACACCTTGGGCATTTTTCTGGTGCTTTGGCTTGAATTGGGCGTGCGTACTTTCTACAAAAAAAAATTGCAGATGTTTAAGCATGGCTTGAATTTTTTGATACGAGCAAAAACACTGTTAAGCATGGTTTTACATCCTTACCAGTATTACGTGAAGATCTCAAAAAACATTTCAGCTTTCTCTTAAGTCGGCCGTTTTCACTAAATGCGTCGACCTTTCTAATCGACGCTCAGTCAAGCGGGCGTGTCCATTTCGCCGAAAGATGTAGAAATGGACCGTATATTGCTCGAAAGCCTTAGTCCTATTGATCGTGCACCGTTAGTTAGCTTGTGAAAATATTAAGAAAGTAACGACAGCATCGTTTCCCTCCTTGAAGCGTAAATGCAGTGAGTAACTACGCCAAAGTTGGCAAACCTATAACCCCGTTTAATCTAGAGCATGAGGGGAACAGCGCTTTGAGCAAACTAGAGTTTCCTAGAGCGTAAGCGAAACTAGTGAGGGAGTTAACGTACCTTGTACACTGACGCGGCGACTCATTTCAGGAGGAAGGTAGACAGAGGGAGGGAAATCTTGTGGGAGAGGAGTCGGTGGTGGGAGAAGTAGAGGCTGTGGAGGAACATAAGAAGGATGCACAGGAGGCGCGTGGTAGGTGTTTCCGGGAGTTGGTAAGTAAGAATACTGGATCTGGGCGCGTTTCATCATCACGGGGTATTCGTTGAAATTCGTCTCATCTAGAACAAAGATCATACGTGCATTAGCAAAGATACTTGCAAGTATAAACTCGTAACTCACTGCGACAATGGAGTTAAACAATTCGTTTCACCTCTTTCTTCTCGAAACCCGCTGTGACGAATGGCTCACCCAGTTGTTTCTAACGATTATGGTTTCATCATCCTGGTTCGAAAATACCGTAAAACATACCTGGCGGTTCTTCTAACCTTGTATTGTGCGCTGAAAAATTCCGATTTTGGGAAATAAAGCATTCAAAGAACGCTTTTAACTTAAAATCTTGCTTATGTTTGCTGACATAGGCTTGCTAAAAAGGGATTCAAAATGCTTTATCGCCTATATAGAAATGTACATAAACTCTAACTTTTTAAGGCAAACGTAAATTGGGCTCGTACAGGCTGGAACCATTTGAGAGTTAAAGTTGCAGTTGAAAAAAACTGCGAGTTAGAACGAACCAGCTAAGCAGATGGGCGAGTTTTCGCAGATGACGAGAAATACTTTTTTTTATAGGACTAAGGCTCCTTCATACTACACACCGCGCCTACCATGTCGTTACCTAATAATCTGAACAAATGTTTCGTAGTAGGTTCCCAGGATTTTAAAAACGAGTTACGGATTTAGTACAAAAAAGATTTTTGCTTTCAAGTGTACGTGTACTATAATAAGGTTGCTCTAAATAAACAAATATCCACCCGGGTTTAGAGGTAAGATGCTCTACTGATGAACCCATTTACGCGGTTTCGAATACTGGCCGCAGCGGCCGCTTTTCAGTAAAAGCGGCAAGCAAGACACCCGCGTGCTGTGCGATGTCAGTGAACGTTAAAAAACCCCAAGTGGTAGAAATTTCCGGATCCCTTCACTACTGAGTCCCCAATATCCTGAGGCGCTTTGGGACGCCAAACTCCATAGACTAACCAAACCAAAGGGACAACCTCAGCCTGCCCCACTTGTTCTTGTAAGCAGTGCTCTATTGAACCTCCTTGAAAAATATATTGTAGGAACGGTGCATGAGGGACGGCATAAAGGCCCTGTATATTCTAGTAGGCAAAATCACTAGTGAAGGAGAGACAAAGTTTGAAAGCGGTTTTCTGTTTTTTGGCCACAAATGTCGCCATGTGGTAGTTGACCCGGTTTGTATGCCAGAGTTATTTGCATCTGAGATGGGCTCTTTTAGACCGTAACGAAAAAACAAATTCAAGCGCTGTAAGTTTTGTCATGTAATACAGGCTACCTCCAAAATTTATACACTATCAGCAGTCAAAAACAACGGTTGCATATAATGTTTTCCACCTTTTCTGCTTTTCTGATGAACCAATGCGCATGCGCCGTGACCATGACAACTAGTTTCTCCGAGCCACAGAATAAAGGAAGGGAGAAGGGGAAGAAGATGAAGCCGGCGAAACGGAGCAAGAAGATTCAAAAGACGTAAGGATGAAAAACATTGGGGGAGAAGAGGGGGGGATAAGGAGAAGAAGCAGGTCAAATCGAGCAAGAAAATTTGGAACATGCCAAGAAGACGCGCCTAATCGCCGCTTACACCATACGGTTTGCAGCCAGCGCATCGGCGACGAGAACGTTCGAGTCGAACTTTGTGAAAACTCCGTTTGGTAGTTTTTGCGAGACATGCGAAGCTTAACGGAGTTGAGCCGCCATGAATTTATTTTGACGTTTATACTTTTTTCATGTGTTCTTTACATCAATGATGCCATCTAGAGAATACCTCTTCGCTATGTGCGAGGAGCAACGCAATGTAAACGGGGGGGGGGGGGGGGGGGGGAGGTTGAGGTCACGTGGTCACTGTAGCAATAACGCGAAACTCGCAAATGAACGCAGTAGATATAATCGTCTAAAACAATACATGTATAAAGAAGTGAATAAAAAGCAGTCAAACACAAACGTTTTTAATATAAACATTGCGTAGGAGAACGGAAACTTCCAAACAGTCATATTCTAATAATGCGCTTAAATGGCTCTAAAACGCGCAGGGTGGGTGCCTGGGAACGATTGTTCCAGTCAATACATGTTTTCCGAACTAAGAAATTAGAGTAGGTGACGGCCCTACAGTGGAGAACAGCGACCTACTGATGGTGGTCGACGCGTGGTGAGATGACAGATGGTCATTTTTGCAACTAGCCTTCATATCTGCGTTGCGGAGGGGAAGACAAATGCGTGAAAGTTTACAAGTGTATTGTAACTGAAGCTTCAGATTACATTTTATGCACGTAACACTTGCTGCCTGATTATAATCTCTGACTATGAAGTGGACGCTTTGACTCTGTGCAGCCTCTGGTTCATTTATTATCATGGTATTACCAGGCTCCCGGCTGGAGAATGCCTACTCAACATGCCGACGGATAAATGCAGTGCGAAATACCATTTTCAGTGCAGATACGGGTAAATAGAAATTTTTGCAGGCATACTGAAGCATGCGATAAGAGAGCTTAAGGGGGGGGGGGGGGGGGGGGGCGGGGGGGATTTTAGAATGGCACAGGTTTGAGAAAAATACTGATGACAAATTCTCTGAACCTGTTTGTTGGTTACGAGCGACACGCATGCGTTTGCACTTGGATGTGTTTAATTCCTTCTTACAAGATTGGCACCACTAATATATTTTGTTTAAACCAGTCTGTATAGGGGAATCAATGTCTGCCTGACTATTGCTGCCGGGCAGAATGCAGATTGAGCAGGGAATTTCTAAACTCTCTCTATTAGCAAACAAGTTATGTGATAACTTTATTCTCGGCACGTTAATCATTTGTGAAAAACATGTAAGGCGTTCATATATTCCTTATTAGTTTTTAAACCCACGCCGCGATGTCACAGTGGCTAGGACATTCTCGACAGCCGAGGTCGAGTACGCGCATTAGATCTGCGTCATCCGCGCGTGCGTACTACTTACAAAATAAATATGAGAAGGTCTGGTAAAACCACTATTCGTGTACGTGCAGCGGCTCTCTCACGCGCATACCTGTTGTTTTTTATAGGAAGAGTAAAATGCGCTCAATTTGATACGGGCGTAACTGTATCGCTAACCTCTTTGCTTGACCGTGGGTGCTTCAGGAATAATAGATTTGATCTATATCTGCGGCATATAATTCGTTTCTTTCGGGACAGTTCTGTATCCAGCCGATGTTTTAATAACAATCCTAAATATTGTTCTGTATAAGGCTCTAACCCTGCTGAATATTGCGGTCCTAAAGAAATCACTTCTTCGAAACCCTGTGCCAACCAGAACAGTGCTCACGCGCAGTCATTTGAGTGTCATTGCAGCGGCTAATAATTGTAGCTTCTATGAACTTCATTGTAACGAAAACTTATATGCGGAAGGTCCTAAATTATTGCCTTATACGTAATAATGCTGCCAGACGGCCAAATATATAGTGACATTTCCAACTACTTATTCTACCGTTTACGAAACCGGATGCACACGCCAAAATTCCCTTATGCTTTGCTCGGTTCCCCGAAACCGAACACTTGGTGACCGCATTTGCAAAGATCAATCGCCTCGTAGCAGAGCAAACTCACTTATCTGGGCGCGCTGCACATGAACAGTAAGCTTTCCTGCGTGCGAGAATTCTCATAGAGTATCGGCTTGCCTTCGTTTTATGGGAGAGGAGGGGGGATAGCTCGCAGGAGAATCAGTGTTGTTTAGCTAAAGTTTATGTGCAATCAGGCTGTGGCAATCCCGCAATGCAGTACGATATCTGCGCTATATTTAATCAGCTTAATCCTCCAGTTGAAGAAAATATATAGCGACCCAGGCTGCATCTCCTGCCTTAAGAAAGATCACAGCCCAAAGGTTTCCACTGAGTAAGCGTGGAAGAGGCTAGCGCAGCAACCAGCTTATCGTCCCACAGTTCGCATGTGCCCTGCAGTGTGCCTGTCGTGGAAGGAAGGCGTACCCCCTTGCTATCCTTGGTATCCTGAATCAGTGTGTACGTGACAATATATATATATATATATATATATATATATATATATATATATATATATATATATATATATATATGCACCGTCTCACTATTTATTGAACACCAACCACCACGTAGACGGCCTTTCCTGTTAAAAATGCTTCCGGAGTGACTAAGACGTTATGACGTCATCCAGGATTTTAACAATAAAATTTCGGGATAACTCGAGATCCTCATCTAGGTTATTGGGCAACAAGCATGAATGGCTCCCCTCTGTAGCTTCATTTGCTCTTTCGAGTATACATGTGTTTTGCTAGAAGCTCAATCAATAACCCTATAATTTGTGCCCCTGTTCGCATAAACACACTCATTGACACGTTGTCGTAAGTTACCATATTACGTCCGAAGCTACAAGACAGAGATTCAAAGCGCAAAAACGTGCCCGCGTTATTGAGAGGAGTAGTAGTGCGTAGTGGAGTAATGTTTGACTCGGAATCTGAGGGTTTTTGGATCGATTCCTAAATCACCTTCCCATCTCACAGCAGCATTCTCTTGCCATAAAATAGCCTGCCGTCCAATAATTGGCAAGTTAAGAAACCTGCCATCTATCACCTCCCAGGGGCATGTTCGTGGTTGCCCCCAGACGACCGGCAACATCGACAACGCCGAAAATACCGATGCTGCAGCTAGGCATGAATTTAACGATCGCCATAGTGCGGTGTTGCTACTTAATTAATACCACTTGGGCTCTTTTAAAATAGGAAATCATTGCGCAGCATACGAGCATTATTGGATTTGACTCCATTTATATACAGCGGTGGCGTAGCGGTAGAACATCCGCCTCGCATGCAAGAGGACCGGGGTTCAAATCCCGGTGGCGCGCAATTCTCCACCGGATGAACACAAAAAAGAAAAAAAAATGCGAGTGTCGATGGAATTGCATAAACAGGTTTGGAGTGCGACCTGATGTCGGTGAACACCTCCGGCAACGCACTCCCTCACCAGAACAGGAGTTGGCCACCCTGGTGCAGTAATTGGCCACAACCTCCTATGATAAGCTCCATAAAACCCCGGCCCTCAGTCACCAGCGGCTGCGGAACAACTGACCACGGCGGCGGTCAGACCTGTGACGCAGCAGGGGGTGCTAAGAAAGCCTGGCTCCGCTGGACAGGCCGCCATTGGAAACTGACCCTGGCAACGTTTAATGCTAGAACCCTAGCTAGTGAAGCTAGTTTAGCAGTGCTGTTAGAGGAACTAGAGGGCATGAAATGGGATGTCATAGGGCTTAGTGAGGTTAGGAGGCCGAATGAGGCATATACTGTACTGAAGGATGGGCATGTACTGTGTTATCGAGGTTTACCAGAGAGGCGACAACTAGGAGTAGGTTTCCTTGTCAATAAGTATATAGCGGGTAATATAGATGAATTCTATAGTATTAATGAGAGGGTTGCAGGCATCGTAATTAGGCTTAATAAGCGGTATAAACTGAAGGTTGTACAGGCCTATGCACCTACAAGTAGTTATGATGACCAGGCAGTTGAAAGCTTCTATGAAGATGTAGAATCGGCAATGCGAAAAGTAAAGACGCAGTATACTGTACTAATGGGCGACTTCAATGCCAAGGTAGGGAAAAAACAGGCAGGAGACAAGGCAGTAGGTGACTATGGCGTTGGTTCTAGGAATAGCAGGGGGGAGTTAATAGTTGAGTTTGCAGAGCGCAGTAACTTACGAATCATGAATACCTTCTTCAGCAAACGGAAGAACCGGAAATGGACATGGAAAAGTCCTAACGGAGAGACTAAAAATGAAATTGACTTCATAATGTGTTCAACCCCCGCCATTGTGCAGGATGTAGAGGTAATCGGGAAAGTGCGATGCAGTGACCACAGGATGGTGAGGTCCCGAATTAGCCTAAATCTGAAGAAGGAACGCAACAGATTAGTAAGAAAGAAAACCATCAACGAATAAGCGGTGAGGGGGAGGGCAGAAGAGTTCAGGATCTCGCTACAGAATAGGTATTCAGCTCTAACTGAGGATGGCGACATTACCCTAGAGGCAAGGAACAATAATTTCAGAGATATCATTACTGAGTGCGCGGTAGAAGTAGGCGGTAGGATAGTTAGAGAGGATACCGGTAAGCTGTCTAAGGAGACGAAAGATTTGATTAAGAAACGCCAGAGTATGAAAGCTTCCAATCCAACAGACCAGATCGAATTGGCCGAGATATCAAAGCTAATCAATAAGCGCAAGGTGGCCGATATAAGGAAGTATAACATGGAGAAAATTGAGCATGCTGTGAAGAACGGGGGAAGCCTTAAAGCGGTAAAGAAGAAATTGGGCATAGGCAAAAACCAGATGTATGCGATAAGGGACAAGGCGGGCAACGTCATCACTAATATGGACAAGATAGTAAAAGTAGCCGAGGAGTTCTATACAGATCTCTACAGCAGCCAAAGTAGTCAGGACCGTAATGAGATTGGCGGTAGGGAAAAACAGTCAGACGTTCCACCAGTGACGAAAGACGAGGTCAAGAAAGCATTAGAAACTATGAAAAGGGGGAAATCAGCTGGAGAGGATCAGATAACTACAGATTTGCTGAAGGACGGGGGGGATATCGTGCTAGAAAAACTGGCCACCCTGTATACGCAGTGCCTGGTGTCATCGACGGTACCGGAACCATGGAAGAATGCAAACATTATCCTCATTCACAAGAAAGGGGACTCTAAGGACCTTAAAAATTACAGACCAATCAGCTTACTGTCTGTTACGTATAAGGTATTTACTAAGGTAATCGCTAATAGAATCAGAACAACCTTGGACTGCAATCAATCAAAGGATCAAGCAGGGTTTCGGAAACGGTACTCTACTATCGATCATATCCATACCATCAACCAGGTGATAGAAAAATGCTCGGAATATAACCAGCCCTTATACATAGCATTCATTGATTACGAAAAAGCATTTGACTCAGTTGAAACCTCGGCGGTGATGCAGGCATTGCGAAATCAGGGGGTAGACGAGCCGTACGTGAAAGTGCTGGAAGATATATATAGTGGCTGCACAGCAACCATAGTTCTGCATAAAGAAAGTAACAAAATTCCCATAAAGAAAGGTGTTAGGCAAGGAGACACAATCTCCCCAGTACTATTCACAGCTTGTTTAGAGGAAGTATTCAGAGACTTGGAATGGGAGCAGTTAGGGATAAGGGTAGATGGAGAATACCTCAGTAATCTGCGATTTGCTGATGACATTGCCTTGCTAAGCAACTCGGGGGATGAACTGCAAATAATGATTGATGACCTAGACAGAAAAAGTAGAAAGGTAGGCTTGAAAATCAATATGCAGAAGACTAAGGTAATGTTCAACAGCCTCGGGAAGGAACAGCAGTTTACATTAGGTAGCGAAATACTGGAAGTAGTAGGCGAATATGTCTACCTAGGACAGGTAGTAACCGCAGATCCGGACCATGAAAAGGAAATAACAAGAAGAATAAGATTGGGATGGTGCGCATTTGGCAAGCACTCGCAGATTATGACTAGCAGCTTACCGGTATCGCTCAAGAGGAAAGTATACAACAGTTGCATCTTGCCTGTACTCACCTATGGGGCTGAAACGTGGAGGCTAACCAAGAGAGTTCTACTTAAGTTGAGGACAACCCAGAGGGCTATGGAACGAAAAATGGTAGGGGTAACATTAAGAGATAGAAAGCGTGCAGAGTGGGTCAGAGAAATAACTCAAGTTACTGACATTCTAGTGGAAATTAAGAAGAAGAAATGGACATGGGCAGGACATGCAGGGCGAAAAGAGGATAACCGATGGTCGCTGAGGGTAACAAACTGGATTCCAAGGGAAGGAAAGCGTAGCAGGGGGCGGCAGAAAGTTAGGTGGGCGGATGAGATTAAGAAGTTCGCAGGGGTCAAGTGGATGCAGCTAGCACAGAACCGGGTTAAGTGGAGAAATATGGGAGAGGCCTTCGCCCTGCAGTGGGTATAATCAAGATGATGATGATGATATACAGCCTCTGCAGCCTGGTTTTGTTTCGGCTAAAGCAGCAGCAGCCGTGATCTTAAGGCCAGCTGGCGAGTCTTTCAAGGTACACTTCCCAGAGGGTACACACTGGTAGCTATTTGTTAGGATAGGTACGTTTATGTAGCTGAACCAACTGTGTTGACTAAATGTTAGCCAAGTGAAGCATTAGGCTAACGCTTTCCGGCCATCACGTGGTGAGTGACCAATCGTTGGGTCAGTTTTGTTGCCGGTGCATAGTACTCCTTGAAAAAAAGCATCTAGGTTCCTGGCTAAACAATATCTCTCTGCTGAAACAAGAATAGACTCCATGGCATTCTATAGCAACGTAAATACAGGTTGATGCAAGAGCGGCTGTGTAAATGACAATTACAGGCAGAAAGGGAATTTTATCTCGGCAGAGAACGACACCATTAGGAGGCCCACATTTTTGCTCTGAGCAGTTCATCGACACTGGGCTTTGAGTACCACATACCGAGCTATAAACGTTCGCCGTTTTTTTTTTTTTGTCCTGTTCGATAATAGGAATTAAGGCTGATATATTGTTTAAAAATTCCCCTTGATGCCACTTCTTGCAAAAGGGGTCTACACCGAAAAGTGACGCCCTCCCACTTATATGGAGTATGTGAACATACTTCGACCTTAAAAAGTTATTGTGATCCCCTTTCGTTTCGGTCAATATCACTAGTGCATACTAGAAATTATATAGGCTACCGGCTTTTTAAGAAACCGCAGTGATAACCCTTCACAGGGTTCAGTTCTTTCTGTACTTACCCGGCAATGGCTCACCAGTACGAATCGGAACTGGCAGAAAAAAGTGTTTTGCGCCGTTAAAACAGAATATTCTAAAAATATATTGCCTTCCACTCCAGTCATTAACTACACTACCTATTCAGGCTCCCGATGGAACTTTATAGCACCGCAGCTTGCTTTCACATTCGCAGAGTGCAACTTACTACAAATTTTCCTCGCAAATTTGAACATGCTTAGGTGAAGTTGTACTTGTATTCCTGCAATGTCGTTTTTTGTTTTTGTTGTTGTTTGATATGTTTCATGCTTTGACTTTTTGTAATTGATTGTGATTGCCTTTGTTGATGTATTTTTGTTATGTAGTTTTTATTTGTGTCCACCCCTGCTTGGAGTCAAGCGGCTGTGCAGAATTTCTAAATAAATAAATAAAAATGTAGAGCTATTTTTTTAACCAACACCAGTTACACCAGTCCAGAGAAATTCGATACTTCCAGTGTTATTGTTTTTTACCCTAATGTAGCTGGTGTAATCTGAGAAAACTGCCGCTTGGTCACAGAAATGGACACATATGTGTCCATTTCTGTGACCAAACGGGTTCGTAATGTTCTCTTGCGCTCACGGAGCGTTCTTCAGGTTATCGAACTGTTCCATCCCTATTACTTAAGAGGAGACGTTGAGAAAACTGAAATATTTCAGTTTTCTCAACGTCTCCTCTTAAGTAATAGGGATGGAACAGTTCGATAACCTGAAGAACACTCCGTGAGCGGAAGAGAACATTACGAAAAATGTGTAGAATCGAAGAAAGCATTTCAGGAATTGCTTTTGTTTTAAAACCATTATGAGGCATAATCGTAGTCACTTATTAAAAGCTTTCTGCTCAAGATACGACAGCTTTCTATGGCTGGCGTCCGACATTTCCTTAATTTACAAGATACAAACATCCTATTTCTCTTCATAAAAAATGAAAACACTTATCCCTCATCATTAAGCTGACGTAATTAGCGAGATATTTTTTTACACCTTTTGATATTCTTTATGGAATTTGTTTTCTTTCGGCAACTCAAGCAAAAACGCATGAAAAACTAGAAGATGTAGTTTGTTGCATGGCAGCCTCCAGCTTCTCTGCAGAAGCTTTGTCCCACCAATTATGCCAAAGTCCACATGTCGCGTAATTAAATCGAAAGTGGCGACAACGCGTCATTGTTAAAATATCATATAGAAACATTATTTATTATAAAATCAAAGCAAGAAGAAAGTGGATACATAATTAGTAAAATGATCACTCAATGTTTAAAAGCAGTATCCACAAAAATATTACTTTATCAGTGGCATGCACAAACAGTCTCAATACAGTCAAAGATTGCAGCACCTTATCACATTCAGTATAATAAACTGCCGAAGCGAAGGCTTCATTGGCATGCATCTTAGACAATATGAAATTATCAATTTCGGTGCTCTCCGAGGAAGATGAAAAGTAGATTTAAGCTCCCCAATTTTTTTTTTTTTTTTTGCGTCCAGGAATACTTACTCAGGGAACTGTGATAACGCTCGCTGAAAATAGCTGGAAAAGAAAAAAAACATCAGATAAGATGACCGTCTTGTTTTAACTACTGTATACAGAGCCAAATCATTTACTGCAAGCATGGCCCATCAAGGCAGTCAAAGCCGTCTTAGAAGGTGCAGGGGCAAAACATAAAATAGTCCTCATTGCCGCTATGGCGCCCTCAGGTCACGTCTCACGGATGGCGCTGACTGTATTTTGTGACTCAGGTTTAGCACATTTAGGGTGGCGTTCATCCGCATCTCAATGACCCTAGTACCACTTCGGGAGCATGGAGAAAAAGGACGGCTACAGAGTAATTTCGACCACCTGGGGATCTTTAGCGTGCGCTGACATCGCACAGCACACGGACGCCTCTCCGTTTCGCCTCCATCGAAATGCAGCTGCCGGCTGTCGATGGAGGTAAAACGAAGAGGCGTCCGTGTGCTGTGCGATGTAACCGCACGCTAAAGATCCCCACGTCATCGAAATTACTGCGCAGTCCTCCACTACGACTCCACCTTCTGTCCTACCTTCCTCTCTTCCGATACGGCACGGTACAGGTGTCAACAGATAGAAGTGTGGTAGATGTTGCACCTTTGGTTGGGTTTGGTTATTGGGATTTAACGTCCCAAACAACTCAGGCTATGAGAGACGCCGTAGTGGAGGACTCCGGAAATTTCGACCACCTGGGGTTCATTAACATGCACTGACATCTTCCTTTTCCTTGAGGAGTGAGCGTCACGGACAATCATTGAAGCCTACTGGTAGGAACTATGTAATGAAAAGTATCACGGCAAACTCGGCATCACGTGACACCTCCAGGGTTAGGCGTTAGCTCTGGCCGGTAGCTCTTGGCTGCAGTTTCGCACGTTTCTCTGCGCGGCGTTTGCTCATGGCTAGCCCCGACGCAAGCGGCGTTGACCTACCGTCCCAGCCCCGTAGGGCCAGAAAAAGCCACCGCGCTTATCTCGTGGTGACAGAAGAGAAAATAAAAAAGAAAAATTAGAGGTTCTCTAATGTTGAATTCCAATGGCAGATCGCGAGCGCTCGGCCGGAGCAACAACGGAGCGCCTCGCTCGCGCTGATATCCCTTCCTTCATATTTGTCATTGGAACGCGTCCGCTCCCGCGGGAGCACTTAGTGCAAGAAAAGCTCTTGAGGCGGCGCTAGACGCGACCGGATCATCCTACACTGGAACCCGCGCAGAAGGAATGCCATGCGACCGGAGCGATGGCGTACCGTACCATCTAAATGCGCACTACTGCGTCTTCCTTCCAGAAGCAATCCCACACTTGAACGCGCACCAAGGAACACCACGCGACAGAAGCGGCAGCCGGCCGTAACATGATATAGAAGCGGGTACAGCGTCGCGCTGGCGTGCGGCCAAACCTACCGGTTTCGGCAGAGCAAATATCGTCACTCCACGGAGTGATCCGGGATCGACGCGAGATCCCGATCTGCCATTGGAACAGACAACTCCCGCTCCCGTTCTGCCACTGGAATATAATTGCTCTGGCCAGAGCAGAAAACCCTGCTCCGGATCTGCCATTGGAATTCAGCATTAGTTGTCTCTTAAGAGGAGAATGGCGAAAGCCTACCCTTCCTATCCTATAATTGGCCTCCCATCGTTACCCTCTTGTCGACATACGTTGAAGTGCTACATATATTTATAATTGGTTTACAGGAAAAGAAAGGCGCAGTATCTATCACACTCTCCCGCAAGTGTGAGTTTGGACAGCACACCATCGCTCCTGTCACATGGCGTTCCTTAGCGTGCGTTCAAGTGTGGCATTGCTAATGGCAGGGATGCAGCCTGCCTCGGCCAATCAGAACTCTGCAAAAGCCTGACACACTTTGTCCACGATAGCATGAACCATTGAGCTGATTGATTTACTGGAAGAGAAAGATGCGGTTGTCTCACTTGATTTCTGTGGACGCCTCTACCGCGCAGTAAGTGAAAGTGGAAAGAAAGGAAGAGGAGCCGCAGTGGAGGGCTGCGGAGTTCGACCCCTTGAGGATCTTTGACGTGCGCTGACATCGCACAGCACACGGACGCCTCTTCGTTTCGCCTCAATCGAAATGCTGCAGGCGAGGTCGGGTTGGAACCCGGGTACTCCGGCACAGTAGTCGGGCGTCCTACCACTGCACCACTCCGGCGGGGCAGCATGAACCATTGAAGGCTTTCGTCATAAAAGAAGGGAGTACGAAGCCAGTTGGGGGGCAACAGCTGTCGTCCACCACCGAAGCGGTGGCGGGTGCAATGACGGCCTACAACCGATAAAACTTCGGTGACAGGCTAGCCCCCCACGCAAGCGGCGGTGTGACCTGCCTGTCCTAGCCGCGTGATTCCGTTCCCTCAACGGTAGGGTCCTCTGAGCAGCTTCACCTGGCGACAGATAGCGGAAATATTGTAAAAAGAAATGATAGCGGGGTTTAAAGGGAGCCGTACTCGTTGCTTCAGTGGCGCAACGCATTGACAATACTTACCGCAGTAATAAGCGATTAAAACATGTGTTCGAATCCTGTAATGTTACTTTTTATTTTTTCGCTTTTTTTTACGCAGCAGTACAATAAGCTGCCAAGCTCATTCCTGGGGAGTGTTCCCCTTTAGGTTACATTATGTAGTGTTTTTATTTCTTAATAGCCGCAAAACGAGCCTTGAACTGAGCCACGAGGTGATGGCATGACAATAGTAATACTAATCAATTACCTTCACAATAATAATTTCCTGCTTTCAGTGAGTGTATGATACCTTTAGGTTGCGTTCAGAGACACCTTTTAGTAACTGACACCGTTTAACCCGCTGAGGGGTAACCAGTGAGGAGAAAGAAGTTGCGGGACCCAACCGTTGAGGAGACGAAATTACGCCTTACGCGGACCCGTACGGCCAGGAGCAGTCACCCCTCCTCATCTATGTTACAATTCTCCGCGGACACATGTACCACGTCGTACCCGACCTCGGTGGCTGCGTTTCGATGGAGGCGAAACGAAGACGCGTCCGCATGCTGTGCGATGTCAGCGAAGGTAAAGATCCCTAGGTGGTCGAAATTACTCCGTAGCCCTTCACTATGGCTCCTCTTTCTCTCTTTCCACGTTCACTCCCACCTTCCTCCCTTCCCTTACGGCGCGGTTGAGGTGTACACAGAAAACAAGTGAGACAGTTACCGCGCTTTTCCCTTTCTATAAATCAATCAATCAACATGTACCACGCCATAAAGGAAAGGAGAAAGGTGGAAGTGAAAGAGGAGAGTGATATAGAGGTGTCGTAGTGGAGGGCTACGATTCAACCCACTATAATGGCTTTCACCTCACCACACATTAGTGGTCCAAATTGCCCTCTAGAAATTATTTAGGTGGCAGTATTTCCCAAATTAACAAGGCAATGCAAAATATTGAAGATATTTCTGTGCAAGCTAAATAACTGCATCTGGGTCTAAGATTAAACCAGTACCCTAAACTAGTTTGTGTTTACCACTCGCAGCGCTCGGTAGCGGGTGGTTCGGAGAGCATGAATATCACATGGGTTATACAATCTTCAGACATGGCGCTCTTAACGTTGCGCGCACGTTTTCTATGTGGTATCATCATCATTATCATCAGCCTGACTATACCCACTGCAGGGCGAAGGCCTCTCCCATATTTCTCCACTTAACCCGGTTCTGTACTAGCTGCATCCACTTGACCGCTGCGAACTTCTTAACCTCATCCGTCCACCTAAGTTTCTGCCGCCCCCTGCTACGCTTTCCTTCCCTTGGAATCCAGTTTGTTACCCTAAGCGACCATCGGTTATCCTCTCTTCGCACTACATGTCCTGCCCATGCCCATTTCTTCTTCTTAATTTCCACTAGAATGTCGGTAACTTGAGTTATTTCACTGACCCACTGTGCACGCTGCCTATCTCTGAATGTTACCCCTACCATTTTTCGTTCCATAGCCCTCTGGGTCGTCCTCAACTTAAGTAGAACTCTCTTGGTTAGCCTCCACGTTTCAGCCCCATAGGTGAGTACAGGTAAGGTGCAACTGTTATATACTTTCCTCTTTAGCGATACCGGCAAGCTGCTAATCATAATCTGTGAGTGCCTGCCAAATGCGCTCCATCCCAATCTTATTCTTGTTATTTCCTTTTCATGGTCCGGATCTGCGGTTGCTATCTGTCCTAAATAGACATATTCGCCTACTATTTCCAGTACTTCGCTACCTAATGTAAACTGCTGTTCCTTCCCGAGGCTGTGGAACATAACCTTTGTCTTCTGAACATTGATTTTCAAGCCTACCTTTCTGCTTTTCCTGTCTAGGTCACCAAACATAATTTGCAGTTCATTCCCCGAGTTGCTTAGCAAGGCAATGTCATCAGCAAATCGCAGATTGCTGAGGTATTCTCCGGCTACCCTTATCCGTAACCGCTCCCATTCCAAGTCTCTAAATACTTCCTCTAAGCAAGCTGTGAATAGTACTGGGGAGATTGTGTCTCCTTGCCTAACACCTTTCTTTATGGGATTTTTTTTACTTTCTTTGTGCAGAACTATGGTTGCTGTGCAGCCACTATATATATATCTTCCAGCACCTTCACGTACGGTTCGTCTACCCCCTGATTTCACAATGCCTGCATCACCGCCGAGGTTTCAACTGTGTCAAATGCTTTTTCGTAATCAATGAATGCTATGTATAAGGGCTGGTTATATTCCGAGCATTTTTCTATCACCTGATTGATGGTATGGATATGATCGATAGTAGAGTACTGTTTCCGAAAACCTGCTTGATCCTTTGCTTGATTGCAGTGTAAGGTTGTCCTGATTCTA